>NC_134880.1:16652352-16659852 GCF_041734735.1 Babylonia areolata | reverse complement strand
ATGGAAGCGCCCCACAAAACAGTGGCTCGAGGCACTCCTCACACACCCATAGCACCACGCTGCCTGTGACGACGCCACACTCTACACACACAGCACCGTCATCGTCCGGCAGGCAATGACTTCTGTCTTCTGCTCTGGAACCAGCCAGCACACGATATAAGACCGCGAGCACCCCAGATGGAGATTAAAGTCTCACCCTAGTGCCACACACACACACACACATACACGACGCTGAGTCGACGCTGGGATAGTGTTCTGCTAACCTCGTTACAAACCTCTAGTGGAGGTCTGAGGTTATATTACCCTGGGAACTGGGCTGTCCCTTATCTGGGGAACTCCCGAGTAGACGTGAAATAATGACGGACCACTAAGAGAGCTTACACACTGGTATTTTCGTATCATTGTTGGGTTGGAGCTGTATGGTTGCAGACTGATAGTTTCGTATCATTGTTCGGTTGATCAGTTTGTGTAGTTTCTTTGTGTGTGTTGTGTTGTCAGCTTAGATATATAGTTATTGGTTTGGATGGGTATAATGTTCAGTCATATTTTCATGAATATACAGACGAAAATGAACAAGCGGAAGTAGGCAACAGTTTAACATAGGCTTATATGTATATATATATATATATATATATATATATATATATATATATATATATATATATATATATATATATATATGTGTGTGTGTGTGTGTGTGTGTGTGTGTAATGATAAACCACTTTGAATGAAGTAAGGCCATTATATTTACAAAGTTGCAACTGTCTTTGAAAATGATTTTCTTTGAACTAACGTCTGTGGTCGAACGTCCACCTTAATCACTCCCTCTCTCTCTCCCCGCCTCCCTCTCTTTTCTCTTTGGTTTGATTTACATAGGGCATTTTGTGTCTCACATGATGCTAAACCATATTTGTTTCTTTTCGTTCGTTTGTTTATTTATAGTCTGTTCATCTAAGGTGATGATATTAGACTGAAAATAAATTATAATAATTATTATTGTTATATTATCATTATTTGGATTATTATCATTTCTATCATAATGATGATGATTGGTATTACAATGGAGTCTCCCGTCGGTCCGACGGATGAGTAGGCAGGCAGGCTTATCTTTCGGTGTGTGTCCTCATATGGGAGAAGAGGCCGATTCTGGATGCGCAGCACTTCCCACAGGTGTTGCAAGGGAAAACATCTCCAGAAGTTGAGCCCTGCTTCCTTCGCTCACGCTTCTCCTTAATGGCCAGCGTTCTCTTGTTTTCAAACGTTTTTATGCCACTAGAGCACAGCATCCTCCAGCAAGAGCGGTCAAGGGCATCAGTTTCCCAGGAAGCGATGTCAATGTCACAGGCTTTGAGGTTTGTCTTTAAGGTGTCCTTGAAGCGCTTGGAGGGTCTTCCAAGTTCACGGTGGCCTCCCTTCAGCTGGCCATACAAAAGCATCATCTGATTGTTATTATTAAATAGAAATGAACATTTCTGTATATTCAAATGAAAAGGGGGGCGGTTGAGGTGGAGGGGAGGGGTGCAAGGGGGCGAAGAAAGGAAGAGGGAAGTGAGAAAGGAAGAGACAGGGAGAGAGAGAACTTCTTCTTCTTCTTTGCGTTCGACAGCTACGCAGTCAGGGTCGAAGTCCGAAGGATGCCACAAACTCGGACGTCCGGTGAAGATCGGCTGCCGTCCCCCAGAGCTTGGTGTTGAGGTCAGCACCCCCAGGCCAGGACTGCTGCCGCATCTTCTCATACAGTGGGCAGTCTTGGAGAATATGGGATGGGGTCTGGTCAGCCTGGCCGCAATCACATGTGGCTGTGTCCAGGTCTCTTTTCGGTCCATTTCTGTATTTTGCGCTTCATGTTAACGTGGTGTAGCTCTCTGGGTTTGAACGTTTATAGGCGGGTGATTTCTGCACGGTTCAGAAAACATTAATCCCCACATGGGAATTGCACAGTTTTCGTTTCAGGGGCAAAGTGGAACGATGCTGAACGTTCGGCGAACAGAGGTGTATGCAGCCAGTGAAATGGGGCACCACTTATAACAACCAGAGGCGCTTTCTTAGTACACGCGCACTTTTGTTTTTTTTGTTACAATGAAAATACCACAGCTATCGTTTTGGCCACAACAGGCTGCCTACCTGGCCGGTAGAGCCGACTGACAGCTGCCATTGGGCGCTCATCATTCGTTTCCCAGTATCATTCAAACAGGTTGCAGTACACACACACACACACACACACTCACTCACACACAAACACACCCACATCCACACCCACACACACATGTAAAAATGTACATATATGACCGGTTTTTTCTTTATTTATCCAACCATACAAGCAGCCATGCTCCATTTTCGGGGGTGTGCATGCTGGGTATGTTTCTGTTTCCATAACCCACCAAATGCTGACATTGATCACAGGATTTGATCTTCTGTGTGCGTATACACACGAAGGGGGCTTCAGGCACAAGCAAGTCTCCACATATTATGCTGACCTGGGAGATCGAAAAAATCTTCACCCTTACCCCACCAGGTGCGACGGAGGATCGTACTCAGGAAACTGGCGCGAGAATCCATAGCTTTAACCATGTGACCGCCGTGTCTTGTGTCGCTGTTGTACGCCCATCTATCTATTGCTGTCTTGTGCAGCGGTAAACATCGGAGTGAGCGGAGTTCTAGTGCTTCGAATCCTTCGTTTCGGTTTTTCTTTTCAGTCGAGAGGAGTCAATCCCCGGAGAAGGATGAGTGTGCAGAAACTGACAGTTCAGTGTTTGGTTGTTGTAGTGGTTTGTTGCGACCCGCTGTAAAAGACCGTGCGTCCGCCAGTCGGGGGAAGTAGATTTTTGGACACATTTTGCTGTCTATAATCAAATGATAATGAATGATAACGGGGTGATGGTGGTCCATTCTGGCTTCAGACGACTTGACAGGGTTGTACTCTCACAGCATGTCTCGGCGCCAGCCAGGCTCGAGGTATACAGACTAGACACCTGCAGATACGGCCAGGAAATTTGAGAAAACATCCCCAAAGCCGCGTCCGTGAGGTAGGTGATTCACTCTGAAGAAAGAACGCGAAACTTGAAGGAAACACCGAACACCTGTCATCGGGCAGGATGCATGCAGTTGATAACACGAAGAGAGTGAAAGTGGCGCCAAGAACCAGGTGAGGTGACCCTCCCTGGGCTGACCGTGTTTACTGCAGATCGACATAGGAAGAAGAGAAGGCGAAAACAGAGAAAACAGAATTTGCAAGGAATGTAATATCGGTACTGTTGTGGTCGATTTGTTTTGTTGCAAATCATTATCATTAGCGCGCGCATGTGTGTGTGCGTGCGTAGGTGTGCGTTTTTTGTGTGTTTCGGAGACATCGTTGGACTGAAGTTGTGATTCAATGAGTATGAATTGTTATTGTATCATCCACACCCCGAAAGGGGCAAAAGGATTATATTTCTTCTTCTTCTTCCCGATGGGAGGGAGCACTTGGAGCCATCACCAGCATGACTGGCCATGCCGGACGCCGGTGTCCCGGGAATCATGTGGTGCTCTGTCCTAACCCGGGATCAGGACAGGGCCTGGTTCCGTGATCTTCTTGTAGCGACGTCGGCGCCACGTGGTACCGGGATTAACCATTCAGGATGCAGATTAATCCGCATGGTGAAACGGCTGGCAATGAGTCCCCCACCGTTGATGTTGGAGGGCGTGGTCTCGGCACTGTCATGGGTCACGCCAAAGGTATCCCCCGGGACAAATCGACTCCTGCCAGATGTCGCGTCCGCTAAGGTTCCAGCGAGGACGGAGCTTTCCGTCGTGATCCACTTCTCGCACATCGAGCTTACCTCATGCGTCATGCATTTCTTAATGGCCCAGTAGTAGCCGGGATGTTTTCCCCGAGCTGCAGTTTGTCTGGACTGAGACCAAGCCCCAAAGTGTCGTTTGGCATTGCGGAGCAAGGCTGTCTGGAATCTATTACTGCTCGTTTGGCAGTCTTGAGGCATGCTTCTTCTCAGGAGGAGAGCCATAACTGAATAAACAAATCGGTTATTTTTTTCGTTTCGTTTTTAACTGACACGTAGATTCCTTTTGGCATGCATTGAACGTTACTGAGATGAGATTTTCCTCAAAGAACATGATTCCACTTCAGCTAATTTCGATTTAACTGAATTTGATTATTTGCATGAGTTGAGCTGAGTTCCAAAATTCAATATCAAATTTCATTACATTTTGAAATTTGTTTATGTTGTGTTTGTTGCAAGTTTTTTTGTTTTTTCCCCTTTTTCTAATATGAGCGAAACGACAGTGTCCTGCTGACAGGGACAGAGATTTGCTGAAGAGAGATGGTGACATATTCTCTGCACGGAACATTTTCTAGATACATGATTATCTACTCGATGATATTTTATTTTATAGATCAGTTGCTGAACCGTTTGCTTGCTTGCTTGCTTGATTGATTTGCTTGTTAACTGAACAAACAAAAACTTAAAATGACACGGTGCCACCTACGTGATGGGGAGATGACGAAAAGTTGGGGATAGAGGGGTTGGGGGGGGGGGCGGGCGGAGGAGGAAGTTCTGACGTGGATGGGAGGGAGTGGGGGGGGGGGGGGGAGGCTTCATCTTTGAGTTCGGAGTTCACCACGGTTATTGGCGCGGACATTAAATTTGTAGGTACAGTAGCCGGTCTGGAGTCACTGGGTCCTAACTGGGGTCTTAGGCCGCGAAATGCAGGGCCATAAAATACCTTAAGAGGACGGCCTTTGTGACTGGTGAGCTTTCCCCAGCGGACTTGTCCTGCCCGGTGCCACAGCCTTAAACTGCCCCCCCCCCCCCACCCCCACCCCGCATCCCCCCCCCACCTCCATTCCCCCTTGCTAGTTTTATCCCGGGGTCATAGGCACAACAGCCGAGTGGTTAAAGCATTGGACTTTCAATCTGACGGTCCTGTGTTCGTGTCCCGTTCACGGCACCTGGTGGGTAAAGGGTGGAGATTTTTGTGTCTCAGTCTCCCAGGTCAACAGACATTTACGCAGGCCTGGTAGTGTCTGAGCCTCCTCCGTGAGTATTGGCATGAGGAAGACCAAACGCGCACGTTGCAGATCCCGGAATCCACGTCAACTTCCGGTGGGTAATGGAAACAAAAGCATACCCGGCATGAATATTACCCCCCCCCCCCCATCCCCGAAACGGAGTATCACTGCATACATGGCGGGGGTACAAACGGTCGTACTCGTTAAAGTCCAGTCCTACACACGAATGGACGTGGGAGTCGCAGCCCACAAACGAAGAAGATCCCGGGGTCATTTTTGCCTGGTCGGGCTCATCACTCCCCCCCTGTCTCTGTAGTAAACTATCCCATTTCTAGGAGGTCTATCAAGGAAAATGAAGAGGGTCTTTCTGGACTAGCCTTTACCGAACCCCAGTACAACTGTAATGAAAGCAAGAGACCAGGGGTGGTGGGTGACAGCCTGTACTGATTTTAACTGGGCAAAATTATACCTGGGGATCATTTTCAACGCAGCTTGAAATGCTCTTTTTTTTCTTCTTTTTTTTTTTTAACCCTGGGGTAAAAACCCAGTGTGGGAGGGATTGGGAAGGGAGGGAGGGTACGAACAGGTTGCTACACCGACAGCTGGTCCCATCGGAACTGACATGGGTTCGTCGTCTGCAATCCTATCCCCCCTCCCCTCCCCACTTCTCTCCACGCTCAGACATGTTTTACGTACAGTCGACATTCAGTAACAGCAGACTTAAATTCACATTACGTCAACAACTAAGAAATAATTCTGGAAACAGATAAAAACTGAATACAACAGATTAGACTTCTACAACAAAATTAAAGAAACGATTATCAAATTGAGAATTATCTAACTGATAAAATCGATCCTGCTCTTTGCTCTCTCTGCTCAAACAAGCTCTTTGTCAGCTCAGAATAAGCGCACATTATTTGAATGTCGAACGAGGCAGATATGCAAAGATTCCCAGAGAAGAGAGGTTATGTGATATATATGAAGTTGCTGAACATGAATTACATTTCTTAGATACGTGTATCTTATTTCATAATTACAACTGTACAGCAGTATGATCATCAATCAAATGTGATCACTTGAAAAATACAAAACAATACCCTAAAACCAAGTGATTTATTCAAATGCGATGACTGTCAAAAAACACTCGCCAACTATGTATTCCATTACATGCGTATTTGATGACCGTTTATTTCTTTGTTCCTTTTGTTCTTTGTTGTGTCTATTAATCCTTCAGATTTTATGACAATAAATGAAGTTGAGTCGGGTCATACAAGTGCGAGTTCGGTTTTGGTGTCGTGCTGTCTATCGATAGTACAATAAGAGAAAGAACTGATAAAAAAAAATGTTCGAGAATGTCCGTTGCTCATAGACAGGATACCAGCGATGGAGATTTGTTTTCTTTTATTTTCACGAAGCAGTAGAGCACGATATATATATATATATGTGTGTGTGTGTGTGTGTGTGTGTGTGTGTGTGTGTGTGTGTGTTTTTCTCTAATACATACTCGTGACATGAAAATGTTGGATATATTTCATGTGACTAATAATATACGGCATGAAACACATTTAGCATTGGGCTCAGAATTATACACCGACTGACTGAGAGACACGTTTTTAGGATTAAAAACTACGCGACTGTAAAGCCACAGATCAGCGATGTGGTATTGTTTGTTGTACACACGGGAGGAAGTAAATGGGTATCTCTCCCGAACGTAAGACAGACATTCCCAAGAACGATTTGTGAATACTTCGACTCAGAGAGATGCACACACACACACATACATACACACACATTCTCTCTCTCTCTCTCTCTCTCTCTCTCTCTCTCTCTCTCTCACACACACACACACACACACACACACACACACAAAGAAAGAAAGAAAGAAAGAACGAAAAAGCTGAGTCACTTCCGGAACTTCATCTCCTTTTCCAGCGCACGCGGTGCTGTCCACGTGCCGGTGGACCACTTTCAGAGTGTTTGATAAAAATCCAAACAGTGGTCAAAGGTCCCATTGCTTTCCACGACCCCACACGTAGCGGATTCGTATCCTCTGTCATCTAGGGCTCGGCACAGGAGGGCGGGGGTCCAGTCCTTTTCGTCAGCCGTTGTCACCCTCCATGATGCAATCGTCGGGTGTCAGGAGGAGCCCATAGACACCCGGGAAGAGTGAGGAACAAGTACCCTTTCCCAAGGACACAGCACCGTGCAGAAACCGGCCTTCGAACTCCGGTCACTGGTGAACACTGACATCAGACGTTCAAGCGACTTTTTTTTTGTATTTCTTTTTATTACAACAGATTTCTCTGTGTGAAATTCGGGCTGGTGTCCCCCAGGGAGAGCGTGTCGCTACACTACAGCGCCCCCCCCCCCCCCCCCCTTTTTTTTCGTATTTTTTCCTGCGTGCAGTTTTATTTGTTTTTCCTATCGAAGTGGATTTTTCTACAGAATTTTGCCAGGAACAACCCTTTTGTTGCCGTGGGTTCTTTTACGTGTGC
>NC_134880.1:16634852-16647352 GCF_041734735.1 Babylonia areolata | reverse complement strand
ACATTTAAACCAAGTTAAAAATGTTTCACAAACACAAGAAGCCTGTCAGTGGTGTACGTGGGGCCCTTTGACCTGCTGCCGCCTTATCTCAAACAGCCTCCGTCCTTATTTAGACGACCCTGAACTGCTTGTCGTTCTCCCAAGAGGGACATATATACTGGGCACAAACATTTGAGGGCCACCGCGATGTCAACTGCATATTCATCGAAAAAAAAGAAGCTATAAACACACTTAATAAATTTAATCCTAAAAATCAATGTCAGAGTGTGTTGGTATTGCAGTGATCTTAGGGCACAAATGGGTTAAAGATTGGGCACGAAAGTCTGTACTGGTTTGCAAACGAAATGCAGATTTTACGTAAAAAAAAAAAAAAAAAAAAAAAAAATCAGTTAAAATTTTGGGGATCCAGTTAAAAACAAATGCCGATAAGTTGAGACGGATGACAAGCAGCACAAAAATCCCTCTAAGCTTGCCTGTTTTTTCCTGACTGGATCAGCAAAACTGAAATAATTCTTTTCGCGTACAATCTGCATGTCCACTGCATTTGTGCTCAACCGTGAACAAAATCTGTCTCCTGAAGACACCGTCCTTTTATTGCAATACCCCTAAATTTTTACATTTACGGATTGATTTCACTCAATGTATTAATCTTTTCTCCCCCCCCCCTTTTTTTTCTTTCTTTTTTTTATTTTAATAAAGAATATACCCTTCGAACCATGGTAGCCCTTAATGTTGTGTCTGCTATATGATACTGTGACTTCATCGCTGTTCTGTTTTGCATGCTTTGTGCTTCTGTGACTAAATCTGTCTTGCACGCTATGAATTCGACCAGATACACGAAACTAATTTCTTTATAAAAAAAAAAAGAAGAAAAAAAAGATTCAAACAAACAAACAAAAAAACAACAGCAACCCCCCTCGCCCCCCCCCCCCCCCCCCCCAAAAAAAAAAAAGAAACAAAAAACTAAAAGAACGAACAACATTTTTTAGGCTTACCTTCTAACTCAAACCGCAGTATTTATGGAAACCAATGGGAAGACAACCATGTCAGGAAGCTGTGCACTAAACGGAAATTGCTGAACGCATATAAAGTTTCCTTTGTCTATAAAAGAATGAGAATATAATGCTTATAAGAGAATGTGCGTCTTTTAGATAAGGGCATGAACATGCAGACGTACACACACACACACACACACACACACACACACACACACACACACACACACACACACACACACACACAGAGTCCCTCCACTTCATCTTTCCTCCCCCATCCTCCCCAACCCACCCACCACCTACCCCCACCCGTCCTCCCAATTATTTCCAATTCTCTCTCTCTCTCTCTCTCTCTCACACACACACACACACACACACACACACACACTTGCACCCCCCCCCCCCAACCCCATTCACTCATCCCCCTTATCCTTTACCCCCAACCCCTCTCAACCCCCTCCCACAACCCTCCCCACACCCTCCACCCCTCACCCTGCCCCCCACGCACACACACACACGGACAACCAATCGGGACTCTTGTGACCGATCGCGCACCAAACAAAACGGCCCCCAGCGGAGAGATTTCACCCCACCGTGAACCAAATGAATCTTGGTGGCCGCGTACCCGTTGGCCAGAATTGTCCGGGCATTGAATTGTATGAGGGCCATTCCAGCCCGTGGCTCTCACGACAGTCCTGGCTGATTTACGTCACATCAGGCGACCCTCGCGGGTCCGTAAAGACCTATCACCATTTGCATGGTGTCCTCGTTTCCATGTCTCGACTGTCACGCCCGACATGTGTGGGTTGTTTGTCTGAAAAATAAGAGAGTGCGTGTCGAATTTCTTTCTCATTTTCATTTCCCGTGTTGTATACGACAACGGCGACGACGGTGGTAATTGTGCCTGCTTTATTATCCTGATGTCCTGTCAAGGGAACTGTTTGCCGTTTGAATCTGGTTTTATTGAATTTGTGTCCTCTCGGCAATATCCACAATTTTCCCCTCAAGACGGAATTATTATATGTTCGCAACAAGGCGCGGTCATCCAACCCGCCAGTTACACAGAGGAGCGGAGGGCGTGAAATGTGGATGTAGGCTAAGCTTATGGTGCTGTTGCTGCTGCTGATAATGATGATGGGCAATGTCCACAACTCTTCCCCCTGAAGACGGAATGAGCAGCGTTTACAACAAGGCGTGCACGTTCACTCCGTCCGTCACACAGCGAGTGTATCGAGGGGAAGAAATGTGGATTATTGCCTGGTGATGATGATTGTAATGATAATGATGACGATGATGATGTCTTTGTGTGAGGTATTTGATATGCAATCATGAAAAAATGTGATGTCCTGCAATGACCTGGAAACAAGCGTTCATGAATGATCATTCTGCTTCTTTTTCTTACTACTACTACTACTGCTGCTACTGCTACTACTACTGTGGACAGCCATGATGACGTCCATATCCAGAGATAGGTGTCGGAATAAAATGGCGGGTCTTTCGGAAGACGTGCATTTCCATTGGCTCGTGCATTATACCGCGCGCGCGCGCGTGTGTGTGTGTGTGTGTGTGTGAGGGAGAAGGTGGAGGGAAAGGGGGTTGGGGTAAGGGGGATAATAGGCCTCGGCCACAGAAGATTATGACAACAGTTCTCAGCTTTCTGTTTCTTTTTTCTTCTTCACTTCCAAGTTATTAGGAAGGGGGCTGGGGAGGGGGGGGGGATGAAATAGAAAGAAAGAACAAAAATGTTTTTCTGTCCAATCGGGATCAAAGTTTGATTTATCTGCAGATGTTGATAAAGTTAACTGTGTATGAATTGATTTGTAGATGTGGGTATACTTAAGTGGATATAAGTGGATCTTCTTTTTTTATATTATAATTATTATTTATTTATTTATGTAAGCTTATCTATTATTTATTCACCTTTCTTCTTCTTCTTTTTTCTCAAGGCCTGACGAAGCGCGTTGGGTTACGCTGCTGGTCAGGCATCTGCTTGGCAGATGTAGTGTAGCGTATATGGATTTGTCCGAACGCAGTGACGCCTCCTTGAACTACTGAAACTGAAACTGAAACTGATATCGTGAATGATATATATATATATATATATATATATATATATATATATATATATATATATATTAAATCATGAAAAATCCATGTCTTCTAAAGTAAGTTTCGAAAATTGAGAAAAGAAGAGAGAGTTTGCCATCACCCAGGCGGAAGAATATTATTGACAGGCAACAAGGTTGTTATTAACACCTGCAGATATTAATGTTTCTTTGCGCACCGTTTCTGCGAAGGGATCAGGGAGGTTTCAACCTCTGACATTCTGGAAATGAAAGCAATCAAATTGAAGAAAGAAGAAGAAGGAGAAGAAATGAAGAAACCAAACATGCACAACTGGGGAGGCTGGTCACACCATGCCTCTGCCCTCTGTATTGAAAGCGTCTTGAACCAGTGCAATTTGTCGTTGAGTAGGAGCGATGCGGAGTTTGATTTTATAGCGAACGATTGGTTGGCGAACTGAAGATCGTGTTCAGTGCTGGGGTCTTGGTTTGGTGAAGGTGTCCTTGTTCCAGGGAGTAGAGTCCTGGGTGTCTTTCCGGATGGTATATCCACCTGGCGTTCTCAGGTGTAGTAAGCCCTGTCTGTCCGAAGAAGGGTGAGGTCCTGGTTGTTTTTCTGGCGTTCCGAGGGGGAAGTCCCCTGGCTGTAATGTTCATTTGGTACAAACACCCTTTGGACAACCTGTTCTATTCCTAGCAATCAGCCTATCGTGCTGGTCACAGCTCTGAAACTGCATCACTGAAAATTGTCAATGACATTCTTACAGTCCTGGGCAAAAATGACATTTCTCTTCTTTGTCTTATTGATCTGCTATCAGCTTTTGATACCATTGATTATACTATTTTGACAAACCGACTCTCCTATACTTTCGGTGTGTCTGGCACTGCGCTCTCTTGGTTCAGCTCTTACCTCTCCAGCCGGAACCTGACTGTTACTTTTAACCGTCTGCATTCAAGACCCTCTCCCTTGGAATTTGGTGTTCCTCAAGGATCTGTCCTCGGACCTGTTCTATTTCTGATTTATATACAACTTGCTTCAGAAATTGTGTCCCATTATTCTCTTTCACATCGCGGTTTTTCGGATGATAACCATATTTACCAGTCTGGTCCAATTTCTCATCTTTCTGAGATTATCACCTCTACTCAACAATGTATAGCTGACATAAAGATCGTGGATGACAAACAACAAACTGCAGCTGAATGACGAAAAAGCAGGAATGATTTTTATTGCCCCTAAACGTTTGCTAAATTCTGTTTCACTTCCCAAAGCTGTTCAGCTGAATGCGTGCAATGTTCCAACTTCAAACATTGTTCGCAACCTTGGTGTTTACTTTGGCCAGACTCCATCTTTTATAACGGCAGATTCCCTCGATCTGTCAATTCTGTTACCATGAGTTACGCAGAATAAGCACTTTATGTCTTAGAATGCGACAAAAACCCTTGTTTGTTCCCTGGTTCTGTTTAGGCTTGACTACTGTACTTCTTTGCTGAGTAGATGTCCCAACTACTTGTTGTCCAAACTTCAGAGAGTCCAGAACCATGCTGCACGGTTTATCTTCCGTTCTTCCAAATCTGCTCATGTCACTCCTCTTCTGCATCCCCTCCAGTGGTTACCCACTGAGAAAAGAATAGATTACAAACATCCTGTGCTACAAATTTATGGATGGCATGGCTCCTTACGTTTCTGAGCTTCTGCATTACCACTCTCCATCTCGCCAGCTCCGGTCATTAGGTGATGACCGTCTAGCTCTTAACATTCCCTTCTATAGAACCAGATAATAATTATGGAAAACGCACTTTCTCTTCCCAGGCTTGTTCCACATGGAACACCCTCTCGTTTCCTGTCCGCCATGCTGTTTCTGACCCTTCTTTCAAAACCTCTTTGAAAACTCATTTATTTCCAGCCATTCTAATCAGTAAACAATTGTCTTCACTTTTATGTTTTATTTCAATGTTTACTATTCTGAAACGTGCGCTTGTTTATGTACCTTGAGCGGCCAAGGTTTGCTTGAAAGCGCGTGTATGTGTATGCATACATCTTGTGTGGAGTGGGTATGGGTTTGTGGTTTAGAGATGGAGTGGGACTAAGATTTGTGTATGCAGATGTATTACGTGTGTTTTTAATATGCATGCGTCATTGTGCTTTTCCTGGTAAACGCCCAGGGCTTTTGTATAATTAGATTGGGTGTACCAAATGTCCTTTGTTTTGTTGTTGTTGTTGTTGTTGTTATCATTATTATCGTTGTTGTTGTTATTATTATCGCTGTTCTTGTTATTATTGTTGTTATAATTATTACAATAATAATTATTATTATCATTATCATTATTGTTATTATTGTTATTGCTGTTATTGTTGTTGTTGTTATAACTATCATCATCATCATCATTATTATTATTATTATTATTATGATTATTATTATTGTTGTTGTTGATGTTGTTGTTGTTGTAGTTGTAGTTGTAATGATAATAATAATTATCATTATTGTTGTTGTTTTTGTTGTTGTAACTATCATCATCATCATCATTATTATTATCATTATTATTATTATTATTATTTTTATTATTATTATTATTATTACTATTGTTGTTGTTGTTGTTATAACTGGTATTCTTCTTCTTCTTCTTCCTCGTCTTCTTATTGTGTTGTTGTTGTTTAAACAGTATTTTATTTGGAACATTATTGTTATTATTATTGTTATTATCACTGTGAGCGGTGTGCAGTCTCCAGGCCCGGACAGTCCAGTCGTGTGGCTTCCGCCACGGTGACACAGCTCGTTTCATTTCCGTCCCGACCGGACTTGATTTCAGTCGGTCACACCGCGACTTCTCACAACCCGGCACACATGTATTAAGTGACAGTCACTTCCGCGTCGGAGCGGTGGCGCCAACAAGGCTGCGACGCAGACCAGACCCTTAACCTCCCCCCCCCCTCCACTTTCCCCCTTCCCCAGTCACACACGCACACACACACAGACACACAGACACACACACACACACACACACACACACACACACAAATGGTAACCTCGACACTATAAGGCAGCAAGCACCATGGCACAGGGGGCGAGAGTATTGGCTGCACAAGGACTGCCGTTTGTCACCCCATCGCCTTGGAAGTCTTGTTGCCACACTCTTGAGTGATACAGCAGGCTACGTTTTGTATGTGCTTTATGGACATGTGTGCATTCTTTTTTTTTTCTTGTGATACTACTACTGCTGTCACTACTGCTACTACTACTACTATTAAATACATAAAACAAAAACCAAAATAATCATAATGCTAATAATGATATGATCAAAATGTGACAACGACAGTAGCGATAATGTTGGTGAAACGTTTCATACCTCACGCCAATGTGTGCATGCGTGCGTGCGTGCGTGCGTGCGTGCGCGCGTGTGTGTGTGTGTGTGTGTGAAAGAAATCCACGTTGCGTTGAAAAAAAAAGACGGAAAACAACCAGGAGCAAGATATAGGACTAATAGAAGTAACGTGAAAAACGATAATGATGATAGATACTAATGATTGACATGGTGTCGGGGATGACGACGGAAAACTCGAAGAATGTTGCGGGGGGAAAAAAACACAACCACAACAACAATTTGGGTTTTGAACACTGGAAGCAGACTCCCTCTCTCTGTCTCTCTCTCTGTCTCTCTCTCTCTGTGTCTGTCTGTCTGTCTCTGTCTGTCTCTGTCTCTGTCTGTCTGTCTCTGTCTCTGTCTCTGTCTGTCTGTCTCTCTGTGTGTCCCCCACCCACTCTCACGGCTTTTTAATTGCAAAGAATTAATCATGCCTGCACGGCAGCTACGCTTCTTTGACGTTTGGTTGTCCCCTGCTGGACCCAATCACGCTGAGCTGCCGTCTTCTGGCATCCCCAGCTTCTCCGATGGACACAGAGCATGAACTGTGCAGAGCGGTAAGGGAGGAAAAAAAACAAACCCCAAAAAACCCAACCCAAAAACACACCACACACAGCAGAAAACTTGGGGTCTCTCATGGCCCCCCCAAACACTCGCAACTCTCGCTCCCGCTCTCCAATCATTGTCATGACTGGTTAACCGGGGCGAAAACGTTGGAAGTCTGAAATGCAATTTGTCGGCGATTCATTCCCCTTGCCGCCTCTTCCTTCCTTCCTTCTCCCAGCCCCCTCAACCCCCCACCACCACTCCCTCCCCATCCTCCACCCGTCACAAAACCCTCCCTTCCCAAATGCCCACCCCTAACCCGCATACACCCATTCCCCCAACACCCTGAACCGATGTAGACGCCAACTATCCCTATCCTTACCCTCCCCCCCTCTCTCTCTCTCTTCGTTTCTTTCTTTTTGTTTTGTTTTTGTTCTTGGCGTGCCAAGAGATTTAGAGTGATCCAGTAAAAAAAAAAAGAAAAAAAAAGAGAAGCAAGAAAAGCTTACGGCCCTTCTCCCTGGCTTGCCCACAAGGGACATGTATGTTTTTCCCGGGTCCTCTCTCGCGCCCGCCAAGCGGACCGGGTCAAGAAACAAATGATCGCCTCCCTTGTCCAATTTGCCGGCCCGCCCCTCCAACGCCTTTATTGGCGCCCGCAAGGGGACCTCACTCACCCCCACCCCCCTGCCCGCCGTTGGAAATTAAAGGGAGACAAATGAAAGCCGGGGCGTGAAGGTAATTGTCGGCTTCCATTACGGCCACCTGAGACTGACTTGGAGGGAGGAGGAGAGGCGGGGGCCGGGTGGGTGGTGGGTTAGTGGGGAGTGGGGTGGTTGGTGTGTGTGTGTGTGTGTGTGTGTGTGTGTGTGTGTGTGTGTGGTGGGGGGGGTGATGCTAATCAGCTTTACTTACCTTGTCCACCAATAGCCTCCTTGTCAAACTGTCACCAGGACCTCTAAGTGCAAACCTCGGCATCAGCGGCCCGAGTCACCCCCCACCCCTCTCGGCCTCCCCTTTCCCCTCCCTTCTCCCCCTTCCCGCCGGATTTCTCTTTTTTCTCTTTCCCCTTTACCTAACTTCACTACGTAATTCTGTTATCGGTTGTGTGAGTCACACTGCGGGACTTGTCGTTGTTGCCTCCATCACGGTAAAGGAGGAGGGGTGGGGATGGAGGTGGGGGGAGGGAGGGGAGAGTGTAGGAACTTTGTCATTGCGTGGGTGGGCTTGACTGGCAAGACTCGATGAAAAAAAGAGTGATTAAAAGTAGGCCGTTGCGTTGACGGCGGGAAGCTGGTTTTTTGTTTTTTTGTTTTATTTTGTTTCTTTAAATACCCCACCAGTACACTTCAAATCAGAGACAAGCTGATCAAAAAAGAAAGACCTTGGTTACACAACGTCGTACTACTTTATCTTCAATTGCCTTGGTTACACAACGTCATGCTGAGCTATCTTCAAAGGCCTTGGTTACACAACGTCATACTGAGTTATCTTCAAAGGCCTTGGTTACACAATGTCATACTATCTTCAAAGGCCTTGGTTACACAACGTCATACTATCTTCAAAGACCTTGGTTACACAACGTCATACTAAGTTATCTTCAAAGGCCTTGGTTACATAACGTCGTACTAAGTTATCTTCAAAGGCCTTGGTTGCATAACGTCGTAGTAAGTTATTTTCAAAGTCCTTGGTTACACAAGGTCGTACTAAGTTATCTTCAAAGTCCTTGGTTACACAACGTCGTTCTAAGTTATCTTCAAAGGCCTTGGTTACATAAAGTCATACTAAGTTATCTTCAAAGGCCTTGGTTACATAACATCGTACTAAGGTATCTTCAAAGGCCTTGATTACACAACGTCGTACTAAGTTATCTTCAAAGACCTTGATTACACAACATCGTACTAAGTTATCTTCAAAGACCTTGGTTACACAACGTCATGCAAAGTTATCATCAACCCATTTTATATATATATATATATATATATATATATATATATATATATTTATTTTTTATTTTTATTTTTTTTTTTTTACAGTGGATTGGATAGAACTAGGCATCGAAGATTAGTTCTGTCTACAGCTCAAGACCTGACTAAGCGCGTTGGGTTACGCTGCTGGTCAGGCATCTGCTTGGCAGATGTGGTGTAGCGTATATGGTTTTGTCCGAACGCAGTGACGCCTCCTTGAGCTACTGAAACTGAAACTACAGCTCAGCATCTTTAGCAGCTCGTAGGGGACATCTGTAAAAAAAAAAATAAAAAAAAAAAAAAAAAAAAAAATCAGGAAATGGAAACGGGTGTTTGAAAGCACATGCTGGTCATTGGCACACAGGCACGTGATCACATGCTGTGACCAGACCGAAAACAAGGAAGAAATCCCCACAGCTGGAGCTGTTAATTAACCTGACACTGGTCGCTCAGGCATGGCATTTACCTGCACAGGTGTACTCCAGTACTGGAAGAGAGAACACTGGAATGGCAGACAACACATACAGGACCCCTGCTGGTCTGGTAAGGGACCCATATTCTCGCCCCAATTTCTGGAGTTCATTTCCGTCGCACCTGCTGGGTCAAGGGTGGATTTTTTTCCCCCCAATATCCCAAACTACTACTACTACTACATACTGCTACTGCTACTACTACTACTGCTACTCCTACTACTGATTGTAACAATAATGAATATGTTATACGATCGGCATCCGTCATTGTCCGGAGCCTATGGAAATGCGGTCTGGGTGGTGATCGATACAGCGTCTGGTGTGGCTGGACAGGTCAGTCCGGGAGAGACCCTCCCTCCCACACTGCGCACAGGTGAAATCTGACGCTGGTCTTTCCGTCTGGCTGTGGGCCTTTCTCCTCAATCTTTTCTCTACCTCGGAGCGCAAGGCAAGCGTCTCTTCGCGTGATCATAATATATCACCAGCTCATCAAACCCACATAGCTGAGACAAACGGGGGACATGTTTTCCACACTGACGAAATGGGTCTTGTGCAGACGCCGCTTGGAGGCAGTCTACAATGGCGAGAAAATAAAACAAACCCACGCCAGTTATGTGAGGAAAACAAAACCCAAACACTGATCATCTTAGCGAAATAACCTCACAAGGAAAAACACGACTTGAATGGGTGTACCTCTGAAAACGGAGTATGGCTGCCTACATAGCGGGGTAAAAACAGTCGTACACGTAAAGCCCACTCGTGTACATATAAGTGAACGTGGGAGTTGCAGCGCACGAAAAAGAAAAAGAAAAAGTGTGCAATATCTAATAGTGTCATAATTAGAATTAATCTGTTCCGTTCACTGTACAGCCACACATTCTGGTCATTTTAGACATACAGACACACAGTTTATCAATTTTACCATTTGATATTAGAAAGTTACCGCTTGGACAACAAACGAAACAAAAGGCAAACTAGAAGCATGCGTACGTTGCGGCATGAAAACAGGGCAGTTTGTAAATCTGAAAACACTGACCAGAAAACGATACAATTTCGTATTGTGTCTTCACGGGAGGTAACCCAAGCTGGCTCGTGCTGGGTGCAGACTGACGGCAGTGTGTACCACCACCTTCAAAGTGATTCATTCTGGAACAACTTGCCCAACCCTCAGCAGAACCCCAGAGGCAGAAAAAAAAAAAACAGAGAAAGAAACGAAGTCTGTTTATAGATGTTCCACTGTCCATAGCTTCGCGCGGAACGGGTCAGCGGGGTCTTTTCAGGCACTGACAGCTGAAATAAAAGCTCCGAAAAACGCCTTTCCCATCCCACTGCCAGAGTTAACGACGTCCTGGAAAATTGAAAGAGACGCGTTCACAGATGCGCCAAGTCTTTCAGAACTGTTTTCTCCTTCTTCTTCTTCTGTTTTTCCCCAACTGTCGTTTGAAAGAGAATCAGATCATTTTCTGATGGAAGCGGGCGTGGCGAAGTGGTTAGCGTCGCGGACAGACGAGCGGGAGGAAGCTGGTTCGAACCCCATCAGAGCGAGGGTGGTAGAGTGTGCTATGAAATAATGAAATGATAATAATGATAGTATTTATATAGCGCTGAATCTTGTGCAGAGACAAATCGAAGCGCTTTCACATCAGTCATTCACACTCATGCATAACTCTAAAACTAAAAAAAACTGAACACAAGGAAGAGGTAGGGGAGGGAGGCAGGGGAGGGAGGCTATCTTGTGAAGAGGTGGGTTTTAAGGCCAGACTTGAAAAAGCTGAGTGCGGAGACCTGACGAAGCGAAAGAGGAAGTTCATTCCAAATACAAGGTCCAGAGACAGAGAAGGAACGGCGACCATCATTGGAGTGTTTGAATCTGGGTATGCGTAAACAGAGTGGATCCGAAGCTGATCGTAGAGAGCGAGATGGAGTGTAGAGGTGAAGGCAGCCACAAAGATCGGAAGGGGCAGATTTGTGAATACATTCATAACATAGAGTGCTGATTTTATACTTTATTCTGTGCGAGACAGGGACCAATGGAGGTGTTGCACAATGGGAGTGATGTGCTCAGATCTTTTCTTTCTGAGGACGAGTCGGGCAGCAGAGTTTTGTATGCGCTGAAGGGACTGAATGGATGAAGCAGGCAAACCAGACAATAGGGAGTTACAGTAGCCAAGGCGAGAGAGAATGAGAGAAACGACAAGTCTAGATGTTGCGTCGGTGGACATATATTTCCGAATGGAACTGATGCATCGCAATTGACAGTGGCAGGATTGACATGTCTGACTGATAAATTTGAACCCAAATGGAATGACTAGCATCACACAATCGATGTTTATCTGCTTCCTGGCTGTGATTTTTTTGGGGGGAAAGTTTGGTAATCCTTCCTGTCCCAGTGTCTGTATATCTCTCGAGCCAGGTTGACGCCGAGGTATGTCATGAAAGGAAGCGGACTGTACAACCTTGTCAGGTAGTCCCAAACATGAATGGACCTTTACACCAGCATCTTCTTCATCGTCCTTCATACACACACGCAGAGATATAGAAATGAATATATATATATATATATATATATATATATATATATATATATATATATATATATATATATATATATATATAAAATGTCCATAGCTTCGCGCGTACACACACTCAGATATAATTATATGTATGTATGTATGTATGTATGTATGTATGTATGTATATATATATATATATATATATATATGTGTGTGTGTGTGTGTGTGTGTGTGTGTGTGTGTGTGTGTGTGTGTGTGTGTGAATAATAAAGGTTAAGAAATAAACAAATACACAGATGAATACATAAGTAAAATGATGCATAAGAAGTAAACGAACATGCAAACAAATAGATAAATAAATAGATAAATAAATAGATAAATGGCTAAGCCGATTGATTCCTTCCAAAACAGCACCGGTGAGATCGATGTACCACGCCAGCTGTGATATTGGCGAGAACGGCGCCAGGAAAAAGGTCAGATAACACCCCGCCCTTCATCTCTCCTTTGTCTCAACACTCTTCAAGGAGAACTGATGCATGCACGTACGACCGTGACAGGGTGATGATTCTGTTCCAATCTTTCCTGT
>NC_134880.1:16622352-16629852 GCF_041734735.1 Babylonia areolata | reverse complement strand
TCATGGAGATTGTCAGTAGTAACCCCCCCACCCCCCACCGACCCCCCTGCCCCATCCCCACCCACTGTACATATCAACCTTCTCTGCAGCGTTATTGAAAAAATGTTCACGCTTGTCTGACTCCGAGACGCACGTGCGCGCGCGCGCACACACACACACACACACACACACACACACACACACACACACACACACACACACACACACACACACACACACACACACACACACAGACACACACACACACACACAGGGTCTGAAGAAGAAGGGAGAAGGGGAGGGGGTTTGGAGAAGAGGATGAACGGGGAGAGAGAGAGAGAGAGAGAGAGAGAGAGAGAGAGAGAGAACACCAACAAAAGATAAAGTTTCAGAAGCAGCCCATAATTATGGGGGGTGGGGATGGGGTGGGGAGGGGGAGGGGGTTTGACGTGGATTATTAACCGAGGTCCCGTTTGCAGCATTAGCACTTAGCGCAGTCAAAAAGAACCCACGGCAACAAAAAAGGTTTGTCCCTGGCCAGATTATGAAAAGCAATCCACACTAACAAAACTTGTGCGTGCGTGCGCCTGACTGAACCTGACTGAATGACACAGGAAACGAATGACGAGCGCCGAATGGCAGCTGTCAATCGGATGTACCCATGAAGGCAGCCCGTCGTGCAAATAAGCGATTGGAGTTTGGTCTCCTACCCAACAATAATAATAGAAATAATACTATTATTATTATTATTATTATTATTATTATTATTATTATTATTGATGATGATGATGATGTTGATGATGATGGCACATTTCTCTGTGTTAAACTACATAATAATGATTATTGACAATAATGAGAATGATAACAGCAACAATAACAACAATAATCGTATGACGACAACTAGTGCTACTACTTCTGCTGCTACTGCTAACAACAACAACAATAACAACAACAACAATAATAACAATAATAATAATAATAATAATATAACGCTGCTGCTGCTACTGCTGATGGTATCATCATTATTAATTAATTATGATAATGATGATGATTCAGCACGCCTGTCCAAAACTGGCGCGAGCTTTTCCCTACGGACCAGGCTCAGAGGGTGCACAGCAAGCATGAGTGATGTGTGTGTGTGTGTGTGTGTGTGTGTGTGTGTGTGTGTGTGTGTGAGAGAGAGAGAGAGAGAGAGAGAGAGAGAGTGAGTGATGTGTGTGAGTGATATGTGTGTGTGTGTGTGAGTGAGTGATGTGTGTGCAAAAGTTGTGGTGGTCTTAGCTTACTTGATGCAGCATTTTTGCATGTTTGTTGAATGTATGTTGTTTGGTTTGGTGTTTCGAGTGCACACTGGGCCTGTCTCACCCGCTTCAGTAAGGGGGCTTTGGCTCATGCTTTGATAAAGAATCAGTCAGCACTGTCTCTGTCTTTCTCTCTCCGTAATTTTTCTGGTGATATGTATCCCCCCCTCCCCCCATGTCATTAAGGCTGTTAATTTATTGACATAAAAGGTTATATAGTTTTGAGCTATATCTCTCTTTCCCACTTTCTCTCTTCATGACACTCTTCCCTCTCTCTCTCTCTCTGTGTCTTTCTCCTTCCCTCTCTCTGCCCCCTTCCCTCCTTCTCCCTCTCTCTATCACACACACACACGTACACATAGGCACGCACCCACGCACACATACACCACACACACACACACACACCACACACGCGCGCGCGCGCGCATACACACACACACACACACACACACACACACACACACACACACACACACACACACACACACACGAGGCACGCACAAAATAAACCCCAGAGGATCGAAATTCTGCAGGACGTCAATCCTCTCACGTAATCCATCCCCCGCCCCTCTTCACCCATTCCCCACCCCTGTCCTCCCCCTAACCACCACCCATCCGCGAAAAGACAAGAGGAGTGACAAAGGAGGCGCTGTCAGGGAAACTGTTGACCAGCCAACGAGGCCATCCAGCACGTGGAAACCGTGACCTGTCCCCCTTCATCTCCTGAACCATCACCAGGCCCTGTCCACCAGACAGCCACAGCCATCAATGGAGTCCTTGGGCTTCCTGCTCGCTCCGCCATTCCTCACGCACTGAGGCCCCTGATTGTTTAATACCAGGCCCAGTTTGAGCGAGGTGGGGGTTAGGGTGAGGGTGGAAGATGTTGAAAACACAAGAATCGATAAATTCGGGGATTATTTTTTTTCTCTCTCTGAAAAAAAAGCAACAACAAAAAACCCATTTGTGCTATAACTACAAATTGAGCTTAAAAGAGATCAAGAGTGGAATGAACGGGATGAATAAATCTGCTGAAGTGGGGGGAGAGATGGGGTAAAAGAGGGGGGGGGGGGGGGGGGGGGGGGGGGGGGGGGGGGGGGGGGGGGGGGGCGGCAGGTGTGCGCGTGGCTTGCGCGCTGTTGAGGCCCATGTGTCGTCACAAAGTGGGAACAGTTCCATGTGTCCAAGGCTAGCTGTGTCCACAGTTCGATGTCTAGAATGTGACTAGGTAAGTAAGTAAATAGGTAGATAAATAAATACCTGTATACATGAACAGAGACACAAATAAATGAGTAGATAAATAAATGAATGAATACATAAATGAATAGACGAAATTGAGTAGGAATTAAAGCAAACCTAAGTTTGGGATCGCTTTATGTTCATCACTTCGAAAAATGAAACTATATCACTGCTGAGCGTTGTGCAATGGGCCACGAAGATGGGACTGATGCACATTTTTTGTGTGTGTTGTTTCAAACATCCTTATTCATTTTTTTTACATTATGAAACACACACAAACATACACTGGTAACTATAGAAAATTGACAGACTGTGATAGAAAGAAGAAGATGACGACAAAACCAACCAACCACACACACACACACACACACACACACACACACACACACACACACACACACACACACACACACACACACACACACACACACACACACACACTGATAAAAAGTTTATAAAGTCGTGATTGTTACTATGGAAGAGGTATCACTCCTCGAACACTTTGAACTGAAAAACGAAGACACACACACACACACACAGAGTGTACAGGATGTGTGGAGTTGCCCACACATGGGGGGCGGGGAGTTCAGGGGGGGGGGGATCAGTGGGGGTGGAGAAAGGAAATGCACACTGTCAGCACAGTGTGAGTCACCCCTCCCCCCCACTGTCACCGTCCACTGTCATTGCCTGTCCACGACACACACACACACACACACACACACACACACACATACACACACTCCAGGTGTTAGGGGAGAGGAGGGGGGATGGTGGTAGGGAGGGGAGGGGGAATTGGTAGGAAGTGGGTGGGGAGTTTTAGGGGAGAGGAGGGGGGATGGGGGGTGGAAGGGGAGGGGGAACTGGTAGGAAGTGGGTGGGGAGTTTTAGGGGAGAGGAGGGGGGATGGGGGGTGGAAGGGGAGGGGGAACTGGTAGGAAGTGGGTGGGGAGTGTTAGGGGAGATGAGGGGGGATGTGGGTGGAAGGGGAGGGGGAACTGGTAGGAAGTGGGTGGGGAGTGATAGGGGAGAGGAGGGGGGATGGTGGGTGGGGAGAGGAGGGGGATGGTGGGTGGGAGGGGAGGGGGAACTGGTGGAACATGACTGAAAATCCCGTTGTCCCCCACGTCCCTCCGGAGTGTGTGTGTGTGGGGGGGGGGGGGGGGGGGGGGGGGGGGGGGTGGGGGTAAAAATGGTCATATGCGTAAAGTCTCACTCATGTATTCGAGTGAACGTGGGAGTCGCTGCCCATGAACGACGACGACGACGACGACGAAGAAGAAGAAGAATGAAGGTTTTACTTTCCCATCACCCTTGCCATAAATCGTGTGAGGGAGACCTTGTTTGCTGGACCTGGAGGGTTTGTATTTTTTTCTCCTCATGGGAAAAAAGGGTTTCTTGTTTGGTAAACTGCGGAGGTAGAGGAGACTTGCTGGATTGAAAATCGTTTCCTGAGTTGCTGATGCATGTGTGGGGGGGTGGGGGTGGGGCTTGCTTGGGGGTAGCGTGCAGTAACGGGGGGGTTGAGGGGAGGGCGGGGGGTTAGAGTGGAGAAAGAAAATGTGCACAGCAGCCCCACGGTGATTCCCTCCCCTCCCCTTCCTTCACCATGACTGAATGAATGATATGGATACTTATACAGCACCATCCACTGTCAACGCAGTCCGTGACTATGTTTCAGGGGAGAGGCGGAGGCAGTGAAATGTGGAATGACGAGATGAGGGGATGGCTGGGGAAAGAGGGTGAAGAGCTGGCTTTTCCGTCGCCCTCGCCATAAATCGTGTGAGAGAGAGAGAGAGACATTGTTTTTGGAGTCAGGTTTGTGTGGGTTTGTTTTGCCTTTGGGAGCAAGGTGGTCTTGTTTTATGGAGGAGACATGAGGGATCAGAAGTCGTTTTCTATCATGTTGATGTATGATGTTCATGGAGGTGGGGTATGGAAATGTGACTGGCAGACAGTTTAATTGGGGTGATAGTCAGAGCAGTGACAGTTGTCGGAGATGGAGGAGGTTTAGCGTTAGTTGTTAAGGTACAGGTCTTCCTCCTTGAACATACTAAACTGAAGAACTAGCACACACACACACACACACACACACACAAATATGCACACATGCATGTACACAACACAAACACACTCACACACCCACATACAAAGATATACACACAAACACATACACACATATACACTCACACAAAAATGCAATACAAAGATATACACACAAACACATACACACATATACACTCACACAAAAATGCAAAACAACACACACACACACACACACACACACACACACACACACACACACACACACACACCCAAAAAAAAAAAAAAAACAAAAAAACACAACCCCCCCCAAAAAAAAACAAAAAAAACACCCCACCCAACTCAACTGTAATGACCTGCACTATACTCTCAAATGAAGTCTCTCTCACACCGCTTATGTCAAGGGTGGCGATAAAGCAGAATCTTCAGCCACCTTCCCCTCCACCCAGCACTGAGCGTTGAGAGTGGGTGCTGTGGAATTGGAACCGCTGATCACAGAGACGAACGAGCAGAGAGCGTGACTGTCCGCGGTGAACATGGGGTGAGGATACACACACACACACACACACCACACACACACACACACACAGTGTACAGGATGTGTACAGTTTCCCACACATGGGAGAGGGGGGATCAGCAGGGTGGAGAAAGGCAATGCACACCGTAAGCACAGGGTAAGTCACCCCTACCCCCCTACACCCCCTGCCGCATCCCCCATCCTCTCCCCACCCTCCCCCCCACTGTCATTGCTACCCACGGCCAGGTGTGAAGGGAGCGGAGGGGGATGGTAGGGGAGGGGGAACTGGTGGGAAGAAGGTGGAGATTTGACTTTCCGTCACCCTCTTTACACATCGTGTGAGGGAGACATTGCTTGGCAGAGCATGGAGGTGGTCCGCCGCCCCCCCCCCCCTCCCAACACACACACACACCACCTCTTTATTGGAAAGAAAAAAATGTTTCTTGTTTGCCGAACGTAGAGTTACCAGCAAAGGAGACTTGCTTGATGGCAAATCGTTTTCTGATATGTTGCAGACAAGAGAGCTGCCAGTACATGTAGAGGGGTGTGGCTTGGATGGGGATGGGTGGTGATCACTCGGCTGGGGTATGCTGTGTGTGGGGGAGTGGGGCGTGGAGGGTGGGGGTTGTGGGGGAGAAGTAAACTGCGCACCCTAGTCCCAAGACGATGCCATCCTCCACCCCTCCCCCCCCCCACCCATTGTCAACAGTCCGTGGCTGTGTTTTAGGAAAATACCGGGTGGCAAGATCTGGTGCAAGGGGGAGAGGGGGGTGGAGATGGAAGCTGTAAGTGGGTGAAGATTTGGCTTTTCCGTCACCCTCGCCATAAATCGTGCGAGAGATCCTGTTCGAGGGAGGGGAGTGGGGGCGTAGGGGAGGGGAGGAGGTGTCAGGTTATTCTGTTGTTTGTTTGTTTTTTCCTTCCCGTGGGAACAAGGTGGTCTTGGTTTGCAGGCTGTGGTGTGGGGACTTGTGGGATCCACATGGCTTTGTGTCACGTTGATGTGTGGCGTTCATAGCGTGGATCACAGACAGGGCTGTGACTATAGCGTGGATCACAGACAGGGTTGTGACTATAGCGTGGATCACAGACAGGGCTGTGACTATAGCGTAGATCATAGACAGGGCTGTGACTATAGCGTGGATCACAGACAGGGCTGTGACTATAGCGTGGATCACAGACAGGGCTGTGACTATAGCGTGGATCACGGACAGGGCTGTGACTATAGCGTGGATCACAGACAGGGTTGTGACTATAGCGTGGATCACAGACAGGGCTGTGACTATAGCGTGGATCACAGACAGGGCTGTGACTATAGCGTGGATCACAGACAGGGCTGTGACTATAGCGTGGATCACAGACAGGGCTGTGACTGTGGCGTTCATAGCGTGGATCACAGACAGGGCTGTGACTGACAGACAGTGTGGTTGTGGTGGTGGTGATGCCAGCAGTCACTGTACTTAGTGGATCATGGAGCAGAAATTAATGGTAATAGTTGTTACGATACAGGTATTCCTCCTGGAAAATGTTGAACTGAAAACCGAACGCACACACTTCGGGAGACACACACACACACACACACACACACACACACACACACACACACACACACACACACACACACACGCATGAACGCGTCCCACCGCCCCACACACGCATGCACGCACACACACACACACACACGCACGCACGCACACACGGAGTAAAAGAGGATGGAGCTGCTGGTTGAAGATTGGGCTTTCCCCGCCTCCCCCACCATTGATCATGTCAGGACGTACAGAGCTCCGACGGAACCTGGCGTTTTTGTGTGTGTGAGTTCTGTGGGGGCGAGGGTATGGGGGTGGGGGTGTGGGGTCTCGTGTTTGCCACTCCGGGTCTAGAGGAGACGGTGATGGCTGTGTTGGAAATCGTTTTGTGTCATGCTGATCTATGATAGTCATGCAAAGGGTCATGAAAAAGCCACTGGCGGAGAGCTTAATAGTGGTGGCAGCAGCAGCAGCAGAAGAAGAAGAAGAAGAAGAAGAAGCAGAAGAAGAAAAGGAACTAGCAGCAGCAGCAGCAGCAGTAACGATGTGGCTGTGGTAGTAGTTGGTGCATCTGACAATGTCAAGGGGTGGCAATAAAGCAGAATCTTCTGCCACCTTCCCCTCCACCCAGTACTGAGCGTTGAGAGTGGGGTGCTGTGGAATTGGAACCGCTGATCACAGAGACGAACGAGCAGAGAGCGTGACTGTCCGTAGTGGAAATGGGGTGTGGACACAGATACACAGACACATAGACACACACACACACACACATTCGCACACACACACACACACACACACACGCACACACACACACACACGCACACCCACACACACACACACACACACACACACACACGCACACACACACGCACACCCCCCACACACACCCACACACACCCAC
>NC_134880.1:16607352-16619852 GCF_041734735.1 Babylonia areolata | reverse complement strand
CGTGTTCCTGTTCCTTCATTGAAAGGTGGAGATCAGGAGAGAGCTGGACTCATAAATAAACAAACAAAAAGATAAGTCCTTTTCGAGGAATTTCCAGTCACTTGAATCAGCAGCCAAGCGCTAAGATCTAGAAGGAGTGTGGCAGACAAGAAGTAAGTCGGCAAAGTTACGCGGGCGCAGTACGGTTTGTGACGTTAAGACACACGGCAGCCAGTTTGTAATGTATCCTGTGAGGGACGAGCAGCCAGTGTGGTTTCTCAAGACGCGTTGTTGTAAGAGATTGTCAGTGTCTGAACAGAAACTGGGTCAAACCAGGGGATCTGTATTAATTGCCTGCAGGGGAGCGCTCAAGGCTGACTACTCTGTGTAAAGCGCAATGTTTAGAAGGAGGGTAGTTTCCCTTGGTGGCTCGTCCGTGCTTTAGTTCCCCTTCCTCTGCGAGTGAAGATCAGTGTGTGTATTGAACGGTGTTAAAACATTCGTGGCAACAACAGCAACAAGTTTTTCTTTCCTTCCTTCTTTCTTTCCTTTTAGTTCCTCCTCTGTTTGTTCCTTTCATCTTCTTCCTTTGAAAAGTAAGCAATTACTTGAATTTACCCCCCCCCCCCCCCCCCCCCCCCCCCCCCCCCCCCCCCGCTGCATTTTTCTTATTCTTTCATGTTTATCTGTTCATTTATTAGTTGATCAATGAATCAATCTATTTATCAGTCTATCTATATATCTGTTTTTCTGCGTGTCTGCATATCTGTTTGCCTATATTTGTGTCGGCATATATCTGTATGTATGTGTGTATCAAGTCTGTTCTGCCTGTGTCCCGTTCTCAGTTATATTTTTCTTCTATCTTCTCTCTCTCTCTCTCTCTCTCTCTCTCTCCCATCTCTCTCTCTCTCCCTCTCCCCCTCTCCCCCCCTCTCTCTCTCTCCCTTTCTATCTCCTTCTCCCTCTATCTCCCTCTCTCCCTCTATCTCTCTCTCTGTGTCTCTCTCCCTATCTCTCTCTGTCTCTCTCCCTTTCTCTATCCCCCTCTCCCTCTTTCTCTCTCTTTCCCCCTCTCTCTCCCTCTCCCCTCTCTTTCTCCCCCCCTCTCTCTATCTCCTCTCTTCCCCCCCTCTCTCTGCCCCCTCTGCCCCACTCTCTCTCTCTCTCCCTTTCTCTATCTCCCTCTCCCTCTCTCTATCTCCTTCTCTATCTCCCCCCTCTCTCTCTCCCCCCCCCTATCTCTGTCGCCCTCTCTCCCCCCTCTCTATTACCCCCCTCTCTCTCTCTTTCTCCCTCTCTCTCCTCCTCCCCCCTCTCTCTCTCCTCTCTATCCCCCCCTCTCTCTCCCACTCTCTCTCTCTATCTCTCCCTCTCTTTCCCACCCCCTCTCTCTCCCTCCTTTTCACCTCACCTGTACTCTCTCTCTTGGTGGGGTCTTTTTGTTCGTTCTTGTTTCCATTCTTTCCGACTTGTTTCTTGCAGGTTAGTGCCTCTCGCCAGACTCGGAAGTGAGTTACATTGTTCTCTTCACTCTCGGGCTGCTTTCAGTTAATCATGTTTCCACACGCACACACACACACACACACACACAAATCACACACACAAAAAAGCAGAAAAGTAGGCAACCGTGACTTCAAACCTCGTGAAAAAAAAATTAATAAAAAATCAAAAAAAATCAGCGATTTATCAAACATGGTCCACGTTTGATAAAGAACTCCCCAGTTTTGACCCTACTCCGGTGTTTGAACGGAGTCAGGATCACAGCATATCATACCGAGGGGAAACGGAAATCTGAATTAACAGCATAGTTAGCGTGGGAAGAAGGAACGCTGTTCTTAAGCTTCAAGAATACCAGCCCCGTAGCATTTCGTCAGTCAGTGACAACTTCGGTTGCCTCTGAAGCACGCTTCTTGTTGTCTCGTTCGTCATTTATCAGATGGATTCCCCCGTCTCCTCGACGAAGGCGGCAGTACGTCGCAGGTCCTCCAGTCCTCCGTAGAGCTTCTGGGCCGCTGGGATTGGGTCGGGGCAGGTTTTCTCTCGGAGCGCTTGGTGGAGCGGGCAGGACTGCAGCAGATGTTCTTTTGTCTGCTTATTCACTCGTGGATCCAAGATTGCGAGACTAGATTCACTCCTGTCAATACTCAGTGAGACCGTGTGTTCAGGGGCTTCCTGGAGAATGGGGAACAGAAAGACAGAAGGATGGAAAGAGAAGAAGACAGAAAGACTAGCAACCAGCTGTCTTATCCTCCAGTTGTTTTAACGTTGTGAAATAGCAATGTGAGCGGAGAACAGCATTTGCACGTTGTTCTCAAGGCGCTCGTTTGTTGCAGGATGGTTGTCGATTGTCAGCAGGAAAAATTCCAAGAGCTTTCATTAGAGAGCTCTGTTTACAACACGCAGACGCGCAGACACGCACACACTCACACACGCACGCGCGTACGCACACACACACACACACACACACACACACACACACACACACACACACACACACACACACACACACACACACACACACTCGGGATCATGTTATTCAGACTTTGACTGGTCAGTATAATAAACATTATCATCTTTACTCACATTACCGATTCTTGCTGATAACCCTTTAACATCAGGTGATGCTATTTTCGACCAGTCATAGGCTTCCCCAGATGAAAACCCAGTTGTGTGATTGTGTCCGACGGGCGCAATAGCCGAGTGGTTAAAGAGTTGGCCTTTCAATCTGAGGGTGCCGGGTTCGAATCTTGGTGACGGCGCCTGGCGGGTAAAGGGTGGAGATTTTTCCGATCTCCCAGGTCAACACATGCGCAGACCTGCTGGTGCCTGAACCCCCTTCGTGTGTATACGCAAGCAAAGGATCATACACGCACGTTAAAGATCCCGTAATCCATGTCAGCGTTCGGAGGATTATGGATACAAGAACATACCCAGCATGCACACTCCCGAAAGCGGAGTATGGCTGCTTACATGGCGGGGTAAAAACGTGTACATACGAGCAAACGCGGGAGTTGCAGCCCACGAACGCAGAAGAAGAAGTGGGATTGTGTCCTGTATAGTGCCAGTGGATTGGCCTTGAAACTTCGTTTTCCCCCGTCCCTGGCCTGAAGGCTCCCATCTTACAGCCCATGTCGATCCGTAAGCAAGGGGCCGGCAAAATGGGTTTCCCAACCACAGAGTATGAAAGAGCCCCGTGGGCAGAACTGTTAAGCGACAATAATTATCATCCCTGTAAACGTTGTGTCGGAACGTTGCCCACTTCGCCATCCCGCTGTGAAAACTTTGGAGTCGGGTGTACACATTGATGGGTTTTTTTTTTCAATGTGTGTGTGTATGTGTGTGTGTGTGTGTGTGTGTGTGTGTGTGTGTGTGTGTATCTGTGTTTGTGTGTGTGTGTGTGTGTGTGTGTGTGTGTGAAAAGTCTGCAATGCAAACGGGAAGTGTTTTTCTGCCACTCGTTTATTTTTTTTCATTGTTCACAGAGGCAGACACAACGAGATGCTCTGCCAACACACACATTTCCAGTGTAACCGTGTCACGTTCACACATCCAGTCTGGAAAAACACTTGAAATGATAGTAAACACGTACACACAATCAGTTTGTGCGTGCATAAGTGCGTGCGTGCGTGCGTGCGAGCGTGCGTGTGTGTGTGTATGTATGTATGTATGTATGTATGTGTGTGTGTGTGTGTGTGTGTGTGTGCGCGCGCGCAGTTATCGGTACATAACAACAGAAGGACGCCATGCTTGCGCGTCTACTGTTGATGAACGTAAAAAGCTGTTGTTGTCGTCGTCGTCGTTGTTGATGCAGCGCACAAGCGCAGACAGACGGTAGATCCCTTCTCCGCCTTCGTTTCCCCAAGTGTGCCTCATGCTTTTTATTAATCGCTTGAGCGAGTTTTGCCCCGCACAAGTGACGAGGTTAATATCTTGACCCACTTCCCGCCCCCCCTGACAGCGCCCCTGTGGCGGCAAGCAACAGAGGCGAAGTGTCCGAAAGCGTCTTCTCTGATCAGATATCAGTCTGGGCCGTAGCATGTTAAAGTGGAGGTTTCGCTTTTTGGGCTACACACATCGACAGCGAGGTGAGATGGTGGGTGTGTTGATTGTTGTTAAAGTGTTAAAGCTTTCAAAGGCCTTCTCTGTTGGTTGTCACCGAAGAAGAACATGAAACATACGTTTTCAGGTGTCTTTATTTATGGTACGTAACTGAATAGTGAAAGAGTTTTTATAAGTGACGAATCTGAGATATCAATGTGCGTACGGCATACACACGCGCTCGTTTGCACTCACACACACACACACACACACACACACACACACACACACACACACACACACATATATATATATATATATATATATATATATATGTACACACACACACAGAGATATATATGTATATATATATATATATGATATATATATATATATATATACATATATATGTACACACACACACACACACACACACACACACACACACACACACACACACACTCGCCCCCCCCCCCTGCACCCCCCTCCCAACACACACACACACATCCTGACGACCCCTACAGACTGCCACAGTCCATCTTTTCTTTGTCATTGACAGAGAAATAGTGTGAATGGAAGAACACGTGGCATGGCTGCATCTCGCCGTTAGATATTGTCTATTGTGGTGGAGAAACACGAGAGAGACGTGGCTAAATTCATTATTCCTCAAATCAATCGCTTTCTTGTGTATTTAGCGCCACTGTGAGTTCAAGTTCTGGGAAACAAAATAAAGACCAGTTTAAACGCTGAAGAAGTGAATGAAAGAAAAGGAAAGAAAGAGATAAAAGAGAGATGAAAGTATGAAAATGTCATGCCACGTTCTGTGTGTGGATCTCCAGCTGTTCCCATGTAGGTCACGAGGGACGTGCACAACAGCCGTGTGGTTAAAGCGTTGATATTTCATTCTGATGGTCCCGAGTTCGAATCCCGGTCACGGCGTCTGGTGGGTAAAGGGTGGAGATTTTTCCGAACTCCCGGGTTAACTGATGTGCAGACCTGCTGGTGCCTGAACACCCTTCCTGTGTATCCGGACGCAGAAGATCAAATACGTACGTTAAATATCCCGTGATCCATGTCAGCGTGCGGTGGGTTATGGAAACAAGAACATATATCCGGCATGCAAACCCCGAAAATGCAGTATGACTGCCGACAAAACGGTTATACTCGTAAAAGCACACTCGTGTGTACGAGTGAACGTGGGATTGGCTGCCTGCAAACGAAGAAGAAGAACTTAAGAAAAAGAAGTAGATGATGATCACGAGGTGAGGATAGACATGAGAAATGAGGATGGTTGGGAAGATACAGGGAGGTGGAAGTCGAGATGTACACAAAGAAAATCAACCTGCAATATTTCTGGCTTCCTTGCACGCTGAATTTAGCGTGAAGGTTTCAAACCACCGTGTTCGCGTGATAAAGTATGTATTTTGATTCATGATCATTCTACTGCAATGGGGAGAAGAACAAGATACATTTTCACCCACACGAGGCCCCTATTTCATAACGCGTGTGGATCCATGCACATAAGATAAATTGGTTTTCAAGCAACAGAGCATCAAAAATCCCTGTGGGCCGCATTTTAAGATATTAACGTCACTCTCAGCTCTCTGTCTGGGGGGTTTTAGCGTTGTAAAATGACAAATATGGGAGCGGATATATAGGCCTTCTGTGCTTTCGAGACACACGTTTATAGGTTTGCAAATTTTTGCGAAAAGCCAACCACAGGAATTAGAGGTCTTTTTCATTGAAAAAAAAAATCATGTTTTAAACATACGAGAGTTATATGTAATAACTCCAGTGACACTAAGTGTGGGTGGTTGGAAGTGGCGGTGTGATGAGTCCGCGGGTGAAATTGAATATGTTTGCATGTGTGGTTGAGTCAATGTACTGTGTGAACAAAAATATTAATTCCACCCGACCAGTAAACCCAAACAGCAGCAGCAGCAGCAACAATAACAACAATAACAATAACAACGACAACAGCAATCTTGATGTTTGAATATGCACATTCTGCGCGGGTCATTGAAGACTGGCTGTTAGTTGCGAAAACGGCGTCTGCTGTAGCTGGTGTGGTAAACAGTCAGTGAAGCCAGCCTAGCGCTTGGCTACAAATATTTTCTGCAATAAGCAAAACGTGACAGGAAGCTAAACCTTTTCTTTCGGGGGAGCTGAACGCTGAATCTAATGTCGCCGTGACCTCAACACACGGCGAGCAGACTCCCCCTTTCCTTTGGACTCGTGCCTTCACTGGACGCTTTAAGAGATGGACGTGTATGGGGGAGTGACGAGGTGAACATGGTTATTAAATAAGCCACCCTCACAGGGCCCCAATGCAGAGACGAAGTGTCAGAAAGTTCCGTCTCTGATCAGACATGATTCAGGCACTCAACTGGCCGCGTACTGTAAAAGTGAAGTTTTTTTTTTTTTTGTGTTTTTTTGTTTGTTTGTTGTTGTTGTTTTTTAAGGTGAGTTCATTTCAGTTCAGTTTTTCCAGGAGGGGTCATTGCGTTCGTACAAATCCATACACGCCACACCCCATATGCAAAGCGGATGCCTGATACGCAGGGTAATCCAGCTAGCTTTGTCGGGCCTTGAGTGAAAATAGAATGAAGTAAAATAATACATAGATAAGGTAAACAAAAGAAATGAATAAGTAATTAAACTGATGGAAAAATTAAAGTAGACCGAAACAGAAATAGAAATAGAATAAAATGAAAATAAATAAACAAATCGATAAATAAACAAAACCTTCAGAAAATCTAGAAAAATAGAATGAATAATAATTTGAATAACAATAATGATAATATAAATGAATAAATAAATACATGTAAGTAAACCCATACACATACACACACACACACACACACACACACACACACACACACACGTACACGCACACACACACGTACACACACACACACTCACACACACACATACGCACGCACACACACACACACACACACACACACACACACACACACTGGTATGATAGGTTTAATTCAATGATGGATGAAGCTATTCTTGAGTCCAAAGAAATTATTCTTTTGGGAGACTATAACATTTATTTGACAATGACTGGTACAAAATGGAATCGTAGTATTGCCATGTACGGACTGGAACAAATAACTGATTGCCCAACTCGTACTACCGAACATACTGAAACTCTCATTGACCACATGAGAGGTAGACTCTTATTTAACAAATGTATATTTATACATAGTGTCGTGAATGGAACAGCCCCAAAGAAAATAATCCAGAATTTTATTATGAATGAAAATAGACATACTCATAAACTGTCTTTTCCACGACCCCGAAACAATTTATATGAATCTAGTTTAACATATTCTGGTGGAACGATATGGAACAGCTTACCTTCCTTTTTAAAATCATGTCATTTGAAGCAAACTTTGAAAGAAAAAAAAAAAAGCTCTCAAGAAATATTTGATGGAAAAAATATGATCCCTTATATGTTTTGTCATGATTACATGATTAGCCTTGCCTCTGATATTCGTGTCTATGTGTTGTGTATCTTTCTGTTTGTTACTTACTTTCTCTCTGTCTTCTGACTCCAACCTTCTTTTCCTCCCTTTCTGAACTTGTTTTTCATCAGTTCTGTCTGTCTGTCTGTCTGTCGGTCTGTCTTCAGTCTCGCTCTCGTTCTCACCCTCACTGTCTCTCTTCCAAAATATCTTTGTTAATGATGTAAGGATGCTGCTTTCGTATGTATAATTGTGTCGACATCATGTATGTAGTTATGTTCATCTGCTAATTGTCTGTATGTTGTTTTTCACCATAGAATTTGTGTCTCAGCGCGCTTGATTTTTTTGTTTTTTTTGTTTTTTGTTTTGTTTGTTATACTCTTCCTACCCCCCCCCCCCCTCCCTCTTTTCTTCTATATTCTTGTCTTTCTTTTTTCGTTCTTTTTTTTCTGAGGGCAGGATGATAAAAAAAAAAAAAAAAGCTGTACAAGCTTAGTCTTTTACCCTCGATAAAGATCATTTTGACTTGACTACACACACACACACACACACGCACGCGCACACACACACACACACACACACACACACACACACACACACAGAGCCGAAGGACAATTCTTTTCCTCTTTGTGGAGGATGATCAGCGAAAAGGTCACCGTGGATGTTGTGATTGGTGCTAGAACTTCAAAGCCTCTGTGGTAACCTTACTCCATGTCTGTTACAACTTTACGGACCCTCCCTCCCTGTCTGTTATAACTTAACGGAACCCCTCTCACTGTCTGTTATAACTTAACGGAACCCCCCCCCCCCCTGTCTGTTATAACTTAACGGAAGACCCATCCCTTTCTGTTATAACTTAACGGAACCCCACTCCATGTCTGTTATAACTCAACAGAACCCCCCCCTCCCTGTCTGTTATAACTCAACAGAACCCCTCCCCCCCTGTCTGTTATAACTCAACAGACCCCCCCCCTCCCTGTCCGTTATAACTCAACAGAACCCTCCCCCCCCCTGTCTGTTATAACTCAACAGACCCCCCCCTGTCTGTTATAACTCAACAGAACCCCCCCTCCCTGTCTGTTATAACTCAACAGAACCCCCCCCCCCCTCCCTGTCTGTTATAACTCAACAGAACCCCCCCCCTCCCTGTCTGTTATAACTCAACAGAACCCCCCCCCACCTGTCTGTTATAACTCAAACAGAACCCCCCCCCCCTCCCTGTCTGTTATAACTCAACAGAACCCCCCCCCCACACCTGTCTGTTATAACTCAACAGAACCCCCCCCCCCACCTGTCTGTTATAACTCAACAGAACCCCTCCCCCCCTCCCTGTCTGTTATAACTCAACAGAACCACCCCCCCCCTGTCTGTTATAACTCAACAGAACCCCCCCCTGTCTGTTATAACTCAACAGAACCCCACTCCATGTCTGTTATAACTCAACAGAACACCCCCCCCCCCCCTGTCTGTTATAACTCAACAGAACCCCCCCTACTCCCTTGTCTGTTTTAACTTAACAGAACCCCACTCCCTGTCTGTTATAATTTAACAGAATCGCACTCCCTGTCTGTTATAACTGAAGCCTTCGCCTTTCCTCGTGATGATCACAGAAGAACGAAATATGATACATATCATTCTGTGTGGAGCAGTGGCGAAGTTGTAATGTGTGCACCACGTCGGGTCCCAAACACATGCCTGGAGTTTTACTGCTCCCTTCACTAGACTTTGAGTGGCCGGGTACTAGTCTTTCGGACGTGGCGATAAAACGTTGTTGTGACATAAAGGAACAAACTGCACTGCACTGCACTGCACTACATTACACTGCACTATACTACACTACGCTACTCTATGCTGCACTGTACTGCAGTACACTGCACTATTTTACACTTCGCTACGCTACACTGCATTGCACTACGCTGCACTTCACTGCATAGCACTACACTGCGATACACTACACTATGCTATACCACATAGCACTACACTACACTACGCTATGCTATGCTACACCACATAGCACGACACAACACTACAGAATACTCCACTCCACTCCACTACACTACACTACACCATATAGCACATATCACTACGCTACACTACACTACACTACATTACGCTACACTATAGTACACTACACTACGCTACACTGCACTACACTACACTACACTACACTACACTACACTACACTACAGTTGAGTGAGCCTCGCCTATCCTTCCAGGTTTTATCAGCTGTGTAAGACATCCAACAGTTAGCGTTTGGTGAAAGACGTTTGTATGCGCTCTCATCCACAATACATTCTCAAATACAAAAGAAGAGACGTGCGTTTTGGTTTGGTATGGGTCAGTATTTCTTCCCCTTTTGTCCAATAAACTTGTTAAGGTTAACTCACTCAGTACGGCCAGTCCTCTCTTCTCCTCTACACAGACCCCTCGGATGTCCAGTGGGTGTCTGAATGACCCAACCTTTAGCTTCCGTCGTCAGAATTGTATTCTTTGTCAACATTCACCTCTTCAGTATAAGAGCGTTCCGCTTGCAATATTTTGATGATGGTAATTGGGATGAAACGCTGTTAACGTCGTCTCTTTCGCCGTTCGTATGGAGAGAGTTAAAACGACAATGACAATCCAAGTAAGAGCGTTCTGAATCAAAAAGAAAACGAAAACGTTCTCATGCACGTAAACCCACCCAAATGCACACACATCCATGGATCATGGACATTCGTGAAAATACATGTAAAGAAACATGACCACGTGCATCTGTACTGATATAAGCACACGCGCACCAAGCGCGCACACGCACACGCAAGCAAGCACGCACGCACGCAAGGACACACACACGCACCCACGCACGCACAGGGGGAGTGGGGGAAGGAGGTGGCAGAGATTTAGGAGATTCCAGATAACTGACAGCCCGGCGAACTTGATAGTGCATTGCATGGGACGCTGGTTCCCACGCCATCAAGTGATCTCTGTCCTGTTCTTTCGACACACAGAGACAGAGAGAGTCTTGTCTTCCCCTGGCTGCAGCTGTTGTTGATGTTGTGCCTATCGTCACAGTGCTCATGTTTCATCATCCTGTTTGTAAACACACACACACACACACACACACACACACACACACACACAAAGTGCGCAAAAGCATATGGGTGAACCACACATGCACACAAATTCGAGTGCGCGAGTATGCTCACGAACAGACAGTCAGACAGACCGACCGACGACTGCCCACAGTCAGACAGACAAACATACACACACACACACACACACACACACACACACACACACACACACACACACACACACAGACACACACACGCGCGCGCGCAGATATATATATATATATATATATATATATATATATATATACATAATTATTCAAGTGCGCAAATACGTATGAGTAGAGCACACTACATGCACACACGCGCGCGTGCGCGAACATGCTCATGATAAGACGGGCAAACAGACAGACAGACAGACAGACAGACACACACACACACACACACACACACACACACACACACACACACACACACACCCACGCACGCACACACACACACACACACACACACACACACACACACACACACACACACACACACACACACACACACACACACACACACACACACATCGTTCGTGTTGTCTGCAGTCGGCAAAACAACTACAACAGCCTCTTTGCTGGTGGACGTAAGAAGAGAGAAAGAAAAAAAAATTGCCATAGATGGACACATTTATGTAGGGATTCCGTTAAGTTATAACAAACAGGGAGTGGTGTTCCGTTAAGTTATAACAGACAGGGAGTGGTGTTCCGTTAAGTTTAACAGACAGGGAGAGGGGTTCCGTTAAGTTGTAACAGACAGGGAGAGGGGTTCCGTTAAGTTGTAACAGACAGGTAGTGGGTTTCGTTAAGTTGTAACAGACAGGGAGAGGGGTTCCGTTAAGTTGTAACAGACAGGTAGTGGGTTTCGTTAAGTTGTAACAGACAGGGACTGGGTTCCGTTAAGTTATAACAAACAGAGAGGGAGAGGGGTTCCGTTAAGTTATAACAAACAGAGAGGGAGTGGGGTTCCGTTAAGTTATAACAAACAGAGAGGGAGTGGGGTTCCGTTAAGTTATAACAAACAGAGAGGGAGGGGGTTCAGTTAAGTTATAACAGACAGAGAGGGAGAGGGGTTCCGTTAAGTTATAACAGACAGAGAGGGAGAGGGGTTCCGTTAAGTTATAACAGACAGGGACTGGGTTCCGTTAAGTTGTAACATACAGGTAGTGGGGTTCCGTTAAGTTATAACAGACAGGGAGAGGGGTTCTGTTAAGTTATAACAGAGAGGGAGTAGGGTTTCGTTAAGTAATAACAGACAGGGAGTTGGTTCCGTTAAGTTATAAGAGAGAGGGAGTCTATGTCTGTCTCTCACACACACACACTCTCTCTCTCTTTCTTCTACTATCTCTATGTCTGTCTGTCTGTCTGTCTCTCTGTGTCTTAGTCTCTGTCTCTCCCTCTCCCTCTTTGTCTGACTCCATTTCTCTCTCTCTCTCTGTTTCTGTCTGTCTGTCTGTCTGTGTGTCGGTCTGTCTGTCTCAGTGTCTTTCAGTGGAGCCACACACACACACACACACACACAAAGAAAAAAAAAAGGAAAGAGGTCATTCAACAAAGAGGGAATCCACGTGTTCCCAGAGAGAAGTCAGTCCCGCTGTCAAGACTTCTCTGGTGTCGGTAATTCCCTTTTCGCTGTTTCCTCTGCCCATGACCGCGACGCTCATAACGTTCTGGCGGTGCCGTCGAGAAGAAAGGGTGACTCGGAGCGAGAGAACGGCGGAGGAGGACAGACAGATGCTGTGCCGCGTCCTCTCATAAACAGCAGTAAACTTGCCTTGAAAGGGAGGTATTTGCTCTGCCACAAGAGCGTGTCTGAGCGTGGATTCAAACACACACACACAGACACACACACAGACACACACACACACACACACACACACACACACACACACACACATGACTTGAAAGCG
>NC_134880.1:16594852-16604852 GCF_041734735.1 Babylonia areolata | reverse complement strand
TTGTCTGTCTGTCTGTCTGTTTGTCGGCGGTCGTCGGTCGGTCTGTCTGTCTGTTCGTGAGCATACTCGCGCATGTGAATTTGTGTGCATGTGTGGTTCACCCATATGCTTTTGCGCACTTGACAGTGTGTGTGTGTGTGTGTGTGTGTGTGTGTGTGTTTACAAACAGGATGATGAAACATGAGCACTGTGACGATAGGCACAACATCAACAACAGCTGCAGCCAGGGGAAGACAAGACTCTCTCTGTCTCTGTGTGTCGAAAGATCAGGACAGAGATCACTTGATGGAGTGGGAACCAGCGTCCCATGCACTATCAAGTTCGCCGGGCTGTCAGTTATCTGGAATCTCCTAAATCTCTGCCACCTCCTTCCCCCACCCCCCTCTCCTAGCACCTCCTCCTCCCTCCACCTTCACCCCCCCCCGCCCACCCCTACCTCCCTCTCCGCTATGACTTGAGTTTTGATGCTGTCTGCCATTCAGCAACTTGTCGGAAACACTGGATGCTGATTTAAAAATACAAAAAGGGGGGGAATATATGATCAGTTGATGGTTGTAGGAAATACAGAGGAGAGCGGAAAGGACAGATGCCATCTGTAGATACAGCAGATGCGCACGTTTCTGATGGCGTAGTTTTTGTTTTTTTTTCTTTAAAAGAGGTGATTTCTGAGCGAGGTCAGATGCAGAGCCTATGTATTCCAAAAGGGGTTGGAAGCCAATAGATTGACTGCTGTTATGGTCATGTTTTCTGTTTGTTTGTTGTTGTTGTTTTTGTTGTTTTTTGTTTTGCTTTGTTTTGTTGTTTTCTTTTGTTGATGTTATTTGTTTTGTCTGTGGTTTGATTATCATGATTTTTTTGTTTGCTTATTTTGCAGAAATCGTACACTGACAAACATGGGTATGAGTACTTTTTTTTATAATTTCGAATGAAACTTTATTTTTAATAAAGCCACCCTATACGTCTTTTGCCATGGATGCTGTCAGGGATTTCTTTTGAAACTTAAAGAAGAATGTCATGCCTTGCCGCAAAGTGTTTACCATGGCCACGGTTTATCCAATCAGGGATCACCGTGAATAGCTGTGATTTGATTGGGTTGGGTTTTTTTTGGTTTTTTTTTTTTTTTTTACGATGTTTTCCTGCTGACCTTTGTTTTTGAGGAGGCGTTGACCTTTTTTCAATTACTCTTTTGAGGACGCTTTGACTTTTTGGACTTTTGGTGAAGACACAGCTTCACTTTTTTTTCAGCCCCCTCTTTCAGTCTGTGTTTTTCTAGTTTTCTATATGCATGTAGAGTTTTGTGTTTTCTCCCCGTGGTTCACACGAACTTGTTGTTTCAGAGTCAGTAACATTTCAGCCATCAAATTTTTTTTTGTCCTGTGTGACTTTTCCTGGACATGTGGGTTTGGGTGTTGTTATATGTGGCCTGATTTTTGTTTTGTGGTCATGTTATGCTATATAGAGGGCGTTCAGTGATGTGGTGCGCTCTGTGCGATTACATCCTCCTCCTCCTCCTTCCTTCTTCTTCTCCTCCTCCTCCTCCTTCTTCTTCCTCTTCTTCTCTCCTCCTCCTCGTCCTCCTCCTCCTTCTTCTTCTCTTCCTCCTCCTCCTCCTCCTCCTTCTTCTTCTTCTTCTCCTCTTCCTCCTCCTCCTCCTCCTCCTTCTTCTTCTTCTTCTCTTCCTCCTTCTCCTTTTCCTCCTTCCCCTCCTCCTCCTCCTTATCATCATCATCATCATTACTATTGTTGTTGTTATTTACTGCCTAAGGTCAAGGGAAAGTTGGTCATTAGGTGAAGTCAGACAATACGTTACCCACAGTGCGAAGTTAACGCTGCGAACTACCCCTCTCTGTCTGTCTGTCTCTGTCTCTGTTTTTCTCTGTCTCTCTGTCTCTGTCTTTCTCTGTCTCTCTGTCTCTGTCTCTCGACTCTGGTAAATCTGTTTATCGGCAGCTGTGACTTTCTACTGGTCGCTTGTCAGCCAGTGTCTGTGGTCCCGCTGACAGCATTACTGGGGTCGTGAGGACATGTCAGACACAGCCACAGATAGACAGGACAGCTTGGTCTGTCAAAACCAGCACGAGTGGCATGGATGGTATTATATAGGCCACATAACATGATGCGTTTTCTGGCACATGCGTGCTCTGAGTGTTGGAACTCTTGTTGGCTGCCTCTCTGTCTCTTCTTTCTTTCTGTTTGTGTTTCTGTCATTGTTTGGGTCTTTGTGTCTGTCTTTCTCTGTCCCTGACTCTGTCTCTTTCTCTCTCTCACACTTGGGGGAAAAAAAGGGTCAATGGCATCTAATACCATGTGCATATTTTGGTTGAATTACAGAGTAGTGTGTAAACATCAGTTATAGGTTTGCTATTGTAAAAAGAAACGACGATTCAAAATTCTTCAAATAAAGGATGGTGCACACTTTTCACCCTTTCGGTTGTAAATGGTATCCAGAAAAGCTAGAAAACTCATTATGGGACTGCCTTTTCCATTTCTAGGATGATCAAATGTTTGTCAAGACAAAATCACGCATAATCTATAGACTGCAAAGAAAACACACACACTTTTCACATCTGTAGTTTTGCAAAAGTCAAAGACAGTTCGGTAGCATTATTATAAATTATGTGAATCGTCAGAAAATGAAACCGGGCTGGAACTTTCTCAGTTCCAAGTTTTCTGTCTTCCGCTTTGTTTGACAGTGGCGGTGACCTTTGAGTTTTGTGTTTTGGAGGAAAGCATTGACAGTTTTCATTTCCTGTCGGGTTGCTGTGAACTGTACGCTGTACTGTGATTTGGCAGACCTCGGGCTGAGACTGACCTCCTTCTTCTTCTTCTGCGTTTGTGGGCTGCAACTCCCACGTTCACTCGTATGCACACGAGTGGGCTTTTACGTGTATGACCGTTTTTACCTCGCCATGTAGGCAGCCATACTCCGCTTTCGGGGGTGTGCATGCTGGGTGTGTTCTTGTTTCCATAACCCACCGAACGCTGACATGGATTACAGGATCTTTAACGTGCGTATTTGATCTTCTGCTTGCATATACACACGAAGGGGGTTCAGGCACTAGCAGGTCTGCACATGTGTTGACCTGGGAAATCGTAAAAATCTCCACCCTTTACCCACCAGGCGCCGTCACCGTGATTCGAACCCGGGACCCTCAGATTGAAAGTCCAACGCTTTAACCACTCTGCTATTGCGCCCGTCTGAGACTGACCTGAAGTTTGTTATCTCTGTTGTCTCTGCCTCTGTTTCATTCTAAGTCTCTGTCTCTGTCTCTCTTCTCTCTCTCTCTGTCTGTCTGTCTCTCTCTTCTCTTTCTCTTCTCTCTCTCACTCACTCACTCTATCTCTCTCAGTACTATATTCATATACATTATTGTTATGAATGCAGGGTATCATGGTTATGTACTTGTAAATGCTTACTGTGCAGTTGAGTGTATTTGGATATCATGTATGTTTTTCTATAACCTTTTGTTATCTTGTGAACATTTTCATTTCTCTTTGCCCTGAGGCTGGATGTAAAAAAAGCATACACATGCTTATTCCACTTCCCTCGTTAAAAAAGATTCATTCATTCATTCGTTCATTCATTCTCTCTCTCTTCTCTTCTGTCTCTTCTCTCTCTCCTCTCTTCTCTCTCTCTCTCTCTCTCTGTATTTGTTTGTCTGTCTCCGTATCTTTCTCTGTCTCCGTATCTCTGTCTGTCTGTCTGTTCGCGCGCGCGCGCGTGTGTGCATGTGTCTGTCTGTCTGTCTGTCTCTGTCAGTCTCTTTCCCCTTTCTCTATCACAAGAAAAGTAAAAGAAAATAAAAAAAATGTATGGATATATCTGTATGTGTCTATATTTCTATCCGAATGTCTATTTCTATAGATATATATTTCTATCTGTCATTTTTATTTCATTCTCTCTGTCTGTCTGCCTGCCTGCCTGTCTGTCTGTCTGTCTGTATTTTCCCCTCTTTCTGTCTGTCTGTCTTTCACTCATTCACTCTCTCTCTCTCTCTCTCCCCGTCAAACCATACGTTGCCCACTAACTGTACTGTGGGAAGTTAAGGCTGCTGTCAGCTCTCTGTCCATAGGTGCCAGGTAACCTGTTTATCAACAGCTGTGTCCTTCCTTTCGGCCACTTGTCAAACCCGTGTCTGCCGCGCCGCTGATTCACTTAGATGCTGTGAGACGCGACGCCAGAGAGAGGGACGGAATCGTCTTTTGCCAGGCAGCAGTCTGATTTGTAATGATGCATTTTGTGGAACTGTGTGTGCTCCGTGTGCTTAGAATATTCTCTCTCTCTCTCTCTATCTGTGTGTCTGTCTGTCTATCTGTCTCTCTGATGTGTGTGTGTGTGTGTGTGTGTGTGTGTGTGTGTGTGTGTGTGTGTGTGTGTGTGTGTGTGTGTGTGTGTGTGTGTGTGTATGTGTGTGTAAGTGTGTGTGTGTGTGTGTGCTCAGTATGCTTAGAATACTCTCTCTCTCTCTCTTTTTCTCTGTCTGTCTGTCTCTCTCTCTTGTGTGTGTGTGCGTGTGTGTGTGTGTGTGTGTGTGTGCATGTGTGTGTGTGTGTGTGTGTGTGTGAGTGTATGTGCGTTGTGTGTGTGTGTGTGTGTGTGTGTGTGTGTGTCTGTGTGTGTGAGTGTGTGTGCGTAGTGGTGTGTGTGTGTGTGTGTGTGTGTGTGTGTGTGTGTGTGTGTGTGTGTGTGTGTGTGTGCGTATGTGTGAGTGTGTGTGCGTAGTGGTGTGTGTGTGTGTGTGTGTGTGTGTGCGTATGTGTGAGTGTGTGTGCGTATGTGTGAGTGTGTGTGCGTATGTGTGAGTGTGTGTGCGTAGTGGTGTGTGTGTGTGTGTGTGTGTGTGTGATAGTATATATATATGTGTGTGTGTGTGTGTGTGCGCAGTGTGTGTGTGTGTGTGTGTGTGTGTGTGTGTGTGTGTATGTGTTTGTGTGCATGTACGTGTGTGTGAGTGTATAATTGTGCGTGTGTGTGTGTGTGTGTGTGTGTGTGTGTGTGTGTGTGTGTGTGTGTGTGTGTGCTCAGAAGATTGGAATCCACGTCACACTCCTTCATGTCCAAACAATGTGCAAAATAATGAAATGACGAAGAATGATTTTTTGTTCCAAAAAGGAAGAATGAAGTCAATTCTCTCTCTCTCTCTGTCTGCGTCTGTGTCTCTGTCTGTCTATCTGTGTGTCTGTCTGTCTTTCTCTCTCTCTAATCTGTCTCTCTTTTTCCGTCTGGGCCTCTTTTTCTGTCCCTGTGTGTCTTTGTGTCTGTCTGTCTGTCTCTTTCTCTGGCTGTCAAACCGTCCGTGTTTCTCTTTACCTGCCTTCCTGTCATTCTTTCTGTCTGTCTGTCTCTGTCTGTGTCTGTCTGTCTGTCTCTATCTCTCTCTCTCCCCCCCCCCCCCTCTCTCCATCTCTCTTTTAATGCTGACAAATCTGTTTCCCGGCAGCTGTGACTTTGTACTGTTTGCTTGTCAGCCCGTGTCTGTGGTCTGATATCATTACTGTGGTGAGGGCATGTCTGATATCATTACTGTGGTGATGACATGTCTGATATCATTACTGGGGCGATGACATGTCTGATATCATTACCGGTGATGAGGACGTGCCTGATATGTCTGGGGGTGAGGACATGTCTGATATCATTACTGTGGTGATGACATGTCTGATATCATTACTGTTGTGATGACATGTCTGATATCATTACTAGGTGTGATGACATGTCTGATATCATTACTGGGGTGATGACATGTCTGATATCATTGCTGAGGTGAGGGCATGTCTGATATCATTACTGTGGTGATGACATGTCTGATATCATTACTGTGGTGATGACATGTCTGATATCATTACTAGGTGTGATGACATGTCTGATATCATTACTGGGGTGACGACATGTCTGATATCATTGCTGAGGTGAGGGCATGTCTGATATCAATACTGTGATGAAGACATGTCTGATATCATTACTGGGGTGATGACATGTCTGATATCAATACTGGGGTTAGGGCATGTCTGATATCATTACTGGGGGTGAGGGCATGTCTGATATCATTACTGGGGGTGATGACATGTCTGATATCATTACTGTGGTGATGACATGTCTGATATCATTACTGTGGTGATGACATGTCTGATATCATTACTGGGGTGATGACATGTCTGATATCATTGCTGAGGTGAGGGCATGTCTGATATCAATACTGTGGTGATGACATGTCTGATATCAATACTGGGGTTAGGGCATGTCTGACATCATTACTGGGGGTGAGGGCATGTCTGATATCATTGCTGAGGTGAGGGCCTGTCTGATATCATTACTGGGTGCGAGGGCATGTCTGATATCATTACTGGGTGTGAGGACATGTCTGATATCATTACTGTGGTGATGACATGTCTGATATCATTACTGAGATAGGGCATGTCTAATATTATTACTGGGTGAAGACATGTCTGATATCATTACTGGAGTGATGACATGTCTGATATCATTACTGTGGTGATGACATGTCTGATATCATTACTGGGGTGATGACATGTCTGATATCATTACTGGGGTGATGACATGTCTGATATCATTACTGGGGTGAAGACATGTCTGATATCATTACTGTTGTGAGGACATGTGTGATATCATTACTGGGTGTGAGGACATGTCTGATATCAATACTTGGGTGAGGAGATGTCTGATATCATTCCTGGGGTGAAGACATGTCTGATATCATTACTGTCGTGTGGACATGTGTGATATCATTACTGGGTGTGAGGACATGTCTGATATCATTACTGAGGTGAGGGCATGTCTGATATCATGTCTGGGGGTGAGGTCATGTCTGATATCATTACTGAGGTGAAGACATGTCTGATATCATTACTGAGTGTGAGGCATGTCTGATATCATTACTGAGGTGAGGGCATGTCTGATATCATTACTGAGGTGAGGGCATGTCTGATATCATGTCTGGGGGAGACGTCATGTCTGATATCAATACTGTGGTGACGACATGCCTGATATCATTACTGGGGTGATGACATGTCTGATATCATTACTGAGGTGATGACATGTCTGATATCAATACTGTGGTGACGACATGCCTGATATCATTACTGGGGTGATGACATATCTGATATCATTACTGTGGTGAAGACATGTCTGATATCATTACTGAGTGTGAGGACATGTCTGATATCATTACTGTGGTGAAGACATGACTGATATCATTACTGAGTGTGAGGACATGTCTATTACTGAGGTGAGGGCATGTCTGATATCAATACTGAGGTGAGGGCATGTCTAATATCATTACTGGGGGTGATGACATGTCTGATATCATTACTGGGGTAAAGACATGTCTGGTATCAATACTGAGGTGAGGGCATGTCTGATATAATTACTGTGGTGATGACATGTCTGATATCATTACTGTGGTGATGACATGTCTGATATCCATACTGTGGTGAGGACATGTCTTATGTCCATACTGTGGTGATGACATGTCTGATATAATTACTGAGGCGAGGGCATGTCTGATATAATTACTGTGGTGATGACATGTCTGATATCATTACTGAGGTGAGGGCATGTCTGATATAATTACTGTAGTAATGACATGTCTATCATTACTGAGGTGAGGGCATGTCTGATATAATTACTGTGGTAATGACATGTCTGATATCATTACTGTGGTGATGACATGCCTGATATCATTACTGTGGTGATGACATGTCTGATATCATTACTTTGGTGATGACATGTCTGATATCATTACTGTGGTGATGACATGCCTGATATCATTACTGTGGTGAGGACATGTATGATATCATTACTGAGGTGAGGACATGTCTGATATCATTACTGTGGTGATGACATGTCTGATATTACTGAGGTGAGGGCATGTCTGATATCATGTCTGGGGGTGAGGGCATGTCTGATATCATTACTGGGGGCGATAACATGTCTGATATCATTACTGGGGGTGAGGGCATGTCTGATATCATTACTGAGGTGATGACATGTCTGATATCATTACTGAGGTGATGACATGTCTGATATCATTACTGAGGTGAGGACATGTCTGATATCATTACTGTGGTGATGACATGTCTGATATCATTACTGTGGTGATGACATGTCTGATATCATTACTGTGGTGATGACATGTCTGATATCATTACTGAGGTGAGGGCATGTCTGATATCATTGCTGGGGGTGAGGGCATGTCTGATATCATTACTGGGGTGATGACATGTCTGATATCATTACTGAGGTGAGGGCATGTCTGATATCATGTCTGGGGGTGATGACATGTCTGATACCATTACTGGGGGTGATGACATGTCTGATATTATTACTGGGGTGATGACATGTCTGATATCATTACTGAGGTGAGGGCATGTATGATATCATTACCGGTGATGAGGACGTGTCTGATATCATGTCTGGGGGTGAGGACATGTGTGATATCATTACTGGTGGTGAGGACATGTCTGATATCATTACTGGGGGTGAGGGCATGTCTGATATCATTACTGGGGGTGAGGGCATGTCTGATATCATTACTGTGATGAGTACATGTCTGATATCATTACTTGGGTGAAGACATGCTTGATATCATTACTGAGGTGAGGGCATATCTAATATAATTACTGGGGATGAGGACATGTCTGATATCATTACTGTGATGAGGACATGTCTGATATCAATACTGGGGGTGATAACATATCTGATATCATTACTGTGGTGAAGACATGTCTGATATCATTATTGTGGTGAAGACATGTCTGATATCATTACTGTGCTGAGGACATGTCTGATATCAATACTGTGGTGATGACATGTCTGATATCAATACTGGCGGTGATAACATATCTGATATCAATACTGGGGTGATGACATGCCTGATATCAATACTGGGGTGAGGACATGTCTGATATCATTACTGTGATGAGGACATGTCTGATATCATTACTGTGGTGATGACATGTCTGATATCAATACTGGCGGTGATAACATATCTGATATCAATACTGGGGTGATGACATGCCTGATATCAATACTGGGGTGAGGACATGTCTGATATCAATATTGGGGGTGATAACATATCTGATATCAATACTGGGGTGATGACATGCCTGATATCAATACTGGGGTGATGACATGCCTGATATCAATACTGGGTTGAGGACATGTCTGATATCATTACTGTGATGACATGTCTGATTTCAATACTGTGGTGATGACATATCTGATATCAATACTGGGGTGATGTCATGCCTATCATTACTGAGGTGAGGGCATGTCTGATATCAATACTGTGGTGATGACATATCTGATATCAATACTGGGGTGATGTCATGCCTGATATCATTACTGAGGTGAGGGCATGTCTGACACAGCCGCAGATGGGTCAGATTCGTCTTTCAAAGCCAGCACCAGTAGTGTGTCAGCAGCAAAATCCCTTCTGATTTTTCTGGCACGTGAGTGTGTCAGTTCTGGACTTTCTCTCAGTGTGTGTGTGTGTGTGTGTGTGTGTGTGTGTGTGTGTGTGTGTGTGTGTGTGTGTGTGTGTGTGTGTGTGTGTGTGCGAATGGTGGGTGTGATAGACAGACATAGCTAGGCAGATACACAGAGAAGAAAGCGATAGATGGAGAGTGGGTGACATGGTGGACTGGGTTTGGTGTTGGACTTCAACACAGAAGGAATGGGGCTCAGCATGCTGTGGTGTCCTTGGGACAGGCACTTTACCGAGATTTTCCGCGCTCATCCCAGGTGTGAATGGGTTTCTGACTTCCGTCGGGGAATTTTACAACAGTGGAAGGAGAGGAAGGGGCACCTCCGCCCCCCCCCCTCCCCGCCCACTCCCACCCCCCTCTCTCTCTTCAATCCCGAGCCCCATACACTGAATATTTGGCCCTATGGCTATAGCAGAATATGAGACCTTTTTCTAAACAACAAAATGCTTATTTTAAGGGCTCAACGAAAGTTGTTCCACTTCAGGTAGTAAAGAAG
>NC_134880.1:16574852-16589852 GCF_041734735.1 Babylonia areolata | reverse complement strand
GAGAGAAGAGGGCAAAAGGGGGAGACTGAGAGAAGAGGGCACAAGGGGGAGACTGAGAGAAGAGGGCACAAGGGGGAGACTGAGAGAAGAGGGAACAAGGGGGAGACTGAGAGAAGAGGGAACAAGAGGCAGAAAAGAGAGGTCAAGGGGGAGACTAAGAAAGAGAGAACAAGGGGGAGACTAAGGAATTTCGGGGGAGACTGAAAGAAGAGGGAACAAGGGGGAGACTAAGAGAGATAATGGGGAAACTACGAGAAGAGGGAACAAGGGGGAGACTAAGAGAATAGGAAACACGGGGGAGACTAAGCGAAGAGAGAACAAGGGGAGACTGAGAGAAGAGGGAACAAGGGGGAGACTAAGAGAAGAGAAGACAAGTCGAAAACGAAGAATGAACAAGGGGGAGACTGAGAGAAGAGGAAACACGGGGGAGACTAAAAGAAGACGGAAAATGGGGAGACTACGACAAGAGGGAACAAACGGGAGACTAAAAGGGAAGGGGGAGACTACGAGAAGAGGGAAGAAAGGAGAGACTACGAGAAGAGGGAACAAGCGGGAGACTACGAGAAGAGGGAACAAGAGGGAGACTACAAGAAAAGGGAACAATGAGGAGACTAAGAGAAGAGGGACAAGAGGGAGACTACGAGAAGAGGGAACAACGGGGAGACGAAGAGAAGAGGGAACAAGGGGGGAGACTATGAGAAGAAGGAACAAGGGGGAGACTAAGAGGGACAAGGGGGAGACTAAGAGAGACAATGGGGAGACTAAGAAAAGAGGGAACAAGGGGGAGAGTAAAAGGGACCAGGGAGAGACTACGAGAAGAGAGAACAACGGGGAGACGAAGAGAAGAGGGAACAAGGGGGGAGACTATGAGAAGAGGGAACAAGGGAGAGAGTAAGAGGGACAAGGTGGAGACTGAGAGAAGAGGGAAGAAGGGGGAGACTACGAGAAGAGGGAACAAGGGGGAGACTAAGAGAAGAGGGAACAAGGGGGAGACTAAGCGAAGAGGGAACAAGGGGGAGACTAAGAGAAGAGGGAACAAGGGGGAGACTAAGAGAAGAGGGAACAAGGGGGAGACTAAGAGAAGAGGGAACAAGGGGGAGAGTAAGAGAAGAGGGAACAAGGGGGAGACTAAGAGGGACAAGGGGGAGACTAAGCGAAGAGGGAACAGTGGGAAGACTAAGAGAATAGGGAACAATGGGGAGACTACGAGAAGAGGGAACAAGGGGGAGAGAGAAAGAAGAGGGAAAAAAGGGGAAACGAGGGGAGACGAGGGACAAGGGAGAGACTAAGAGAGAGGGAAAAAAGGGGAGACTAAGAGAAGGGAGGACAAGGTGGGAATGGGCAAAAAGCATAAGGCCAGGAAAGTCGAAGAAGTAACAGGAACTGCCGCAGACACCAGACGAGCAAATAGCGGCGAATTGGTCGTCTTATCCGATACCAACATTTGCACAGAGTGACACACAACGAGAGCGCAAGAACCAACTCGGTCATAACTCCATTCTCAGCTTGGGGATCACCCCTCCCCCCCCCACCCCCCCGCCCCCTCTCTCCCTCTCTCTCTCTCTCAGTGGAGTGATGGCCTAGAGGTAACGCGTCCGCCTAGGAAGCGAGAGAGAATCTGAGCGCGCTGGTTCGAATCACGGCTCAGCCGCCGACATTTTCTCCCCCTCCACTAGACCTTGAGTGGTGGTCTGGACGCTAGTCATTCGGATGAGACGATAAACCGACGTACCGTGTGCAGCATGCACTTAGCGCACGTAAAAGAACCCACGGCAACAAAAGGGTTGTTCCTGCCAAATTTCTGTAGAAAAATCCACTTCGATAGGAAAAACAAATAATACTGCACGCAGGAAAAAATACCAAAAAATGGGTGGCGCTGTAGTGTAGCGACACGCTCTCCCTGGGGAGAGCAGTCCGAATTTCACATAGAGAAATCTGTTGTGATAAAAACAAATACAAATACAAACAAATACAAATAACACACACACACACACACACACACACACACACACACACACACACACACACACACACAACGTGCTCTCCTCCGCATCCTCCACCTCCCTCCCTCGTACCCCACCCCCACCCCATCCCACCCCCCCCATCCTTTCACCACCCCTGTGTCTAGGTGCTAAACGACAGTCAAGGGTGTCACATCCCAATCGATTTAGCCAGGAAAGGAAAACGGATTATCCCAGGCCCCGGCCTCGCGGACTCTAACACTGGTCTCAACACCAGTATTGCTCACAGGGCTGGCTTGGTGCCGAGGAAAGGGTAAAGGGGAGGGGGGGGGAGGTTTTGGGAGGAGAAGAAAGGAGGAGAGATATATATGACATGGGACCTGTAGAAGATAAAACGTTTCCATCAGCATTTCGCTTTTCGCCCCTCGAGGCTTGGACTGACAGAGGGGGCAGGGGGGTGGGGGGTTGCGGGGGGTTGGGGTGGGGTGTCTTTGCTGTCTGATTTACGATCAGGGTTTTTATGTCGGTGGGAATGTTAAAAGTTTCCGGCAATTACTTTCGTCTGTACTGTTCGCACACCACTGCTGATTGTTCGTCATGTTGTTCTTGGTTGGTTACTTCTGATCACCACTGATACATGGAATTTTCTTGTGTGCGTGTGTGTACGCGGAAACAGATGTGACTCAGCAGTATGTTTTCGAGAGAGAGAGAGAGAGAGAGAGAGAGAGAGAGAGAGTGTGTGTGTGAGAGAGAGAGAGAGAGTATATATATATATATATATATTTGTGTGTGGGTGGGTGGGTGGGTGGGTGTGAAAGTGCATACATGCTTTTGAGTGTATGTTGTGTGTGTGTGGGTGTGTGTATACATGTGTGCGTGTGTGAAAACTATCTGTCTCTGTCTACGACTGAAATATCTCTAACTGACGGGGAAAGCCATGTCGCTTCAACCATTTTACACTTTAGAAAAAAAAAGAGAGAGAGAGAGAAGAAATAATGCACATGAGATTCCGTCTTTCTGTGGATACGGAGTCTGTATGGAAGCACATGCTTGACAAAATGCAACGTCACACACTCCGCAACAGTATCAGCACTGCACCAGACACAGACTGACAGGCAGTTAAAAAAAAAGGTGAGGAAAAGAGGGAAGGATGTGATACAGGCTGAGAGAGAGCAAAATCTTTGAGGCAGCAGGTTTTGTGACGGTGTGTGTCTGGGAGGTGGGGGTCGGGGGGGGGGGGGAGAGAAGGGAGAAAGAGGGGACCTGTTGGAAGGGAGACAAAAAGAGAGATGCAGACTGACGGAGAGACAGGGACAGACAGAAGAATGAATGAAAGAAAAGACTGAGACAAATGGGAAGAGAAGATGCGAGCGAGCGAGCGAGAGAGAGAGAAAGAGGCAGGCAGGCAGGCAGGCAGGCAGACAGACATAGAGTGAGAGACAGACAGACACAGGGAGTGAGGGACACATAGACAGAGAGAGAAAGGTAGCGATAGTTACACAGACAGAAACATAGGGTGAGAGACAGACAGAGACACAGAGTGAGAGACAGACAGACATATAGTGTGAGAGACGGACAGACAAAAAGTGTGAGAGACCGACAGACAGACAGAGACAGAGTGAGAGAGACAGATAGAGACATAGAGTGAGAGACAGACACAGACAGAGAATGAGAGACAGACAGAGACAGACAAGACGGAGACAGAGTGAGAGAGTGAGACGGAGGGGGAGTGGGAGGGGTCAAAGAAAGAGACTGAGAGCGAGAAAAACAGAAAGGCGGATGGGTTTGACAGTATATATATGTGTGTGTGTGTCAGTGTGTATGTGTGTGTGTGTGTATGTGTGTGTGTGTGTGTGTGTGTGTGTGAATGAGGGGCAAGGGGGAGACAGAGTTGGTCGTGTGTGTGGTGGTGAGACGTTCCACGACTGGAATCATGGAACTTTTAATTAAGATCCAAAATCTTTTCACGGCCATCGTGGCAGTGAATTCATATTCTCCGTGTCCAGCTGAGTCATGCCAGTTGCATTGATTGGTTCTAACTTTCTGACAGTTACACGTGACTAAATGCCCACGTTGACCGAACTACGCCATTGGTCAGTTCCATACGACACACAGTTAGTTAAGACCATACTAGGCTCTCCCGTCCGAGCAATGCAACTGGCTGGGCATTGAAAGGCGCGACCCGATCCTCATCTTCCGCCGTTTTGGTTAACCTTGTGTTTGTTTTGTTTCTTTGTTGTTGTTGTTGTTCTTGTTGTTCTTGTTGTTGTCACAACAGATTTCTCTCTGTGAAATTCGGACTGCTCTCCCCAGGGAGACCGCGTCGCTACACTGAGAGCGCTACCCATTTTTGTTTTTGTTTTTCTCCCTGCGTGCAGTTTTATTTGTTTTGTTTTTTCCTATCGAGGTGGATTTTTCTACAGAATTTTGCTAGGAACAACCCTTTTGTTGCCATGGGTTCTTTTACATGCGCTAAGTGCATGCTGCATACGGGACCTCGGTTTATCGTCTCATCCGAATGACTAGCGTCCAGACCACCACTCAAAGTCAAGTGGAGGGGAAGAAAATATCGGCGGCTGAGCCGTGATTCGAACCAACGCGCTCAGATTCTCTCGCTTCCTAGGCGGACACGTTACCTCTTGGCCATCACTCCACTTCTACAACCGTAGTCAGGTACCCAATCATAGTTGTATGGAGTGATAAAAAAAAAAAAAAAAAAAAACCCGGGAGTAAAGCACTTTTCCCAAGGACACAACACCATGCCGAAACGGGGCCTGGAACCCTGAAGCCAGTTGCATTGCTTGGACGGAAGAGCCTAGTATGGTCTTAACCCGCTACTTACTGTGTGTAGTATGGAACTGACCAATGGCGTAGTTCGGTCAACGTAGGCATTTAGTCACGTGTAACTGTCAAAAAGTTAGAACCAAGCAATGCAACTGGCACCTGATGATTACATGGTGAACACTGGATCAGAAGTCCAACGATGCCTTACGGATTCCGTCAGGCGTCTCTGAATGAAACGTTGAAGCCCAGCCACAAACGCCTGGATTGACTGCCAAGACCTCAGTGGATCGTGAACATTTGAACTGATGTTTCCGTAAGGCACAGGAGCCCTACACGGCTGTCCACTTCGCTTCAGAGTGTTCGCCCCGCCCCTCTCAGGGGGCACTGCTTTCGCCTTTGATGTTTCCGGTTTACCAGCCATCGACACTGGGCGTTTTCCTGTTGAGGGGATGCCAATGCTGTTTCGTTGTTGTTGTTGTCGTAGACTGCTTCACCCTGCAGAAGTCTGTCTCTGTCTCTGTCTGTCTGTCTGTCTCTCTCTCTCCGAGTCTCCCTCTCTCTCTCTCTATCTCTCATTCTTGTTTTTCGTCGGTAACTATGTTGTGATCCAGACTTGCTTTTTCCTTTTTCGAGCATTTTGTTAAAAGGAATGACAACGTCAATAACGACAAACTCAATAACGACTTGATGACTTTGATGGTGATGGTGATGGTGATGACAAATTGAAAAAAGATGACTTGCAAATGACTGTGCTAATAGCAATTGTGATGCTGCTGCTGGTGATGATTTTTTTTATGTCACATTTGTATCAACAATTTCTCTTTTTGAGATAACAAAGTAGTCTTGGGTCTTCAGTCTTGTGAATAGTGGTGGTGGTGGTGGTGGTGGTGGTGGTGGTGGTGGTGGTGGTGGTGGTGGTGGTGGTGGTGGTGGTGTGGTGGTGGTGGTGGTGGTGGTGGTGGTGGTGGTGTGGTGGTGGTGGTGGTGGTGAACACGAGAACAACGAAAAGCAGGACAGATAGGAGGAGGAAGAGGAAAAGGAAGGGGAAGACGAAGAGAAGGGGAACGAAGATGAAGAGACAGGACACCCAAAAGAAACAGGAACCCCACGGAGACCAGACCCACAAACAGCAGAAATCGGTCGTCTTTATCCGAAGCCACGGTAGACACCGAGAGCACGCAGCAGAACTTAGCCTGGTCATAATTGTATTCCCAGCTTTGGTGAATCCCCTCTGGCTCCCACAACTCCTTCCCTCATCTCACCTTACACCCCCCAACCCCACCCCCTCATCATCTGTGTCTTGGTGCTAAACAGCAGTCAGAAGTGGCGCATCCCAATCGATTCAGTCAAAAAACGGAAAACGGATTATCCCAGGCTGCAGCCCAGGAGACTCTACTCTGGTGTTACTCACGGAACAGGCCTGAGGGGAATGCAAAGAAAGAGGGAGATATTTTGGGGTGGATGGGGGTGGGAGGGGGTAGGGGTGGAGGGAGAAGGAGGAAAGACATGATGTGATACCCCAGTAGGTGGGGGTGGAGGAAGAAGGAGGAAAGACACGATGTGATACCCCAGTAGGTGGGGGTGGAGGGAGAAGGAGGAAAGACACGATGTGATACCCCAGTAGGTGGGGGTGGAGGAAGAAGGGAAAGACACGATGTGATACCCCAGTAGGTGGGGGTGGAGGAAGAAGGGAAAGACACGATGTGATACCCCAGTAGGTGGGGGTGGAGGGAGAAGGAGGAAAGACACGATGTGATACCCCAGTAGGTGACAGAGATCTGAGGCGGGCTGAGCTTCTGCTTCTGATGCTTCAGTGATGGAAGGGGTGTCTTTGTCCTATGGTTCACAACCCGTCTTTTATTTTAACACCAGGGATCATAACATTGGCAGATCGTGGTCTTTTCTGTTGTTGTTGTTGTGTGGTTTTTCTTTTGATATCTCACTCTAAGGGGGTAGTTGAGAATCGACTCGTTGGTATCGTATCTGTATTTTCACATGTCTAAAGCGGTTTTTGTTGGGTTTTTTTGTGTGTTGAAAATGGCTACCTGCTCTCGACGAGTCAGCAGGTAGTACGGGTCTGCTCTGTTGTGGCGTGGATGCTGCTGCTTCTGCCACGGGGGAAACATTCAGTCACTGACTGCTTGCAAGACGCGTGTCTGGAAGTGGCCATGGTACAGGAGTGACACATGGAGGAGGAAGTGTGTTGGTTTGAACAGTATTTTATTCGGAACGTGTCACAATACAACATCGATATCGACGAACTGGACAACAAGAAAATCTTGTATAAAGTCCTGACCTGATACGTGTACATACTGAATATGTGACGGATGTCATCATAACTAGAAGTTATAGGACGTGATCATACATAAGCTTTGAACAAAACTAAGCTGAGATATAAATAGAGTGAAGAACATAAATAATAAACGTGTGGTGGAGAAAGAAGTCAATAGAGAGAGAAAGAGAAAGAGAAGTATCAACGCTGGGGTACAAGCACAGCAAGACTGAACTTGGCCGACAAACAGAAAGTGTGTTGTTGTGTGTTCATAGGTTAACCCATTGACTGCTGAACTTTGGAGAAACGACATCAGTGTGACATGTATTGTAATTTGATTTGTATTGCATTGCATTGCATTGCATTGCATTGTATTGTATTGTATTGAATGTCAAGTCAGGGGCATAGCTCTTGCTACTGGTACCATGTAACCCAGTACTACCTGCCGCATGTGAAGTCTCCCAACGACGGACCAGGCGGAGGAGGAAACCTTTCCCAACGGCTGTGAAGGCGGAAGAGGACGACCAAAGGGCAGGGGGAGCTCTTATCCTTGGCTGGAAGTCCTCCTACGAGACGGAACTCCGAAGAAAAAACCTGCACCTGCCGAGGCCGTTCTACACGTGGCAGTATCTGCACCTGTGGGGCTGTGAGCGTCGGTAGGCGAGACAGTGGGGAAGGGACTGCACAACTCCTCTTCACTAAAAAAATGTCACCTGTGCAGGTCAGGCAACCAGGCTAATGTCGGAACGAGACAGCAGGATCCCGAAGATGCTATTGTATGGCCAGCTGAAGGAAGGCCACCGCAAACTTGGAAGACCATGCAAGCGCTTCAAGGACACCTTGAAGACAAACCTCAAAGCCTGTGACATAGACATCGCTTCCTGGGAAACTGATGCCCTTGACCGCTCTCGCTGGAGGATGCTGTGCTCTAGTGGCATAAAGACGTTTGAAAACAAGAGAACGTTAGCCATTAAGGTAAAGCGTGAGCGAAGGAAGCAGGGCTCAACTTCTGGAGACGTTTTCCCTTGCAACACCTGTGGGAAGTGCTGCGCATCCGGAATCGCCCTCTTCTCCCATATGAGGACACACACCGACAGATAAGCCTGCCTGCCTACTCATCCGTCGTTCCGACGGGAGACTCCATCATCAATGTATTGTATTGTATTGTGTTACCCCTTTTCTTACTCATTTTTCTCTGTTTGAAATTCGGGTTGCTATTCCCAGGTGTGTGGCCTAAAGTTATTATTTTCAGGCTTTTATTTATTTTGAAAGCTCGGTAGCAAGGATTTCTCAGTCCCCGTTCTTTCATAATTCCTTCGTATTTTGTGTCTGGCTAACGGAAAAAACACCTGGGTAAGAATCATTCAAAACGCCTCTAGTGTTAGGTCGGTCTCATACACACGTTCCGGTGTTCATGTGGATTTGATGTCTTTTCAGGCATTCCTCCTCTTATTTCTTTGTGACATATGGGCAAAGTTTCTGTGCCTTTTATCAGTCACGAATATTGTGTCAGCTTATCAGGTTTTGCACATTGTATGTAGATACTGACACGGAAGGGGGGGGTAAAAAAAATGATTATCATCACAATTATCTTCATAATGGTCATCAACATCTTCACCATGACAATCATAATCATATTCACAATTAAAGACAATTTTTCACTGGTAAGATATCCAGCACTTACGCTGCTCAAAGCGCCGTGTGTGCTCCAGTTTAAATGTAAACTTGACATGGACGCATTGTAACGGTTCTCTATCGACGAATTTGGGATGTAGCAGTTTGGTTTTACATCGGCGTCAAGCCGGCCGGGTCACTCACACCAAACAGTTTAATCTCATGTTAATATTGATATTAGCATTATTTTACTATATTATGTACTCTTTGTTTATTTGTTTTATTTCATTATTTCATTACTTACTGTTTATGAATGTTATTTGATACAAGTCATAATATGGTTCATCAGCCGTCATGATAAAATTGAAGTGCAACGTTGTGAGCACAGCATAAGCTTTAAGCTTGTTGGTGCTCTTTTGTCATTCATTGCATTGTAATCATGTGTATTGTTGAATAATTAAAGATTATTTAAACCAACCAGCTAACAGGATCGTCATTTTGTTTCCGATTATCCACCGCCACACCCCTCCCTCCCTCCCTTCCAAGCCCTTCACCACCACCACCACCACCCCACCCCATTGCACAATCATGTGGGAATTTCTGTATTTATTGTACAGAGAAGTGGGAAGGTTGTTGTTGGGGGGAGGAGGGGGGATTTGGCATAAGCGTGAACCCAAATCGCTCACACCGTTCAAGCTAACACAAAGCATCATTTGATTTCCGATTCTCTCCTAACCCCTGCACACACACCCCCCCCCCGACCCCCCTCACCACCACTCTTCCAGTCCCACCCCACCCCCCAAATCCCTCCCCCCTCCCCATCTTTACCACTTTGTCGTGTCGTTTCTGCACATCAGTCAAAAACGACCGGTCTCCATCGATTTGGTCAGGGGGGGAAAAAAAGCAAATTATTCCAGCCAGCCACTGGTCTTCAGGCCCCACCACCAATATTATCCACAGGGATGAAAAGACACCACGGAAATATAGGGAAAGGGAGGGGAAGAGAGAGAGACACACACACACACACACACACACACACACACACACACACAGAGACAGAGACAGAGAGAGAGAGAGAGAGCAATGATTCTCAACAGACAGCTGAGTGCTGTCACTAATTGCTGTCTGTGCATGACACTGAACTAGTGATCAGGAGTAGGAGGGGTAGTGGATGGTGGGGGGTGTGGCGGAGGTGGGGGTGGGGGGTGGAAGGAGAATTGTGTCTGTGTGTGTTTGAGTTTGAGAGAGAGAGAGAGAGACAAAGAAAGAGAGAGACAGAGGGGGTGGAGTAAGGCCGGGGGTAGGGGGCAGGGGGGGGAGAAGAAAGAGAGAGGTAGAGACAGACAGACAAACAGGCAGACAGACAGACGGACAGGCAGATAGGAAAGCTGTCATGCTCAAAAGAATAGGTATCCACCCTCGAGAGTCCCAAAGCTCTGAGGGGACTTCATAGCAATATTATCATTCACAGCGCTGACCAGACACCTTGAAAAGAAAGGACCGGGAACGGGGCGAGGGAGGAGGGGGGGGGGGGGGGGGAGGGGAAGGGGTGGACGGGGAGAGAGGGAGGAAGGGAGGGAGGGGAAAAAGGTGTGGTATGAGAGAAAGGAGGAAGGGTGGTTGAGGAGAGTGGGAGGGAAGGGAGGGAGGGCGAGAGGAAGGTAAAAAAAAAAAAGAAGAAGAAGAAAATAAAGAAACGAAAACACTGGTTGTTCGCCTTGCTTGCCCCCTCCCACCCTGCCCTACTCATAACCCTTCCTCCACACCCACCCACCTCCACAAACCCCCCCCTCCCCTCCCCCCCCCCCTCCCCCCCCCCCACCACCACCCTACAGGTCACACAGACAGACAGACAGACAGACGATGTGCACCCATCACTTGATTGTACACCTCGCTGATCGTCTCTCACAACTACCCCCTCCCCCACATCCACACACACACACACACACACACACACACACCTAACCCCCCTCCCCCCCAACCCCCGGATCCCCCCAACCAAGACCCTCCTCTCTTCCTCCCCTCATCATCCCCATCTTTCTATCCCTCGTCACCACTACCACTACTACTAGAACTACATCTACAACTACTGCCATCTGTGTGTCTTCTGTGCATCTGTCAGGAAATGCCAGGACATCTTGATGGACTTGGTCAGAAAAGATAAAAAAAAGGGGAAAAAAATAATAAGATGGTGGAGGGGGTGTGGGGGTAGGGAAGGAGAGGAGGACAGGGGGAAGAGAAAAAAAAAGGAACAGAAAAAAAGGGTGAAAAACTAATCCTAGTCAGATCTCTTGTCTGTATTATTAGCTGGGTCATCGTGACGGAGAGAGGGAGAGAGAGAGAGAGAGAGAGAGAGGGGGGGGGGGGGAGATTGGAAATAGGATCGTGATCGTCTTGTTTTGTCGGCCTGTCTGTTTGTCTGTCTGTTTGTTTGTCTGCCCTTTCTCTGTCTGTCTGTCTCTCTATCTGTCTGTCTGTCCCTGTCTTCAAGACAGGAATGTACTCTGAAAAATTTAGCCATATATAATACGTGAAGCATTGAAGAGATTACGTACAGTTATCTCGTGAATGTTGTTGAATATATGCGTTGACTATTTTTGGTTGATATTGTGTTAACTATTTTTGGTTGATCTGAATTGTCTATTTGCTGTGTCTTGTCATTTTCTCATTATCATTTATCAATGAATCCCCCTCCCCCCCCCCCCCAACCTTCAGTAAGGGGCTCTGGCCTTACCTGAATAAAACATTCGTTCGTTCTGTCCCAGTCTCAGTATCTGTATCTGTCTCTTTCCTCTGTGTCTATTTCTTGCTCTCTGTCTCTCTCTTGGTTTCTGTTGCTCAATCAGTGTGTCTATTTTCAACCTTACTGATGAATATTAATTGAACAAAAAAAGTGTGAAAATGATTAAGAAAGAGCCAAATAACTGCACTGTGTGTGTGTGTGTGTGTGTGTGTGTGTGTGTGTGTGTGTGTGTGTTTGTGTGTGTGTGTGTGTGTGTGTTTATGCGTGTGTGTGTGTTTGTGTGTGTGTGTGTGTGTGTGTGTGTGTGTGTATGTGTGTGTGTGTGTGTGTGTGTGTGTTCAGTGAATGTTTGAAAAAAAAAGCCTGAAAAAGTCATTTGGATACTGCTGTGATCAACTTTCCCGTGTAACATTTTCCTCTTGATGTTTTCATTGTTTTCATTATTCCTTTGGTTTACAATTTGATTCTTTTGCTATCGTCCATCTTTAAGCCGAGAGCTGGAGTAGGGGGTTTTTTGTGTGTTTTTTTTAAGTCGCTTATCTGTTACCCTCTGTAAAGTATTTGTCTTGTGTTGGTTTCGTAATTGACTGAAGGTATCACACTTCTAACGTGGGCGTTGTAGGAAACGCGTTCTTTGCTCAAAAGTGTTCAAATGTTTCAGAAACTTTTATGTCTTAATGAAAACATTCTCTTTTGGAGACTGGTCAGTATTTTTCTTTTCTTTTCTTTTTTTTTCTTTTTCGCCGACCGCAATTTTATTAGATTTCGCGACAGAGGAATCTCTTCAGTAAGGCTTTCGGTTCAAAAGATAGCCAGCAAAATTGGTGTTGTAGCCATTGGTTGTAAAATGCGTTCGGGAAGACGACGGAGGAAGAGCACCGCATGTTCACGCTGACCAGATCGTAGGTGGAGAGAGTGACGAGTGTGGAGGTGGTGGGCTGACTGTACGACTTCTTCTTCTTCTTCTGCGTTCGTGGGCTGCAACTCCAACGTTCACTCGTATGCACACGAGTGGGATTTTACGTGTATGACCGATTTTACCCCGCCATGTAGGCAGCCATACTCCGCTTTCGGGGGTGTGCATGCTGCGTATGTTCTCGTGTCCATAACCCACCGAACGCTGACATGGATTACAGGATCTTTAACGTGCGTATTTGATCTTCTGCTTGCATAATTATACATACGAAGGGGGTTCAGGCACTAGCCACCCTTAACCCACCAGGCGCCGTCACCGTGATTCGAACCCGGGACCCTCAGATTGAAAGTCCAACGCTTTAACCACTCTGCTATTGCTCCCGTCTGGCTGTGTACGACGAGCTTCGTTGGTCCGTCATTACTGTTTAACGCCCCCTCCAATCCTCCGTGGAGTTGACGACCATGACAGCGAAGGTCCTGATGACAGCTTGTCGACGGTCAAACAGCAGCTGAGAGGCTGTGAGGTAGTGGTACACAGCCCCTTCACAGGGGGCCGGAAGACGCTGGTGCTGTTGTTGTACCCCTGCCCCTCGCGCACTGCCACCGCCTCCAACGGAGCCTTGTTACCAACGATAAAGGATGACCGACTCGTCTTCACAGCGTTGAAGGCCGCATACTGGACCGGAGAGTACCTGTAGACGTGGTCAGTGCCCTGAGCAAGTGTGTAAAACTGGTCAGTCGTTTATCTACACTGTTCAGCTGGTCATTCGTTGTCGTTATTTTATTGTTTCTAGGTAAACTCGTCGCACTTTAGCAGCTCAAAATTCAGCTCAAGAATTTGGGATGCTTTATTGGTCCCCTGGCCCTGTCCGTCTATCTTTCTGTTTTTCGATTGTTTGTTTTGTCTTTATAGAACATGTTTTGTTTTGCTGATGTCCTTGTTGATGTCACTGTGGTTAAAAAAAAACACCCAAATAAACAGAAAATGAATTACACAGCATTTATGTTTATCTAAAAGACAAAACAACCAGTGTGTGTGAATAGATAATTGATAAATCAACAACAATAACAACACCAGCAACAGCAGCAGGAGCAAAAGCAGCGACGACTTCACAAGCAATAACAACAGCAGCAGCAGCAGCAACAACAACAACAACATAATCAGTAATAATAATAATAATAATAATGGATACTTATATAGCACACTATCCAGAAATCTGCTCTAGGTGCTTTACAAAAACGCTTTTGTTAACATAATACATCATATCTATGTTACATACACACACCAAAATGTGACTACACACACACACACACACACGCACACACACACACACACACACACACACACACACACACACACACACACACACACACACACACACACACACACGCTGCATACATACATTTTAACATACATGTGTATCTAACAGCTACCCTAACACATACGCACACATAGGCAGGCACAAACTTATATAAACACACGCACACGCACACACAATACACATTCATATACATGCATGTAGTTATGTACACATACATAATTTTATGTATACACACATAGACAAGCACAGCTAACGCAAAGGAAGTGGACCTGCCACAATTGAACTTATTGCTGAGGGAAAAGGTGAGTTTTGAGACGAGATTTAAAAGATGCGAGGGAATCAGAATGACGGAGGTTATCAGGGAGCTTGTTCCACGTCTTTGGCGATTGAAAAGAAAACGATCTATGTCCATAGGTCTTACTTAGGTAACAACGACAGCAGCAGCAACAACATCATCAGTAACAACAACAGCGCAAACTTCATCCGTAACAACAACAACAGCAGCAGCAGCAGTAGCAACAACAACAACATTATCAGTAACAACTACAGTATCAGCAACAACGTCATCAGTAACAACAACAACAGCAGCAGCAGCAACAGCAACAACAAGAAGTTCATCAGTAACAACGATGTTGGACACAGCAGTAGCAACAACAGCAGCAAAAATGACTGTTTGCTGCCGGAATCTGGCCCAATGACAGAAAAGTTTCAGTTTCAGTTTCAGTTTCACTTTCTCAAGGAGGCGTCACTGCGTTCGGACAAATCCATACACGCTACACCACATCTGTTGAGCAGATGCCTGACCAGCAGCATAACCCAACGCGCTTAGTCAGGCCTTGAGTGCATGCTTACATATTTGTGTACCTATGAAAGTGGATTTCATTTTACGTAATTTCGCCAGAGGACAACACTCTCGTTGCCATGGGTTCTTTTTCAGTGCGCCAAGTGCGTGCTGCACACGGGACCTCGGTTTATCGTCTCATCCGAAAGACTAGACGCTCAGTTTGATTTTCCAGTCAAACTTAGGAGAAAGGGCGAGAGCGGGATTCGAACCCACACCCTCACGGACTCTCTGTATTGGCAGCTGAGCGTCTTAACCATTCTGCCACCTTCCTCCATAACAGAAAAAGAAGGGGAAGAAGAAAAGCATTGCGATTGGAGAAGGAAGGGGTGTGTGGTGTGCGTGGGGGCGGGTGGGCGATGAGGGAGTAGGGGGTGGTGGTGGTGGTATCTTACGTCCCCGTTCATGAATCAGAAATTGTTATGTGGAATTGGGGATTCTTTGATCTGTAAGCTTTTGTTACGCTGTGTGAACGTGTTGTTTCGCTCAGCTGCAGTTTGATTTTCTTCAATCTTTTGTTTTCTTTTTTCTTTTCATCTTGGTCTTT
>NC_134880.1:16564852-16569852 GCF_041734735.1 Babylonia areolata | reverse complement strand
ACAATACAATATGATGCGATGCAATGCGATACAATACAATACCCTGTGCCGTCTTTAAGTGTAAGAAACAGAAACATTACTGCTGACAAACACGTTTTCTGGACTCCTGCTAGATAAGAAGAGTAGAAATGAAACAGAAGAAAATGTTTGAAGAACGGAAGTGACAGAAAGAACAAAAAAACCAACAACAATTAAACAACCAAATAAATAGATAAATAGATAAACAAACAAATAAATAAATAAATAAATAAATAAAAGATTGAAGTGACAGCTTTTTTTAAATTTAGTTTTTCCCCCTTCCGAGTGTAAAAATGTCTTGTCTTGGTTCACAGTTGACAACGTGATATGTCTGTCTGTCTGTCTGTCTGCCTGGTCCTCTGTCTTCCCTCAGTGTGTGTGTGTGTGTGTGTGTGTGTGTGTGTGTGTGTGTGTGTGTGTGTGTGAAGAATGTTATACAAACGGGATCGCGATTTTTGTTTTACCATGTTTGTTTTGATGGTTTTCTTTTGTGGTTATAACGTATTTTCATATTTTTACATGTGGAAGAACTTGTGAGTATTGTTTTATGTTCGATGTTGCGTTGTGAGTTACTCCTATTTCACAGTTAACAGAAGAGTAAAAACAGGAAAAGAAAGAAAGAAGGAAGAATATTTTAAAAAAAAAAGGGAAAAGAGGAATGGAATGCATAATGAGAAGTAAAGGTTAATGTAGGAAGAAAAAGAAAAGAATGAAATAGATTACAGAGAGTGAGAAACTGAGACAGACAGACAAACAGACACACACACACACACACACACACACACACACACACACACACACACACACACACACACACACACACACACACACACACACATCAACCAAATTGAACGTAGGACATAAATATAAGAAACGAAAAGGACAACGGCAGCCATATCCATTATATATATATATATATATATATATATATATATATATATATATATATATATATATATATATATATATATACACGAGGGTCATTCAATAAATAAGGTGAATATTTCGGTATAAGGACTTCTAATACAGATAGAAGCTTACTTCTTTTTTTTCAACGTAGTCTCCCAGCACTGTCACACACTTTTCCCATCTGTGCACAAGCTTCCGTATTCCCTCAGCGTAAAAATCTCTGGACTGATGTCTCAGCCAGTCGCTCACAACACTTTTGACTTCATCGTCACTTTCAAACTTCGTGCCTCTCGTGAACGCTTTCAAGGGACCAAACAGGTGAAAGTCTGAAGGGGCAAGGTCTGGGCTGTAAGGGGGATGAGGGAGCAGTTCCCAGCCCAGCTCGTTGATGGTCTCCACCGTTCGGGCTGCTGTGTGAGGCCTTGCGTTGTCATGATGCAAGATGACTCCTTCTGACTGATGACCCCTGCGTTTGTTCTTTATGTCTTTCTTGACCTGCCTCAGCAGTTCACAGTAGTTGGCACTGTTCACAGTGCTTCCTTTCTCAAGGAATGAAATGGTGATTGGGCCTTGCATATCCCAAAAAACGGTGAGCATCACCTTCCTCGTGGACCGCTGGGACTTGAACTTCTTCTTCACTGGAGAGCCTACGTGCTTCCACTCCATGGACTGCCGTTTGGACTCAGGCTCATAGTGCCAAACCCATGTCTCGTCACATGTGACCACCTTCTTCAGAAACTCATCACCATCCTTCTCATAGCGGCAGAGACACTGCTGGGACAACTCGACCCTCCTCTGTTTGTGCTCTGGAGTAAGCATCTTTGGCACCCACCGGCAGCTGACCTTCGAGTAGCCAAGGTCATCATGGACAATTTTGTGTGCTGTCCCAACAGATAAGCTCAAAGTCCTTGCAATGTCATCCACTGTCACCCTTCTGTCAGACTGAATGAGGTCATTGACTGATTCGATCACCTCAGGAGACCTCACTTCTGTAGGCCTTCCAGGCCTGTCTTCATCCTCAACACTGCTCCGTCCTTCTTTAAACAATTTAGCCCAATTGTAGACATTTTTTCGGCTGAAACATGTGGCACCATACACATTTGACGTTCTCCTATGAATTTCAACTGGTCTGCACCCTTCAGCAACCAAAAACTTGATAACTGACCGCTGTTCAATCCTGGAGCATGCTTCTTGGTCGGCTATCTTTGTTAATCGCCAAAACTCTCAAAGTTTTTTTTTTAATCTGCAAAACAAATTAAATCCATGCGAAAAAGAAGTAAAAAAAAAAAAAAGAAAAAAAAGAAAAGAAAAAAAAGTAAGCTTCTATCTGTATTAGAAGTCCTTATACCGAGAAATTCACCTTATTTATTGAATGACCCTCGTATATATATATATTTGTGTGTGTGTATGTGTGTGTGTGTGTGTGTGTGTGTGTGTGTGTGTGTGTGTGTACACGAAACGTTCTTTTTTGTTTACGCACTATTACAATTCTTCTAAAAACAGCCCTCCATGGAGAGGGGAGGAGAGGAGAACCATGGACCGACAACACTGCAGAAAGGACAGAAAAAAAAGAAAAGAAAAAAAAAAACCCATTCGCAGAGAACCAGGCTTCGACGCATAATCAACAGACCTGCAGGAATCCTGGAAAATAGAACTTTCACTTTCACTTTCAGTTGTTGTTGGGTTTTTTTTTAGTTCTTTTCAAGGAGGCGTCACTGCGTTCGCACAAATCCGTATACGCGACATCACATCTGCTGGGCATATGCACATGCCTGACCAGCAGCATAACCCAACACACTAAGGCCTTGGTTGCATGTATATATATTTGTGTACTTATCAGAGTGGATTTATTCTACATAATTTTTTTTTTCCAAAGGACAACATTCTCATTGCCATGCGTTCTTTTCCAGTGCGCAAAGTGCGTGCTGCACAAGGGGGCTTCGATTTAACGTCTTATCCGAATGACTAGACGCTCATTTTTAGTTTCCCGTCAAATTTGGGAGAAAGGGAGAGAGTGTGGGTTTTGAACCTTGACATTCATCAGATGAACACTTTAACCATTCTGCCACCATCCTGGTAAATAGATGAATAATAATAATAATAATGATAATGATATTGATTGATTAATTGGTTCATTGAATCTTTAATGGGTAAAAGGGTAGGCACAGTAAAGACCCCCCCCCCCCCCTTTTTTTTTTTTTTTTTTTTTTTTTACAATTCTGCCCAATTAACAAACAAAACACGGAGATTTTTTTTTTCAAATATCAAAGAAAAATAAACATGTAAATAAATTAAAAAGAGAATAGAAACGGATGAGAACAGTTACTGGGATATTCCGCTAACAAAAACAAGATGCCGAAAAGAACATTGTCTTGCTTTAGAAATACACGGAAAGAAGAAGACGAAGACGCAGAAGAAGGAGGAGGAGAAGAAGAAGAATACTGTTCTTCATCTTTTTATCCTTTCCTTTAAAAAAACAACAACCCAAAAAACAAAAAAAAAACAAAAAAACCTCAGCAATTTCTTTCTGTTTGTTTGCGCAGGTCTCCAGCGAACGTGACATGTCCCAGAATTTTGAGTTGGAAGATTCAACATCCTTTCCCTTTGTCATGATTACTTGGGGATTGAGGGGGGATCGGGGGGGGGGGGTGGGGGGGGGATTCCGGTTGGGATTAACGCTAATCCTCGCGAGATGTCCAGGAAGTGGTCGCAAAGCCCTGCAAGAGGATGTTGTTGATGTGCTTTTTTTTTTTTTGAATGAGACGTTGTGACAGTTAATTGAGGGGTGTACCGTTTTCAGATGAAAAAAAAAACAAACACTTGTAATGAGTATTGTCCAGGTGCCTTGAAGGAGTTGGAGCAGTACTGTTAGCAGCAGAGGTCGTAACTATGGTCATTGTGTCAGTGGTAGTAGTAGCAGTAGCACAAGCACCGACTGCGGTGGTAGTAGTAGTAGTTGTTGTTGTTGTTGTAGCAGTAGTAATAGTTGTAGTAGGAGTAGTAGTAATTGTTGTTTTTGTTGTTGCTTTTGTTGTTGTTGTTATTGTTGTTGTTGTCCCCTCCCCTTTCTCTCTCTCTCTCTCTCGGTCTGTCTCCGTCTCTCATCGTCTCTGTCTCTCTCTGTCTCTCTGTCTTTTTCTGTCTGTCTATCTGTCAGCCCCCCCCCCTCTCTCTCTCTCTCTCTCTCGTAATATTTGTGTCCAGCATTGTATTATTACAATGACAATCGCAAAACGTATTACTTTATTTAATTCATTTAATGTAATACCATGACCATTAATGAACAGTTAGTCTTTTGATAAACAAACAAACAAACAAGAAAATAAAATAAATGAATGAATTAAAGAAAGAAAGAACGAAAGAGAGAGAGAGAGAAAGAAAGAAATAGATCATTCTATAAACTTAACATTCTCTCACCTACCCCCCTCCTCACCGCTAATCCTCTCCCTCTTATAATCCCAATCTCTGGTTGAGAGAAAGAAAGAAAGAGAGAGAGAGAGAGAGAGAGAGAGAGAGAAAGAAAGAAAGAGAGTAAGAGACAAAGAAACATGCGTCCAGGCGAAACGCAAACTGTTCGTGACTTTATCGTACAGCGTCCAGAATTCGAATTAACCATTGTTTGGACACGAAACAGGGAGACCGTGCACTTTCCTGTTTATGTGGACTTATGTGTGCTTAAAGGGAAAATGAACGAAGTGAAACTGAACAAACAAAACAAAAAAAAAGAAAAAAAAAGAATACATTGTTCAAACGAATTTCAACATAGTCAACAGAAAGGAAAAAAAGGTGGGGGTGGGAGGCAGGGGGCGGAGGGGGGTGGGGGGGGGTGTGGGGGGGGGGCAGATTGGGTAAGAAAGGCGTTGAACTTCTTCTGACTTAGTGTTATGTATATATGATAATCAGTCGTGTCCGACTATGACCATCAGAACAGCAGAAGAGGCAACTGCTGTTCCGACTATTTGGGCTAGAATTTCATAATAGTGGAGAGTGTCTTGCCCAAGTACATCCCCACTCTCTCGGCCAAGAGGGTTTTAGGACAGTCGGCGTTGGGATGGTTCCCAAAGGCCAACTAG
>NC_134880.1:16547352-16559852 GCF_041734735.1 Babylonia areolata | reverse complement strand
GCAGCAGTAGTAGTAGTAGTAGTAGCAGAAGCAGCAGAAGCAGCAGCAGCAATAGTTATTGTAGAAGAAATAGTAGTAGTAGGAGGAGTATTTACAGTTTGGAAGTTATGACAATCAAGGAAACGAACAGAGGAATAAGGTCAACTGGGAAGAATTTTAGTTGAAGGCGATTCCATGTTTTGATGCAGACTGGCGGGATCCAACTCAATGTTTACATTTCCCTCCAAGACAACATGCTTAACTGAGGTGGGTATGCTTCTACTACTACTGCTACTGCTGCTGCTGCTGCTGCTATTGATGACGATGATGCCTCCTGGGGAAGTGATATTACACAAGTGACAATCGAAGAAGTGCAAAATCATTGTTCGATTTTGTTATCTTAAGAATTAAAAAAAAAAGAAGAAAAATCACAACGAGAAATGCCACGAGAGCTATATGATGGTGAAAAAGAAAAAAAAAAGAAAAAAGAAAAGAAGATTATGATGTTTTCGATCATGATAATAATGATAATGAATACAACGAATACAACGAAATTGTATCAGTGTGCATGCAGCTAACGATGTTTACGAGTGAACATAACATGTTCCTGTGTTTCTCATCGAATTGAATGGTTTAATCAATCTCATATTCACGTTTCCCCTCCATATTACACTGAATTATTCAGGAGGTAACTCTCGTTGGGGTGCAATTATGTGGGTTCAGCAGCTTCTTGAGAAGTCGTGATCCTACTTTGACATGTGCTTCCGTGTAATGCTGCGGGCTTCCGATGAAATGGGTAAGACGACCTTCTCTCCCTGTCTCTGTTTCTCTCCGTGACTCTGTGTCTCTCTCTGTCTCTGTCTGTCTGTCTGTCTGTCTCCGTCTCTCTCTCTCTCTATTTCCTCGCTTCTCTCTCTATATTTCCTCCCTTTTCTCTATATTTCCTCCCTTCTCTCTCTCCCTAGTTCGTTTTTTTCTCTCCGTTTCTCTCTCTGTCTCTCTTTCTCACTCACTCACTCTCTTTTTTGTAACTTTCTCTCTCATTCCGCCCCCCCTCTCTCTCCCTCTCTCTTCTTTCCTGTAGAAAAAGAATGCACACGAATGTAAACATTACACACACTTATCATCAAATAATTTCTGAGCGTTCCTCTGAACGCTTTAATGAAAGTGATACAATTACGTAATTAATATAATCATGGAGAAACATGTAGATATCCTGTGTATCAGAGGATCAGTCAGATATATCAGCCACCCTTCGAACCTTCTCAAGCAGTTCACATCAAGATTGAGCAGACAAGCAAGTGAAATGCTTCAAATGCATCTTGAATTTGGTCGCACCAACAGTTTGTCAAACGCACGCAATATTGTGTGTGGGAACGGACTGAGCAATTGGGTATTACTGTTTACTTTTTGGTTTCAACAGATTTTTCTCTGTTTGAAATTCTGTCCACTCTCTTTGGAGAAATCTTGACGTCTGAGTGTAATGCGACCCACATATGTTTGTTGTTGTTGTTGTTGTTGTTGTTTATTCTTCTTCTTTTTCTGTCTGTGAGTAAAGAGGAAGGTAGTAGAATTGTTAACACGCTCAGCTGCCAATACAGAGAGTCTGTGAGGGTGTGGGTTCGAATCCCGCCCTCGCCCTTTCTCCCAAGTTTGACTGGAAAATCAAACTGAGTGTCTTTCGGATGAGACGATAAACCGAGGTCCCGTTTGCAGCACGCACTTGGCGCACTGAAAAAGAACCCATGGCAACGAGAGTGTTGTCCTCTGGCAAAATTATGTAAAAAGAAATCCAACATTATAGGTACACAAATATATAAGCATGCACTCAAGGCCTGACAAGCGCATAGGGTCATGCTGCAGATATGTGTAACGTATATGGATTTGTCCGAACACAGTGACGCCTCCATAAGACACTATAACTGAAAACTGAATCTGTCTGTGAGTGTATTGAGTTATACTGTCAAAGGGCATTTTATACAGAATTTTGCCATGGACAACCATTGTCGTGTTGTGGGTTCTTTTACGTGCGCAAAATGCATGCTGCACACGGGATCTCAGCTTATCGTCTCAGCCAAAAGACCACATGACTACGACAACGCTCTGCGCACGCCGTTTGCATTTCCTAAACACTCACTTTTTTTCTTGTTGGTTGGCTGTTTTTGTCAGCCTTTCCCGTTCAGCTTTGATGTTCGTTTTGCTGGTTTTGTTTCAGATGAACTACTCAGGGCTTGTTTGCTTGTGTTTGACTGAATAAAGAAATAGAATGAACGAGTGATTTGCTGAAAGAAAACAGAGAAATAAGCGGGAGGGAAGAGAGAAAGAAAGTAGGAACCACATCATTCACACACTGAGAGAAAGAAAGTAGGAACCACATCATTCACACAGTGAGAGAAAGAAATTAGGAATCACATCATTCACACAGTGAGAGAAAGAAAGTAAGAACCACATCATTCACTCACTAAAAGAAAGAAAGTAGGAACCACATCATTCACACACTGAAAGAAAGAAAGTAGGAACCACATCATTCACACACTGAAAGAAAGAAAGTAGGAACCACATCATTCACACACTGAAAGAAAGAAAGTAGGAACCACATCATTCACACAGTGAGAGAAAGAAAGTAAGAACCACATCATTCACACTCTGAAAGAAAGAAAGTAAGAACCACATCATTCACACACTGAAAGAAAGAAAGTAGGAACCACATCATTCACACAGTGAGAGAAAGAAAGTAATAACCACATCATTCACACTCTGAAAGAAAGAAAGTAAGAACCACATCATTCACACACTGAAAGAAAGAAAGTAGGAACCACATCATTCACACACTGAGAGAAAGAAAGTAGGAACCACATCATTCACACAGTGAGAGAAAGAAAGTAAGAACCACATCATTCATACTCTGAAAGAAAGAAAGTAAGAACCACATCATTCACACACTGAAAGAAAGAAAGTAGGAACCACATTGTTCTCATTCACACACTCAGAGAAAGAAAGTAGGAACCACATCATTTACACACTGAAAGAAAGAAAGAAAGTAGGAACAACATCATTCACACACTGAAAGAAAGAAAGCAGGAACCACGTTGTTCTCATTCACACACTCAGAGAAAGAAAATGGGTATCACATCATTCACACACTGCAAATACGGGGGGTGCCACAACATTCACATTCACATATTGAGAAAAAAGACCCCACCCACCCTCCAACCCACCCCTAAAAAAAGACGATGAACAAAAACAAACAAATAAACCAACCAACGAACGAACAAACGAACGAACGATAAAACGACAGCCAAAGCCAGGCCATTAGCATAGAGAACAGGGTGTGTTGATGCAGTGTGACGGCTGTCTGTCACACCACCCCACGCCCCCCACCCCCACCCCTCACACACACACACCCCTCCCCCCTCCCCCCAAACCTTTCCTCTGCCCTGCTGTTTGCTCACAGCTCGGAGAAACGTGACAGTCTGCAGACTGGGGAGTCATGTCAGGGGATTCTGCATCCCTCCCCTTCCCTTCCTTCCTCCATTCCCCCCCCCCCCCGCCCCCCCCCCCCCCACCCCCCCCTGTTTTTGTCGTGATGGCTGAGGATCTGGGAAGGGATCGTTGAGAGTTAGGAGAATTAACGCTAATCTCCCGGAGATGATCGCCGCAAAGTGGCTGCAAAGCTTCGTGTGGGACAGCGATGTCTTTCGGGAGAGGAACACAGCCCAAGTGATTGCCGAGGTTGATGAAATTTGTTTCAGTTTGAATTGGACAATGTTATGAGTATATAATCCAAGTTAAATGAAAAGCAGCATGAGGAAGAGGAGGAAGAGGAGGAGGAGGAAGAAGAAGAACACTAAAACAGAAACAGGAGGGATAACCATTTGCAACCTCTGAGCTTTTCGGAAAACCAAACTTGATCACCAGAATATTTTGGGTTTTTTTCTGTATGATGTCTACCAATGAGTTTTCAATGGACTTTTGGTGGTTATTTTATTTTTATTTTTTTTTATTGTTGTTGTTTTTTGTTGTTTTTATTTATTTTATTTTTGTTTGTTTGATTTTTTGTTGCTTTTTCTTGTGGGGTGTTTTGTCTTTTTCATGCTCTCATTTAGCTCTTCAGTGTACTTCCTTGTTATTCTAGTTTGAACAGAATGATGAAGATGATGTAGATTATTGAGGAAATGTAAATTTGTCCCATACAATGTGCTTCCGCGTACTTTGGTCAACAAAGAGCAAAACATATGTAAATGAGTGAGACCAAGACTTGTGTTCATCGCACACACACACACACACACACACACACACACACACACACACACATATATATATATATATATATATATATATACGCACGAATGTGACTGGACATTACAAAAATATAAACAGCAAGAAAAAACAATGACCGTTGGATTCGATTCACACATTTTGACCTTGCTCTTGGTCTTTACTTTATTGAGGATTTCTCAAACCCCGCCATCCACCCCTCTCTCTGTGTCTCTCTGTCTGTCTCTCCCTGTCGGTCTCTGTCTCTGTCTCTCTCTTTCTCTGTCTGTCTGTCTGTCTCTCTCTCTCTCTCTGTCTCTCTCTCTGTCCTGAATAACACTTCATGTGGAGTGATGGCCTAGAGGTAACGCGTCCGCCTAGGAAGCGAGAATATTTGAGCGCGCTGGTTCGAATCACAGCTCAGCCGCCGATATTTTCTGCCCCTCCACTAGACCTTGAGTGGTGGTCTGGACGCTAGTCATTCGGATGAGACGATAAACCGAGGTCCCGTGTGCAGCATGCACTTAGCGCACGTAAAAGAACCCACATCAACAAAAGGGTTGTTCCTGGCAAACTTTTGTAGAAAAAATCCACTTCGATAGGAAAAACAAATAAAACTGCACGCAGGAAAAAATACCAAAAAAGGGTGGCGCTGTAGTGTAGTGACGCGATCTCTCTGGGGAGAGCAGCCCGAATTTCACACAGAGAAATCTGTTGTGATAAAAAGACATACAAAAATACAAAAAAATAAAATAAAATAAAATAAAATAAAAATAAATAATAATAATAATTTTTAAATACTGCTCCGCAAGACGTGTCAATGACACTGTCCTACCCCCACACCTCACTCCCCTTTCACCCCCTCCTCCACCACTCCCCCTGTCACCATCACTGCCATCCTTTTCCTTCCCCCATACCCCACGCTCCACCATCATCATCATCCTCCCTCCTCACCCACCCCCAGCCGCACCACTCTACCCCCCCCACCCCCACCCCCACCCCCAAATCCCCCCCACCCCGCCTCCCCGTTGGGGATACAGAGTCTGGGGGAACGTTGAGGGATGTGTACTGTCCTTTTCTGAATCAGATTGGTGAGTGAAATATAGCGTCCGTCTTTTTTTTGTCTTTTTTTTTTTTTTCGTGTGTGTGTGTGTGTGTGTGTGTGTGTGTGTGTGTGTGTGTGTGTGGCTTGGGTGTCGTGCCACGGATAAACAGGTTATCGGCACTAAAACACACCTCAAGGTGTGTGCTCTCTGTCACTGTCACTGTCTGTCTTTCTGTCTGTGTCGGACTGTCTGTCTTTCTGTCTGTATGCGTGTCTGACTTCCGTCCCACATTCTCTCTGTCTCTGTCTCTCTCACTGTTTTGTCTCTCTCCCTGTTTCGTTCACTAGTTCTGTCTGTCTGTCTGTCTGTCTGTCTGTCTGTCTGTCTGTCTATCTGTCTCTCTCTCTCCCTCTCTCTCTTTCATTTACTCTCTTCTCTGCTTTCTCACTCTCTCCCTGTTTTGATAACTAATTATTTCTGTCTGTCTGTCTATCAAAATTTCCCATCTCCAACATTGCCCCCACATACACACATGCACGCACGTAGACACACACACACACACACACACACATACACATATATATATATATATAGTGTATATAATATATATACACTCCAATACTCCGCACCTCCCACAACACACACACACACACACACACACACACACACACACACACAGAGGCACATGCAGAAGCACACACACACACACACACACACACACACACACACACACACACACACACACACACACACACACACACACACACACACACACACACACACACACACACGCCTCTGTACATTTTATCTCCGGAATGATAGTATTTCTTAGAGAAATGGCAGACGTGTTTCTGTCTACATCCACGTGGGAATGCATCTGTGACATATCCCCCCCCCCCCCTGCTCCCCCACCCCTCTATCAGTCAACCTGTTCTGTCCTAAAATCCTCATGATGGTGGTAAGGAATACAAATGAAAAGTGCTGTCATTATTTAAAAAGAACAATTACACATCCGTCTTGTCGAAGCCAGGATCACGTGTGATCAGTGACGGCGGCACTTTCTGACACTTCGCCCCCCCCCTTGTTGTTTTTACCCCGTCGCTGCAAGCACGCCCCAGCCATGGCGGCAAATTGGATCAAGACATTAACCTTCCCTGTCTTCCGTACAGAAGATCCAGGGAGTGAGTTGCTGGAGCGAGTAATGTAGGTAAAAGACCCTAGGAGGAAAAAAAAGCCGTTCTGTTGCTTTTGTCGCGTTTACTAGAGGTGTTTTTTTTTTCCACAGCAGCTATGAAGGTGGCAGAATGGTTAAGACGCTCGTCTGCCAATACAATAAGTCCGTTAGGGTCTGGGTTCGAATCCGGCCGGCCTCTCGCTCTTTCTCTCAAGTTTGACTGGAAAATCAAACTGCGCGTTTAGTCATTCGGATGGGGACGTTAAACCGAGGTCCCGTGTGCAGCAGGAACTTGGCGCACTGAAAAAAGAACCCATGGCAACGAATGTTGTCCTCTTGTAAAATTATGTTGAAGAAATCCACTATGATAGGTACACACACACACACACACACACACACACACACACACATGTTAATACTTGTTGATATGCATATACATAGTCTCCTTCCCATGACAACTCATTCAATACACACCACAACCTATTTATACTTTTTCTTTTATATACTTTTCCTCTGATACATAACATGAACTTTTTTTTAAAAATCTTTTTTAACACTAATATTCACATGCATTCCCTTTCCTTTATACAGTACTTTACTCCTTTCCGTCTAAAACACTTATAGTGAATAGACGTTAAACTGAAGAAAATACACACAACACACACACACACACACACACACACACACACACACACACACACACACACATATATATATATATATATATATATATTTGTATTTGTATTTCTTTTTATCACAACAGATTTCTCTGTGTGAAATTCGGGCTGCTCTCCCCAGGGAGAGCGCGACGCTACACTACAGCGCCACCCATTTTGTTGTATTTTTTCCTGAGTGCAGTTTTATTTTATTTGTTTTTTTCCTATCAAAGTGAAGTTTTCTACAGAATTTTGCCAGGAACAACCCTTTTGTTACCGTGGGTTCTTTTACGTGCGATAAGTGTATGCTGCACATGGGACCGCGGTTTATCGTCTCATCCGAATGACTAGCGTCCAGACCACCACTCAAGGTCTAGTGGAGGGGGAGAAAATATCAGCGGCTGAGCCGTGATTCGAACCAGCGCGCTCAGATTCTCTTGCTTCCTAGGCGGACGCGTTACCTCTAGGCCATCACTCCACGAGTGATATATATATATATATATATATATATATATATATATATATATATATATATATATATATATATATATATATATATATATATATATATATGCATGCATTCAAAGTCTGCTGAGTGAGCGTGTTGGGTTAATGCTACTCGTCGGACATCTAGCAGATGTTGTAGGGTATATGGATTTGTCCGAACGCAGTTTGTCTGAGGGAATGAAAATGAAACTGAAACTCAGTCACAGCAGCTGTGAATCTTTTACCACTGTTTGAGAAACGCATAGTTCTGGCGATACACATGACAGGACAGATACTTCCTGTATATGTGGCATTGCATGATGTAGTGTATATATGGTTTTGTTCAGATGTTAGAGGGAGAAATACAGACAGACAGAAATGTTTTTGTTTTAACTGCATGCAAGAATGTTGTGTTTTTAGCACAGGATTTGCCATTCAAGAATCTATAATGATGAATTTACAACAGTGTTTTTTTTATTATTCTGAAAATTAATATGCTTTGTTAAAAATAAATGGTTTGGGACATATCTCTTGTATTGTGTGATAAATCAAAATGCGTTTTCTTTCAGTTTGATATGTATACATAAAGGTTCAACCTCTTCATGTTCAAGTGTTTGCCGGCATCGATTATTGGCTGAGAGACTGGGTTGTGAGTGACGACCCTTTAAATTTAATCATAATTTTCAATCAGTTTAACAAAGACGTACTGTATTGTGCTATGTTGTATTGTATTGTATTGTATTGTATTCCATTGTATTATGGTGTATGGCACATGACCGCACAGAAGGCAGACTTTGACCAGCAGCTTCAGTTCACACACTTTTCGGGCCACTCTCTTTTGCCCGTTTGAGTTCGTGAAGACTGCTTCACCATTGTGTCAATGACACTGTCTGGAACCTTTTCAATCTGTGGCTCTCCCATGTCCCCACACCTACCCCCCTCCCTCTACCCTGGCCCCATTGTCACCCCTTCCTCCACAAACCACTCTCCATGATCTCCCCCCCCCCCCTCCTAGGGGTTCCTCAGTAGGGGCCCAATGTGGGATGTGTAGAGTCCTTTCTGAACCGGGTTCATGGGTGAAATTTGGTGCCCTTCTTTTTGCCCAGCTCAGTGTTATCGATATATTATAGATCTTCAGGGTTGTCAGAGCTGACAAGGGTCTCTGTGTCTGTGTCTGTCTGTCTGTCTGTCTGTGTCTGTCTGTTTGTCTGTCTCTCTTGGCTTCAAAGCAAACAAAAGATGGTCTCAACCAGACACATCCACAGAATCGCCATATGCCCTTTGTGTGCATTCAGAGTTGATACATTTCCTGTTTCAGTGTAAGTCATATGATGAACTGAGAAAAAAGATGTGCATTCTTTGAATTAGATATTGCTAAAAGACATGATCTCGTTGCTGCTTTATCGTGTGATAATGAATTTATAATAGTCAACAGCGAAATTCATTGCAGAAGCACACACATTAAGGCATAACCTTATTAACGATAACAGTTACGGAAATAACGAGGAAAACAATCATGTGCAGTATATATTTTGTGTGTGTTCTGATGATGAATGATAAAGTAAATATCGATAAATTACACAACAACGCTATAGAATGGGTGGCTGAGTTTGGTTATATTATTTCTTTTACATTTTTTATTATGTTTGTTTTTTAAAGTGTTTATTTCATTTGCTTAATTTTGAGGAACTTTGAAAAAGATGGTTGCGAGAGGTACTATTGGAACGAGCAGATTGAGTTCTGCTATACTTGTGTTAAACAATAACAAAAAATAACTTGTCCCCCCTTGTCAATAGACCATTGCAGGTAATGACAATAAAGTATCAGAGTGTCACAGTGTCAAAGTCTCTCTCTCTCTCTCTCTCTCTCGCTCTCTCTCTCAGTCCTTATCTACCTTTCTGTCTTCCTGTCTCTCTGTCTCTCCCTCTCTCAGTATCAGTGGCTGAAATCTGTTTAAACATTCACGTGTGCGTATGTCTGTACACATATGCACATTCTTTCCGTTCTTTTTATCAGTCTGTATTGAAATGCCTGCGCAGCTTGGAGAACCTAATGCCCCTGTATATCTCATGATTGTTTGTGTCTCTCAGGGAAAATATCAGACGCCGGTTTCTGCCTTCATGAGCGAAGGTATCTGTGAACGTATTGTTGTTGTTTTTTTTCCTTTTCTTTCAATCAGTCAAAGTTCTATGTCATATACAGCTTGAAGAATGCCAGTGTGTCTGTTTATCTCCTTCTCTCATGATAGTTAGGGAATACAGAAGAAAAGTGCTGTCATTAAAAAGAACAATTACACATCCGTCGTGTCGAAGCCAGGATCACGTGTGATCAGTGACGGCACTTTCTGACACTTTGCCTCCGCTGTTGTTCCCCCCCCCCCCCCCCCCCCACTAACCCCCCCCCCCCCCCCCCCCCCCCCCCCCCCCTCTGGCTCCAGTCATGGCGGCAAATTGGATCAAGACATTGACCTTCTCTGTCTTCCGTACAGAAGATCCAGGGAGTGAGTTGCTGGAGCGAGTAATGTAGGTAAAAGACCCAAGGGGAAAGCTGTTGTGTTGACTTTTGTCGCTTTCACTAGAGTTTTTTTTCTGTTTTCTTAGCATCATCTATGGATCTTTGATCACTGTCTGAGGAACGCCCAGCTCTGGTGGAACACAGGACAGGACTGATACTTCCTGACCGTGTATCATCGCTGGATGTAACGTACAGACATGCTCCTTGTGTCGTGTTCCGGAAATTGGTCTTTCTTTCACACCAGCTGTTTGTCTTTGATTTCATGTCAGAACTGTCAGTACTGATGATACTCAGTGCATAATAGTAACTTTCTGTTGAATGTTTCATATAGCATGAATCAGTGTGCAGACAGTTTTTGTTTAGATTTTAGGGTCAAGACTCGCGCGCGCGCGCACACACACACACACACACACACACACACACACACACACGTTCTCTTTCGTGCTCTCTCTCTCTCTCTCTCTCTCTCTCTCTCTATATATATATATATATATATATATATATATATATATATGTGTGTGTGTGTGTGTGTATGTGTCTCTCTCTCTCTCTCTCTCTCTGTGTGTCTGTGTGTGTGTGCGTGTGTGTGTGTGTGTGTGTGTGTGTGTGTGTGTGTGATAGAGCCCGTGGTGAGGGCTGTGATTTATTATTAGAGATTTAAAGAATTAAAACATCCTTGCTTGCAAGCGGCAAGTTGTAACAAGGTACACTTGGTGGTAAAAGGCTGTGATTTAGGGATGGGTTTAATTTGTATTAAAAAAAATTGAACCATTAAAGGGATTAATTTTGGATAAATCTTGTGATGGATCAATATCCTGTCGGCGACGCCACTTTTGTCGCCGTGTACCCGAGTGGTTTTATTATAATAAGGAAAGGGGACGATACAAAAGAACCAACTGAATGATTTACTGAATTAAAGGATAGAAAGTCTCCACGCGGAGGCCAGGAACACGCAGAGGCCAGTCACAAAAGGGTTTTCTATTGTTTTATTTACAATATTTATGAGAAGATAAAAGAGAAGAAGATAAGAAAAAGAAAATAGCGAAAACATTGCACTTATAAGGCACAGCAAACAAATGTCATTAAGGAATTCAAGTGAATAGTAAAACACATGTATACATATTACATGGAAAAACTACCAGTCGGTATGTCAACAACATTAGACAAGATAATGCATATGTGTGAATACCAAACACTGACATCAAATGACATTTCTAATACATTTAAATAGTGCAGTTAAAGTGGTTGAAGCTATGCTGATTAAGAGGAAGTACACTGAGGGTATAGATTTAAGTAAAGCTCATACTGTGTCAGTCAAAGTGACTAAAATGAATCAGTTATCATGTAGCACTATACTGGAGTAAGCCGTATAGGAGAGAGCATAACCGCTAAATTATAATCAACAGACTGTGATATATATCAGGTGGTTTTAACCAATAACTGATATTAATCCAACACTATCTAGTAATCACGACAGAATACTACACACATCTTAGAGTACTGAGAATCAGTGAAACACTGTAACAGTACAATTGATATCAGCAGTGAAATAATACATGAATAATAAACAAGATAATAGAATCAGTGGCTTTGATAAAATACTGGTAAACTGAGAGACCAAATGGCAAGTCAGTGCACAGCACGAAGATTGGAAGAACTGTCATGGCTTAACCATTAAGTGGTGAATGAACCTACACAAGTAATCCGTTGCATCAAAGCCAAATACCAACATAGCTGAGCTTGTGCTCAACATTTGAATCTCCTCCGCCGAAGGGGGATAAGTAACCTAAACTTCATCAGTGACAGCAAATGAGAAAGAACGCATCGTTCCCTAGTACATTCTCCAACAAACTATCAGTGTCCAGAGACGTCACTGCCTGTGACGCTGAAAATAATTAAATGGAACACTGCTACGAGCAGATGACGACATGGCAATTATCCAGATCAATCATAGCCGAGCTGTGAGTACATGTCAAAGCAATAACTGAACCAAGTAGACCAAACTAAGGCAATATCAACATACTCATATGAACACAAGCAATGTGTCCAACAATTTACAGATCATCCAACACATTCTACATGGAGTACTTACAGCGATATGGCGATGACACTAGCCGTTGTGGGAACAAACACAACACACACTGCTTGTGACACAGCAAGAGAGAGAGAGAGAGAGAGAGAGCAGGCTCTAGCCAGTGACTGGCCAGGTGGAAAGGTGACCAGTGATCACCCACTCCGTCTCTTTATGCAAGTTAAGCGAACTGCGCTGACGCTTACATGGCCCGTAAAATAAAAGGTCCCCAATCAGGCTAAACCTAATCAGAATTGTGTTTGTTTCAAGGTGTTCAGTGATAGATTTCTCAATGATCCCTGAGCCGATTTACATTG
>NC_134880.1:16529852-16542352 GCF_041734735.1 Babylonia areolata | reverse complement strand
GGAGTTGTTTTGGTTTTTGTTGGTGTTGTTTTGCGGGAAGTGGGGGTGTGGAGTTGTTTTGTTTTTTGGTGTTGTTGGTGTTGTTTTGCGGGAAGTGGGGGTGTGGAGTTGTTTTGTTTTGGTTTTTGTTGTTGTTGGTGTTGTTTTGCGGGAAGTGGGGGTGTGGAGTTGTTTTGTTTTGGTTTTTGTTGTTGTTGGTGTTGTTTTGTGGGAAGTGGGGGTGTGGAGTTGTTTTTTGTTGTTGTTGGTGTTGTTTAGTGGGAAGTGGGGGTGTGGAGTTGTTTTGGTTTTTGTTGTTGTTGGTGTTGTTTAGCGGGAAGAGGGGGTGTGGAGCTGTTTTTTGTTGTTGGTGTTGTTTAGCGGGAAGTGGGGGTGTGGAGTTGTTTTGGTTTTTGTTGTTGTTGGTGTTGTTTAGCGGGAAGTGAGGGGTGGAGTTGTTTTGTTTTGGTTTTTGTTGTTGTTGGTGTTGTTTAGCGGGAAGTGAGGGGTGGAGTTGTTTTGTTTTGGTTTTTGTTGTTGTTGGTGTTGTTTAGCGGGAAGTGGGGGTGTGGAGTTGTTTTGGTTTTTGTTGTTGTTGGTGTTGTTTTGCGGGAAGTGGAGGTGTAGAATTGTTTTGGGTTGTTGTTGGTGGTGTTGTTTACCGGGAAGTGAGGGGTGGAGTTGTTTTGTTTTGGTTTTTGTTGTTGTTGGTGTTGTTTAGCGGGAAGTGGGGTGTGGAGTTGTTTTGTTTTTGTTGTTGTTGGTGGTGTTGTTTAGCGGGAAGTGGGGTGTGGAGTTGTTTTGTTTTTGTTGTTGTTGTTGGTGTTGTTTTGCGGGAAGTGGGGGTGTGGAGTTGTTTTGTTTTTGTTGTTGTTGGTGGTGTTGTTTAGCGGGAAGTGGGGGTGTGGAGTTGTTTTGTTTTTGTTGTTGTTGGTGGTGTTGTTTAGCGGGTAGTGGGGTGTGGAGTTGTTTTGTTTTTGTTGTTGTTGGTGGTGTTGTTTAGCGGGTAGTGGGGTGTGGAGTTGTTTTGTTTTTGTTGTTGGTGGTGGTGTTGTTTAGCGGGAAGTGGGGTGTGGAGTTGTTTTGTTTTTGTTGTTGTTGTTGTTTTGCGGGAAGTGGGGTGTGGAGTTGTTTTGTTTTTGTTGTTGTTGTTGTTTTGCGGGAAGTGGGGTGTGGAGTTGTTTTGTTTTTGTTGTTGTTGGTGGTGTTGTTTAGCGGGAAATGGGGTGTGGAGTTGTTTTGTTTTGTTTTTTGTTGTTGGTGGTGTTGTTTTGCGTGAAGTGGGGGTGTGGATTTGTTTTGTTTTTTAACCTTTTCCTGAAAACTGCCTCACTGTCGTGTCAGAAACACTGTCCGGCACCACCAGTCTGTAACTCCCTCCCTCTCTCCCTCCCCACCACCGCAGCCTCCTTTCCCCAACCACCACCACCTTCCATCGTCCACATCCCTCCCCTCTTTGGGATCCATAGTCTGGGAACGTTGAGGGATGGATGTGTTCCGTCCTGTCTAAATCAGATTCGTGGGTGATACAAGGCGTCCGTTTGATGAGATTGTTCACAGAAACACATCAGCTTTTATCAGACCTTTATCGTATTTCTGTTCATTTTCTTATTCTAACAGGTTACATATTATGGCGTATGAACCTGAAGATTTGTTTTTGAAGGAGATGTGATGTATCTTGAACACTGAACACTGAAATGTTTAATGTCATTAGCTGAAAAGCTCTTTTTACATGGTAGGTACAAATCAGAACAAAATGGTGCAAATCGATGAAATGGAACAGAAAAAAAAACAAAAAACAAAACCAGAATTGAAACAACATAAACTAATAAGAGATTTGCGACACTTTGGCACATTGTCATTAGTTTAAAAGTACATGCGACAAGGGGTAATTTGCCTTTTTCTTCAGTCGTTCGTCTCCAAGATTTGGACAGTACACAGAAAACGAAGTTTTGATAAATCATATAAAAATATTTACGCATGTAACATCGATACACATCATATCAATACGAACACATCAAATAATTACAATGTCGAGATTGACCATCCAAATGCAGCCCTTCCTTCTTTTTTTTTTATCTATGCTTTTTTCTCATAGAACCCTTACTAATTTTTAATTGTCTATTACTTGTTTTTAACAGTGCATGTGACGTTTTTGTTTTTTGTTTTTCTCGGTATGAAGAGTGTTGTGTCATTTTCCTGATTTGCAGTTTAGGTGGTGCACAGTGGCAAATATTGTTGATTCCAGATGTTGGTTTTGTATGTCCGTCTGTATGTATTAAATGTTAAACTTGAATAAAATTATTTAAAAAAAAAAAATTTAATTGTCTAAATGAGTATTTTGGACCGACGATGGACGTTTTCCGTATATTTATTGCTTCAGTGATGTAGCTTGTATGGATAAGTCCGCACACCTTGACACCTCCTTGAAACTGAAAACTGAAGAGTGTGATGTCTCTGTTTATTCTCTTCCCGGGTCATTGTCAAAAGGAAAATCCTCAGCAACAACAGGCCATCACGTCATTCCCTCTCATTATTGATTGAGAACTGCAGGCAGAAGAAGCTGTGGCACTGGGCCCATGTCCGTTTCAATACCTGTGGATGAGATCTGATCACCGAAGACATTTTCTTCCACTTCCGTTCTGCTTTTTGCTTCCCGGTTAGTGGCTCATGCCATGGGCAGCAAACTGGATCGAGATACTGACCTTCTCTAATCTTCCCTACAGATCTGGATGGCAAGTTGCTGAAGCGAGTAATGAAGGGGGGGGGGGGGGATACAAAAGGGGGGAAAAGCCTGCTCCGCTCTCCTGCTTTCGCTGTGTTCACGACAAGGGTTTTCACGATCACGTCAGCAGAGAAGTCTGGATCACATTTACTTGGTCATGTCTTATTTTAGCTGGTGACGTTCGCGACTGAAAAGGAAACTTTGGAATTTGAACACGAACTCGTGTGTGCGTCCGCTCGCATTACCATCGACGTCTGCATTTTTATCCGTTCCCGATCTCCTGACCCATTAAGAGGGAGAGAGAGAGGGAGAAAGAGAGAGGGAGAGACAGACAGACAGACAGAGTCAGACAGGGACAGACAGAGTCGGACAGGGACAGACAGAGTCGGACAGGGACACTGACTGACGGACTGACTGACTGACAAACACGTAAACGGACGGAGTCAGAGACAGCGACCACCAGCTTCAGTTCACACATTCTCTTCGTTTCGTCTTTTGGAACTGAAGGGAACGGAACACTCTCATGAAGACGGCCCTCTCCATTGTGTCAGTGACAATGTCTGGCACCATTTCAGTCACTCACTCAGTCAGCCAGCCCCTCCCTCCCTCCCATCTTTACATCTCGCTCTCTGAGCCCTTTTCCGAAGGGAGAGAGGGAGAGAGAGGCGGGTGGGAAATGGGTTCCCTCCTCTCCCTCTCCCCCCCCCCCACCCCCCCGACCTCCTCCTTTTCACACATCCGGCCCCTTCCCTGCATTATCGCCATCCTCCCCCCTACCCCCGCGGCCCTCCCCCCCACCCCTACTCCACCACTGGGGGGATACTGAGTCTGGGAGGGGAACCCTGAGGAATGTGTATTGTCCTATTGGAATCAGATTCCTGGGTGAAACATGGCGTCTTTTGTGTGTGTGTGTGTGTGTGTGTGTGTGTGTGTGTGTGTGTGTGTGTGTTTCACCGGAGTCCAGCCCATGTCCCGGAGACAGTGGCTTGGTGGCGTTGTGGTGATGCGGCCCCCCGACTTGGAAGTGAGTGTCTACAGGTTCGATTCCCATGTAGGGACCAGCAATGTTACTTTCACGCCCCACCCCCTCTCTCTCTCTCTTTCTTTCTGTCTTTCTTTCTCTCTCTCTCTCTCTCTCCTCTCTCTCGTTTGAGTGGTGGCCTGGGTACTAGTCTGTCGGATGGGAAGATAAACTGAGGTCCCGTGTGTAGCATGCACTTTGCGCACGTAACAGAACCCACGGCAACGGAAAGAGTTATCCCTTGCAAAAGTCTTTGGAGAAATCCACTTTGGTACACACACACACACACACACACACACACACACACACACACACACACACACACACACACACACACACACACACACACACACACACACACACACACACACAATGCCACTGTACCGACGCACTTTCCCTGGGGAGAATATCCCGAATTTCACACATCGAAATATGCTTTGAAAAAAGAGTAATACAATGCTATACAATACAATACAATACAATACAATACAATACTTGGTCTTCTTTCACAGTTCAGTCTTGGTCTTACCTCCACCAAACACATTTATCTCACTCACACACACACACACACACACACACACACACACACACACACACACACACACACACACACACTATTATCTCATCATCAACAGTTTCTCTCTCTTTTTTTTTCTTCAACCACATTCTAAAGTGTATACATACACACCTACTACCTGAAAGAGGGACAAAGGGAGAAGACAGACGTTGAACATCCTGTGTTCCGATTCACACTTGTTCATCATTTTACCTGGCTGAGTAGAGACTCAAGATTCAAGATGGTTTATTCAGTGAAGGTCATAGCCCCGTATGAAGAGGGGGCAACAACAACAACACTTTGTTTTGTATGTGTCATTGTAATTGTTAATGCAAACAGTGCAGCCATTGTAACTGTTAATGCAAGCAGTGCAGCATATTCCATAACAAGCTCCAATAAAACTAGGATATAAGTGTCTCCCTTAATTGAAATGATTTATACAGAAACAAAGCAAAACTACGTATAGTGTTTTCATCCACCGATGATAAGGATGAGTATAGAGGAGTAGAGAGAGGTGGGGGGTGGGGTGGGGGGTGGAGAAAGAGAGAGAGAGAGAGACGGACACGGACACAGACATTGTTTTATTGCCATTGACAATACTATCCTTTGGCAAGGGAGACAATGTATTAACAAAAGAACAGCGACGGTTTACAGACAAATTGACACATTGCTAAGAGTAAAAAGAAAATCAACGACAAAAAAATAATATTTAAAAAAAACCCATTATTGTTAAGATTGAAAATACAAATGAAAAGGTCGACTATCCAACTTTCTTCAAAGTCATTCAGAATTAAAATGTGGAACTGGCATTAGTCATGGTAACAGTGTTTTATTCGATAACTATAGAAGATAATTTCTTTTTCCGACAATCCCAAGCTGGGGCGATAAATTTCACTAGTGATTTTATTCTTACTTCATAATCTATCAAAAGTGTACTGGTAGGGTTCATGTTCTCTAAGTTTTCACCGTTGAAAAGTAAGCATTTCTTTCGAATTTCTTCATAATACTTACACATAAAAAGGAAATGGACATAGGACAAGGGGACCGTGCGGAAAACCATTTTTGTTCGCATTTAGGCCTAAGTCTCAATCGAGAGAGAGAGAGAGAGAGAGAGAGAGAGAGAAATTCGGTTTATTCATATAAAGGCCATTGCCCCTCATGAAGGGGTACAATATAAAAAAAACAAGCACAGTTATTGAAAAGAAAAAGAAGTAGAAAACATTATGAAGCTGCAAGAGATCTGAAATGTAATGCCTTGTACAAGTAAATTGACAAATTCCTCATAACGCTTTCTTTTTCAAATGCGAGAAGTAGACTTACACGAAATTGATTATGATATATATATAAAAAAAAGTAGGTGGGATATATCGTACTCTCAAACTAGTCAAAGCAGGATAATATAGAACAAAATGCAGCTCATCTTCATTTCCACTTTTCCACAACGAGCACATTAAATCAAGTGCAGAATATTTCCTGTACGATAGTAATGCTGAGAAATTTCTGATATACCAAAACGAAATCTTGTCATAATACATTTCAAGTGTCTGGCTAAGTTCATACGCAGGTAAGTCTTAACATCATACACTGTACAAAATGTCATATATATGCAACACCTGTCACTATTATCAACATCAAAATGCCACTCTTGCCATCTGCACGCAATCAGTCTATCTTTAAGGTCACACAAAAATAATTTGACATCTTACACACCTTGATTTTTTTCCACACAAAACCAAAACCAAACTGATACAACTTGCAACGAACTTTTGAAACCCAATTTCTTTTACCTTTTGCATCCAAAGTCAGTTAACACAGAATAAGCTTTCCTTGGTAACCTGAGAGAGAGACAGAGAGAGAGAGAGAGAGAGCACCAGATGGCACTCACACGCTCGTCACCGTATACTTTGAATTGGAAGGATCCTTTTCCTAAAGACTACTTCACTGTCTGGGTATCATCCAGTCTCTTGTCTGACCTTCTTTCTTTCACCCACCCCCACCCCCACTACCCCTCGGTCCCTCCTCCCTACCCCACTCTCCCATCTCCACTTCCAGTCTCACCTCTACCTTCCCCCTTTTCTCCCTCTCCCACTCTCTTCTGTCTTTCTCTCTTTGCCTTTTAGTCCCCCCACCCCCCTCTCTCTCTCTCTCTTCTGTCTTTCTCTCTTTGCCTTTTAGTCCCCCCGCCCCCCCTCTCTCTCTCTTCTGTCTTTCTCTCTTTGCCTTTTAGTCCCCCCACCCCCCTCTCTCTCTCTTCTGTCTTTCTCTCTTTGCCTTTTAGTCCCCCACCCCCCTCTCTCTCTCTCTTCTGTCTTTCTCTCTTTGCCTTTTAGCCCCCCCACCCCCACTCTCTCTCTCTTCTGTCTTTCTCTCTTTGCCTTTTAGTCCCCCCCCCTCTCTCTCTCTTCTGTCTTTCTCTCTTTGCCTTTTAGTCCACCCAACCCTCTCTCTCTCTCTCTCTTCTGTCTTTCTCTCTTTGCCTTTTAGTCCCCCCACCCCCCCTCTCTCTCTCTTCTGTCTTTCTCTCTTTGCCTTTTAGTCCCCCACCCCCCTCTCTCTCTCTTCTGTCTTTCTCTCTTTGCCCTTTAGTCCCCTCACCCCCCCTCTCTCTCTCTTCTGTCTTTCTCTCTTTGCCTTTTAGTCCCCCCCCTCTCTCTCTCTCTTCTGTCTTTCTCTCTTTGCCTTTTAGTCCCCCCCTCTCTCTCTCTCTCTCTTCTGTCTTTCTCTCTTTGCCTTTTAGTCCCCCCACCCCCCCTCTCTCTCTCTTCTGTCTTTCTCTCTTTGCCTTTTAGTCCCCCCACCCCCCTCTCTCTTTCTTCTGTCTTTCTCTCTTTGCCTTTTAGTCCCCCCACCCCCCTCTCTCTCTCTCTTCTGTCTTTCTCTCTTTGCCTTTTAGTCCCCCCACCCCCCTCTCTCTTTCTCTTCTGTCTTTCTCTCTTTGCCTTTTAGTCCCCCCCACCCCCCTCTCTCTTTCTTCTGTCTTTCTCTCTTTGCCTTTTAGTCCCCCCACCCCCCTCTCTCTCTCTCTTCTGTCTTTCTCTCTTTGCCTTTTAGTCCCCCCACCCCCCTCTCTCTCTTCTGTCTTTCTCTCTTTGCCTTTTAGTCCCCCCCCCCTCTCTCTCTCTTCTGTCTTTCTCTCTTTGCCTTTTAGTCCCCCCACCCCCCCTCTCTCTCTTCTGTCTTTCTCTCTTTGCCTTTTAGTCCCCCCACCCCCCTCTCTCTCTTCTGTCTTTCTCTCTTTGCCTTTTAGTCCCCCCCCCCCCTCTCTCTCTCTTCTGTCTTTCTCTCTTTGCCTTTTAGTCCCCCCAACCCTCTCTCTCTCTCTCTCTTCTGTCTTTCTCTCTTTGCCTTTTAGTCCCCCCAACCCTCTCTCTCTCTCTCTCTTCTGTCTTTCTCTCTTTGCCTTTTAGTCCCCCCACCCCCCTCTCTCTCTCTTCTGTCTTTCTCTCTTTGCCTTTTAGTCCCCCCACCCCCACTCTCTCTCTCTTCTGTCTTTCTCTCTTTGCCTTTTAGTCCCCCCACCACCCCTCTCTCTCTCTTCTGTCTTTCTCTCTTTGCCTTTTAGTCCCCCCACCCCCCCTCTCTCTCTCTCTTCTGTCTTTCTCTCTTTGCCTTTTAGTCCCCCCACCCCCTCTCTCTCTCTCTCTTCTGTCTTTCTCTCTTTGCCTTTTAGTCCCCCCACCCCCCCTCTCTCTCTCTTCTGTCTTTCTCTCTTTGCCTTTTAGTCCCCCCACCCCCCCCTCTCTCTCTCTTCTGTCTTTCTCTCTTTGCCTTTTAGTCCCCTCTCTCTCTCTCTCTTCTGTCTTTCTCTCTTTGCCTTTTAGTCCCCCCACCCCCCTCTCTCTCTCTTCTGTCTTTCTCTCTTTGCCTTTTAGTCCCCCCACCCCCCCTCTCTCTCTCTTCTGTCTTTCTCTCTTTGCCTTTTAGTCCCCCACACCCGCTCTCTCTCTCTTCTGTCTTTCTCTCTTTGCCCTTTAGTCCCCTCACCCCCCCTCTCTCTCTCTTCTGTCTTTCTCTATTTGCCTTTTAGTCCCCCCCCTCTCTCTCTCTCTTCTGTATTTCTCTCTTTGCCTTTTAGTCCCCCCCCTCTCTCTCTCTCTCTCTTCTGTCTTTCTCTCTTTGCCTTTTAGTCCCCCCACCCCCCCCCCTCTCTCTCTTCTGTCTTTCTCTCTTTGCCTTTTAGTCCCCCCCCTCTCTCTCTCTCTCTCTTCTGTCTTTCTCTCTTTGCCTTTTAGTCCCCCCCCCTCTCTCTTCTGTCTTTCTCTCTTTGCCTTTTAGTCCCCCCACCCCCCCCCCCCTCTCTCTCTCTTCTGTCTTTCTCTCTTTGCCTTTTAGTCCCCCCACCCCCTCTCTCTCTCTCTTCTGTCTTTCTCTCTTTGCCTTTTAGTCCCCCCACCCCCCCTCTCTCTCTCTTCTGTCTTTCTCTCTTTGCCTTTTAGTCCCCCCCACCCCCCCTCTCTCTCTCTCTCTTCTGTCTTTCTCTCTTTGCCTTTTAGTCCCCCCCTCTCTCTCTCTCTTCCTCTCTGTTCCTCCACTTCTGTGTGTGTGTGTGTGTGTGTGTGTGTGTGTGTGTGTGTGTGTGTGTGTGTGTGTGTGTTTAGTTTAACGTCTTTTCACTGTTAAGTGATATTAAACGGGTACAAAAAAGAAAAAAAAAAGTATGTGCGCATTGGAGAAGAGGCGTGGGGTACATGAGAAGAGGTGGTGGGATGACTATAGTGAGTAGTGGAAAACGAAGAGTTGCGAAAAAATGTTGTGACTAACAGTGAATTATAACATGAATTACAACAGTGAGTTAAACATCTCACTCACTCACTCACTCATTCCCTCGACCGCTGGGGTCGTTGGGGGGGACATGAGGAAGATGTCATAGCTCGCCACGCCGTTCTGTTGGCAGCTGTCGTGAGGAGATCTGGCATTGTCATTTTGGTCCAGTCCTTGACGTTGTCAGACCAGCTCTTTTTCTGCCGCCCCCGTCTGACATGACAGTAAAAAATTTTTTTTTAAAGCATGCTAATGATAACAAAAACATGATCAGTCAAAGGTGTGTGTGTGTGTGTGTGTGTGTGTGTGTGTGTGTGTGTGTGTGTGTGTGTGTGTGTGATGCTTTATGTAGGTATATGTTCTTCTGCACGAAGATTTTTTTTTTCCCCTTTTTTTTTCTTTCCCATTTCCGTCATACATGCGATATTTGTGATGAAAGTAGATTATCCCGGACAGATTGGAAGAATAAATAGGCCATGACTAAAATCTTAATCCTTGGAAAAGAAAACAAACAAAATATGTTGAGTTCCGTGCACTGCCTCTCTCGAAAGATCCCTTTCCTTAGTGTTAACCCCCCACCCCCACCCTTTGTCTGTCTGTCTTTCTGTCTGTCTGTCTGTTGTCTGTCTGTCTCTCTGTCTGTTAGGCTTTTTAAAAACAAATCATGTATGTGATCATAATTTCACTTCTCTCTCTCTTTCTATCTACCTACCTATCTATCAATATATATATATATATATATATGTTTCCATATTCAGCTTTTTTTCACTTTCTCTCTCTCTCTCTCTCTCTCTCTCTCTCTCTCCCCTCTCCCTCTTTCCGCCTTCCCCACTCTTCACCTTCTCTCTCTACCCCCTCTCTCTGTGTCTGTGTCTGTGTCTCTGTGTCTGTGTCTGTGTCTCTGTGTCTCTGTCTCTCTCTCTCTGTCTCTCTCTCTCTGTCTCTCTCTCTTTCTCTCTTATACATTTTTTTTCTTTAACTCTCCATCTCTTTTTCAAAGGCCGGATGAAAAAAAAAAAAAGAAAAAGAAAAAAGAAAAAAAAAAAAAGTAGGCTTACTCTGTTAACCTACGTAAATCAAATTCCTTCTGTCATTCCTTCCTTCCTTCCTTCCCTTTATCAACCCACTTCCCTCCATCATCACCATCCTCCCCCACCCTCCCACACTCACCACCTTCCCTTCTCTCTCTCACTCCCCCCTCCATCTCCGCTGGGTCCACAGGGTGGTGGGCTGTGAGGAATGTGTACTGTCCTTTCTGTATCAGATCCCTGGATGAAATACTGGTGTAGGGGTGTGGGGGGGTGGGGTCTTTTTGTGTGAGGGGCCAGCAGAGAAGAAAAAAAGAAGTATTATTGTTATCAGCACACTATAGACTTCCGGGTTTGTCTGTGCTGATAAGGGTTTCTGTGTTTCTGTTGCTGTATTTTTTTTAAAGTGTTTTTTCTTTGTTGGCCTGTGTGTCTGCCACCCATATCAACACACACACACACACACACACACACACACACACACACACACACACACACACACACACACACACACACGCACACGCAGGGACGCGCGTGTAATTTACTTACCACTGGAATGTGCTGTCTAACTGGCAGAAAAATAAAAAGAACATTCAAAAATAAAGTTCGATTTTTTTTTTACTTAGTAAGTTACACATGTATTATTTGCACATGTATATTGAGAACACCGATGCAGATATTCCACTCAGTTCAACCTATTGATTCACAGCCCCCCCCCCCTCCCCACCCCACCCTTCCAAAAAAGTATATATAAAAAAGACAAGAAAAAACGAAAAGCAAATCCTTTTAGAAGAGAGCTTTCTGCAGCTTGATCCCTTCAAATTACCACCCCTAGGGTTTTCAGTCGTTCGCTGCTTCGCAAGTCTATTTCTTTCCCGTGAAAAGAGGGGAATGTATCATTGTGTTAAGGGCTGAGTACAGCCTTGTCCTGGATGATATGTATGTCAAAGTAAGTTCATGCCCAGGGTGAATAAGGCTCCCCTCACCCCCCCACGCCCCCCCCACCCCCAGGGGGAGGTAGATGACGGGGATTGGGCCGGGGGTGGGGGGGTTGATAGGTGAGGGGGGCGATGGGGGCGCTGGTTTCCAACTCGTACAAGAATGACTGATACCGCCAAGGTGGCGAAGTAGCTACCATCGCGGACTGACGATTGGGAGGACGTGGGACTGATCCCCACCCGAGACGGATATTTTTTCGGTCTGTGCCTGGCCCAAACCCAAAGCTGTGGGCTCTAATGGGAAGACTGGGTCAACACAGTCGAGGGTCTTCCTAAATGTATGCGTGTTTGCGTTGTTGTGGGGAGAGTGTTGTTCAAAATTTCTTACCAACACTGCATGTGTCTGGATCTGTCAGCCTGGTTGACGCCGGGGTGTTTTATGACAGTGCAGCCTTGTCAGGGACTCCCAAGCCTTACTGGATCCCGTAGCAGTATAATAATAATTAATAACTATATTTATATAGCGCTGAATCTTCTGCAGAGACAAATCAAAGCGCTTTCGCACCAGTCATTCAAACGCATGCATAATTCTAAAACTGGAAAGAAAAAAAACAACAACCTGAAGACATGGAAGAGGCAGGGAAGGGAGGCTATTTTGGAAAGAGGTGGGTTTTTAAGGCCAGACTTGAAAGAGCTGAGTGCGGAGACCTGACGAAGTGAAAGAGGAAGTTAATTCCAATTACAAGGTCCAGAGACAGAGAAAGAACGACGACCAACAGTCGAGTGTTTGAATCTGGGTATGACTACTGCCCAACACAGATTGGTATAAGCTTATACTGGGGCCAACAGCAAAGTGAGAGCTGTATGATCAATGGTTTTTTCACTGCAATGGAAAGTCATTTACAGCTTAGTCTTTTGTGAAGGACTAAGACTTTGAAATTAGAAGGCAAGATTGCACTGGCTCTTAGTGCTGCAGCCTTGGGGGCTAGTTGGCCTTTGGGAACCATCCCAACGCTGACTGTCCTAAAACCCTCTTGGCCGAGAGAGTGGGGATGTAACTTGGGCAAGACATTCTCCTCTGGGATCAAATTCTCGCCCAGGTAGTCGGGACAACTGATGCCTCCTCTTTTGATCCGGTGGTCTTAGATAGACACGACTGACTGTCATACATGATTCCAGCAGTATATTCATCGCTACCACCCCTATCGCTACAACCAAGATCCATCATCATCGAAGAAAACAAAATGTCCGAAGTTCTGGACACACACAAAAAAGAATGCCAAGAAATCTAGTGACATCAGGAAACAGAGCAGCAAACTGTTCAAAGTGTTTTCTCTTGAATCATGGCATGGGACGCTTCCGCCTCTCTGAGTGTAAGGTCCACAGACATTTGTCTGTATGTTTTTAGCACTGTTAACATCATGCTTGATTTGATGCAAGTGTGGGTATGTAATTTCAATGGCGAAATTTCTTTGTCTCTGTCTTCTCTGTC
>NC_134880.1:16524852-16527352 GCF_041734735.1 Babylonia areolata | reverse complement strand
ACACACACACACGCACACACGCACGCGCGCGCGCGCGCGCGCGCGTACATCCATCCACTCCTCCATTCACACATTTCAGAATACAGAATTAGCACTGAAATGTTTGGACATTGTCATTCGCATCGAACGAAAGCATTTGAAAATTGTTGGAATCACAGTTTTCTTGGCAGCTTACGTGTGTAAAGATAGTATATGGTTCATATAGCTCTTGACATATCATATATGTAAAAACAATATATTTCTCTCAGACTGGTACTGGTGCTTTTCAGAGCTCACTACAGTGTATGAGAGACGGAAGCTTTTAAAGAGGCTTTCTGGGTCACGAACCTGTTGAACGTAGACTGCTGATATGTAGTTGCAGAACACCGATTTCAAGTTGGCGTGAAAGCGTGCAGACTAATGATGACGGTGATAATGATGACTAGACGCCCAGTTTGATTTTCCAGTCAAGGTTTGGAGAAAGGACGAGAGTAGGAATTGAACCCAGATCCTCATGGACACTGTATTGGCAGATGGATGTCTTCATCATTCTGCCACCTTCTTCGTTTTAAATGCAAAAAAGCGGAAAAAGAGAGGGGGTGGGGGGATGGCGGCGTATTGCTGACTAGCCAGATGAAAGAATAACAGCAGCAAAGAAGGTAATAGTTAAGTTTCATATGTTTAAAAAAAACAAAAAAAACACCCACAAACAACAACAACAGATATTGTCAAACTCAATTTTCATGACCGACTTACAGCCCTCTCCCTGGCCCCTTCGATATCCCCATAAGAGAGAGAGAGAGAGAGAGACAGAGACAGAGACAGAGGCACAGAGAGAGAGAGAGAAGGGGGAAGGGGCACGATAGAAGGAAGGGTTGCGGACGGAATTCAGCACATCATCCGATTGTGTAGAGGCCCCAGAGGAAGCAGCATTGTGACGGCCATGTTGCCCGGCCAGGGGACCACAGGTCACAAAGACGGTACACCGTCTGTGATGGCCTGCCTTTCACAGGAAACTGAGACTCTGGCCAACAATGGACACTCGCTTCCAGAGGACCGTCACAATAGCAACGAGACGTCGCATTGACGGACTCTGAAAGCACCCTTACTCCCTCGCCCCCTTACCCCCCCACTCCCCCACCCCCTCTCTCTCTCTCTCCGTCTAGCCCAGTAGTACCACCAAAGGAGAATGATGGCAAAAGTTTGTGTAATTTTGTAGTCGCCAGTGTAGCCGAAGTGAAACCATTGACGGGGTATCAGAAAGGATGTCATTGGTGGTCCTATGCATACAAGACTCCTCTACAATGGTCTCGCTTGCAATATACATACATACACACACACACACAGAATGTCATATTGGTATATCATGAAAATATGATATTAGTTTACAGTGCGATTTCTTTTATTAGATATTTTGTGGTTGTCAGCAAGTAATACTCTTCTTCTTCTTCTTCTTCTCCTCCTCTTCCTCCTCCACCTCCCTAACACTTTGAAGAGTTATTGGGGTGTCGCACAAAAGAAGTGTTCACTAGGTTCGTCCAGATCTGTCGGTTGTGTTTCCAAGCCTGTGTCTCTGTAAATGGAAAATCATCAATGTTGCAAGTTATTTTGCAAGTTGTGAGGAAACGTTAGAATACTCTTGTGATTTGGAGGAGAGTTGCGAGGAAAAAAACGACACCCTACCTTTTCGAGCAGTTCTGATGATTGTTTTGTTGTTGTTGTTGTTGTTGTTGTTGTTATTTATCAGGGTATATATATCTGCGCGTGTTTCTCATCCAGTCACTATGAAACGTGATACTTGGTATTACGTATTCATCAGTTGTGAGTTATGTAAGCTATGCATTTTCAGATCGTCAGGCCTTCTGTCTGTCTTTCTTTTTATCCCTTTGCCTTTCTTTCTTATTTCATTCAGTCGTTCCCCCCTGGCCTCTCCCCCCCCTCCTGTCTCTGATTGATAATGATGATGATGATGATATAATAATGATGATGATTTATTGATTAGTAGCTGCAGCAGCAGCAGCAGCAGTAGTTGTCTTTCAGTATAAATAGCATCCCCGCCTTCTGGAAATTCTGTGCTAGAAATTTCCTCTTTTCTGTCACTCTCTTTGTCTCTGCCTTTTTTTTTTTTCTTTCTTCACTGTTGTTTCCTTTTTTTTGCCTTCCCAGTCCATTTCCCCTTTCTTTTTTCGAGCAAGCCCTGACACCTTTTTTTTTTTTCTCTTTTCCGCAGTTTGTGATGTACTGTCTGTGCTGTTTTGCTCTGACGACTTGGTAGTGAGATGTAAACACTGGGATGGGCACTAGCTGCCCGTTCTGCAGTGTTATTTGCCTATAATATGGCTTTTTTTAAATGTATTTTTTGTTTGGATTTGAAGTATTGTGGGGCTTTTTTTCACTTTTTTGACGATTTTTTGTAATCTGGGGATGATGAATTAAGCGGAATGGCTGGCGTCGTTAGCACGGCCTAGTCTTAGTTGTCTTAAGGAGCTAAATGGTTGGGATACTGTGTCATGAACTGTGT
>NC_134880.1:16514852-16517352 GCF_041734735.1 Babylonia areolata | reverse complement strand
GTATGACCGTTTTGTTTATCTAACCCGCCATGTAGGCAGCCATACTCCGTTTTCGGAGAGGTGGGGGGGGGTGCATGCTGGGTATGTTCTTGTTTCCATAACCCACCGAACGCGGGGAAGAGGAGAGGACTGGGCCCCGCCTTTCTATGTCGTAAAATGGGAAGGGACCGTTCCCCTTTAATGTTGAATCTTCACGGGATGTATTGTGTCTTTGAAGTACACTTGATTGGTCGGAGCAGTACAAAAAGCTGGACAATTTTTTTCCCACAGAGGTGGATATCTTTTGGCTTGATGGATGCAAGGAGTGTACTCATTAAGATGTGGTTCAGCAAATCGCGTGCCTCTCTATAAATAGCCGAGTACATGATCATCGTTGGCTTTTCGAATAGAATAGAACTGAATGGAACAGGTTTTATTACCTAGTAAACCGGAGTCACAAGGAATATTGAGGCCTGGAAAAACTTTCTGGCCCTGATCAGAGAGCAGTACACGTGAAGGCTTCGCACACGATGGGTAAAAAAACCCGAAAAACAAACAACAACAAACAAAAACAAAAAAAAAACGAAGCGATCGACATTATTGTAATGGTCACTACAAGTCTGACCAGCATTAGAAAGGAAGCTGTCACTTTCTTTCAATTTCCAAAGCCAAAAGCAAGTCTTGTAAGGGTCACTACAAGTCTGACCAGCATTAGAAAGGAAGGTATTACTTTCTTTCCGTTTCCAAAGTCAAAAGCAAGTCTTGTAATGGTCACTACAAGTCTCACCAGCATTAGAAAGGAAGGTATTACTTTCTTTCCGTTTTCAAAGTCAAAAGCAAGTCTTGTAAGGGTCACTACAAGTCTCACCAGCATTAGAAAGGAAGGTATTACTTTCTTTCCGTTTCCAAAGTCAAAAGCAAGTCTTGTAATGGTCACTACAAGTCTGACCAGCATTAGAAAGGAAGCTGTCACTTTCTTTCAATTTCCAAAGCCAAAAGCAAGCCTGGAAGACCGCGAAAATTGGTGGATAAAAGCGTGCGTGTATGGCCGACCCTTCACGATCAGTTGAAATCAGACGTCATTAATTTTCTCCTCGCTTGTCGGGCGCAGGGGCGAATCTTCGCGGAGAGATATATGATAACTGGGTACCTGTAGCTTGTCTGACCATCTTCCTCCATGTATCGCCTTGCTGCCCTCTGGCGACCAGCAGACCGCTTGGACAGCCGGCGGGAGGCGCCTGAATGGAATCTATGACAGGACAGGGTAGGGTAGATGTTTGTGGGGTTTTTTTGTGTGTTTTTTTGGGGGGAGGGGTTGTTTTTCTGTCACACACCCCGCCCCCACCTCCCTCTTCCGCTCCTCTTGCCTGCTTCACTTTCCTCGCCCCTTCCCGTTGTTCTGCTGGATCGATTAAAAAAAAACACTTTTATTTATTTATTTATTTATTCATTCATTCATTTATTTATGTATATAGGTATTTATTTTTTTGTTTATTCATTTATTCATTCATTTATTTATCTTTTTTTTTCTTTTTTATCTATCATCATCATTCTCATCATTCATTATCATTACCATCATTATTGTTACCATAAGTGGAGTGATGGCCTAGAGGTAACGCGTCCGCCTATCTGAGCGTGCTGGTTCGAATCACGGCTCAGCCGCCGATATTTTCTCCCCCTCCACTAGACCTTGAATGGTGGTCTGGACGCTAGTCATTTGCATGAGACGATAAACCGAGGTCCCGTGTGCAGCATGCACTTAGCGCACGTAAAAGAACCCCCCGGCAACAAAAGGATTGTTCCTGGCAAAATCCCGTAGAAAAACCCACTTCGATAGGAAAAACAAATAAAACTGCACGCAGGAAAAAAGTGTAGCGACGCGCTCTCCCTGGGGAGAGCAGCCCGAATTTCACACAGAGAAATCTGTTGTGATAAAAAGAAATACAAATACAAATCACCATCACCATCATTATCGTCGTTATTATTATTATTATTGCCATTGTTATTATCATAGTATCATTTATTATTATTACTATCATTTATTATCATTATCATTGATATTATCAAACTTATTTGGCTAGCCGCCCCATCACCTGCGCCGTTTCACTGGCATTACTCCCCAGCCGCTCATTCCGAGTTCCCCTTACACGGCCGCACACGAATTCGTCTGTTGCGGTCCCAGCATCGGCAGTCCACAGGGAACTATCGATGTTAAGTTGCCAGGGGGCCACACTTCCAGAGAACACCCCGCACTGCTGCTGAGTCACTTCGGTGGGTTTTTGTTGGATCTTGATGGGAGAAAGAAAGTGGACCTGGGTGAATGGAATGCTACACTGTTTGAAACTCGGATGTAGAGACAAATAGATTGTGGTCCTTGAATCAGACAGGAGAATGAAAATAAACACACCTAAAAGGTGAGAGAGAGAGAGAGAGAAAGAGAGATAGAGACGGACGGACGGACGGACACGGACATTGTTCTATTGCCATTGACAATACTATCCTTTGACAAGGGGGACAATGT
>NC_134880.1:16492352-16499852 GCF_041734735.1 Babylonia areolata | reverse complement strand
AAATGGAAAAGAAGAGACAGAAAAAAGATCAACAGAAAAAGCATGGAGGGAGACAGGAAGCCATGGGGCGGGATGGCTAAAGAGGGGAACAGAGGGAAGGACGGACAACACTTGTAAAGAAAACGGTCAGCAATGCAACGAAAGCAGCGGAGGACACAAGTGGCCCATTAGTGTGGACACATTAGCAGCGACCTCTGGCGGAGCCCTGGCGGGGATCACGGATGCTCTCCCTTTGGGTGGGTCTGTCGTGTTTTGTCAGGAGAGTCATCTCTCCTGCCTGCCCAAAGAAAATAAAAGCCTTTCCCTTGTTGCCTGGGAAAAATGGCCACGCCATCCTTTCAGCCGTAAGAGTGTCTGCTTGATCCGTGGGAATTTTTAGGAGACGTTTTATTAGGATTGTGTGCTCTCTTGTGAGGATTCCAGCTGATGGACAGGTCTGAGCAATACGGTCATTTGTCTTTTATCTGTTGTGGACAGATCAGTGTGGATTGAAATGAAGGATGGTTTCTTCTACACAGTGGTTTATGGGGTTGAAAGTTTGACTATTTTAAGGAATGTTCGATTGTTCTCACCGGCTGCCTTCACACCTGCTGTGAATGATACACACTTTTATGTTTTTCGTTGTCACTCTTCTAAATATCTCTGTAGACTAGTTTGCGTTTCTGTAAACGTTGCCTTTTGATTGCTAGTTTTAAAGTATTTTGCAACAAAATCCAGGTGTATACGAAAATTCGTTGTATTAATCTTATTATTAGTGAATGAGAGACTGGGTGTGTAAGTGAATGGTTGACAGACAGACAGACAAACAGTAAGATTGGTAGATAGATATGTGAGACGGAAAAAAGGGATACAGATAATAAAAAAAAGAAAGACAGACAGACCAAAAGGACACACAGACAAACACAAAGACAGACATATAGGAAAGAGAGAGATAGACACAAAGAGAGACAGAGACAGACAGACATACTGACAAACAGACAGATAGTACAGACTGTCAAACGGAAAGACAGACAGATATAGAAGATATTTCATTATACTGATCTGATTAATGTCCCTGTGAGACTTATCGGTTTCATGCTATGGAATTTGCAACATCTTCCAGCACGCCACAGAACGAAATGTACATCAATAGGAAAGAAGACAAATCCAAGAAAAAAATGGATCACAAGACGTAAGACAGAGGAAGAGTGATGGGAAAAAAAGAGAACAATTCAAATCAAAGTTGGTTGGGGTTTTTTTTGTTTGGTTGGTTGGTTTTTGTTTGTTGTTTTTTTTAAGCTTGAGACGACTGGTGTAGTTTCGTCTTTTCTCACATAAAAATGGAAAAGAAGAGACAGAAAAAGATCAACAGAAAAAGCATGGAGGGAGACAGGAAGACAGGGGGCGGGATGGCTAAAGAGGGGAACAGAGGGAAGGACGGACAACACTTGTAAAGAAAACGGTCAGCAATGCAACGAAAGCAGCGGAGGACACAAGTGCCCCATTAGTGTGGATACATTAGCAGCGACCTCTGGCGGAGCCCTGGCGGAGATCACGGATGCTCTCCCTTTGGGTGGGTCTGTCGTGTGTTGTCAGGAGAGTCATCTCTCCTGCCTGCCAAAAGAAAATAAAAGCCTTTCCCTTGTTGCTTGGGAAAAATGGCCACGCCATCCTTTCAGCCGTAAGAGTGTCCGCTTGGTCCGTGGGAATTTTTAGGAGACGTTTTATTTGGTTTGTGTGCTCTCTTGTTGGGATTTCAGCCGATGGACAGGTCTGAGCAATACTGTCATTTGTCTTTTTTCTGTTGTGGACAGATCGGTGTGGATTGAAATGAAGGATTGTTTCCTCTGCTCAGTGGTTTATGGGGTTGAAAGTTTGACTGACTATTTTAAGGATTGTTCGTTCTCACCGGCTGCCTACACACTTGCTGTGAATGATACACACTTTTTGGTTTTCGTCGTCACTCCTCTAAATATCTCTGTAGGCTAGTTTGCGTTTCTATAAACGTTGTCTTTTGATTGCTAGTTTTAAAGTATTTTGCAACAAAATCCAGGTGTATACGAAAATTCTTTGTATTAATCTTATTATTAGTGAATGAGAGATTGGGTGTGTAAGTGAATTGTTGACAGACAGACAGACAAACAGTAAGATTGGTAGATAGATATGTGAGACGGAAAAAGGGATACAGATAAAAAATTTAAAAAAAAGACAGACAGACGGAAAGGACACACAGACAAACACATAGACAGACAGATAGGAAAGAGAGAGATAGACACAAAGAGAGACAGAGACAGACAGATATACTGACAAACAGGCAGATAGTACAGACATTCAAACGGAAAGACAGACATATAGAAAATATTTCATTATGCTGATCTGATTAATGTCCCTGTGAGTCTTATCGGTTTCATGCTATGGAATTTGCAACACCTTCCAGCACGCCACAGAACGAAATGTACATCAATAGGAAAGAAGACAAATCCAAGAAAAAAATGGATCACAAGACGTAAGACAAAGGAAGAGTGATGGAAAAAAAGAGAACAATTAAAATCAAAGTTGGTTTTTGTTTGTTTGTTTGTTTGTTTTTTGTTTGTTTGTTTGTTTGTTTTTTAAGCTTGAGACGACTGGTGTAGCTTCGTCTTTTCTCACATAAAAATGGAAAAGAAGAGACAGAAAAAGATAAACAGAAAAAGCATGGAGGGAGACAGGAAGACAGGGGGCGGGATGGCTAAAGAGGGGAACAGAGGGAAGGACGGACAACACTTGTAAAGAAAACGGTCAGCAATGCAACGAAAGCAGCGGAGGACACAAGTGGCCCATTAGTATGGACACATTAGCAGCGACCTCTGGCTGAGCCCTGGAGGGGATCACGGATGCTCTCCCTTTGGGTGGGTCTGTCGTGTGTTGTCAGGAGAGTCATCTCTCCTGCCTGCCCAAGGAAAATAAAAGCCTTTCCATTGTTGCCTGGGAAAATGGCCACGTCATCCTTTCAGCCGTAAGAGTGTCTGCTTGGTCCGTGGGAATTTTTAGGAGACGTTTTGTTAGGTTTGTGTGCTCTCTTGTTGGGATTTCAGCCGATGGACAGGTCTGAGCAATACTGACATTAATTTTGTATTTTTTTCTGTTGTGGACAGATCGGTGTGGATTGAAATGAAGGATTGTTTCCTCTGCTCGGTGGTTAATGGGGTTGAGTGTTCTCACTGGCTGCCTTCACACTTGCTGTGAATGATACACACTTTTTGTTTTTCCTTGTCACTCATCTAAATATCTCTGCAGGCTAGTTTGCGTTTCTATAAGTGTTGTCTTTTGTTTGCTTGTTTCGGAGTATTCACGGCAACTAGACTGGAAAGTGAATTCATTAATTCGTTGTATCAATTTTCTTATTGTTTTATTGTTTGTTTTCCTGGGTTCATGTCACAGTTCTTAACGTTGTGCTGTGGAAGAGACAATGGCCTACATTTACATGCTGTAAGAGGAGATGGGGATATATCTGTTGCTTCAACAATGTGCAGCCAACAAGTAGTGCAGGACTGAACTATCTGGAGTGGAGTGATGACTTAGAGGTAACGCGTCCGCCGAAGAAGCGAGAGAATCTGAGCGCGCTGGTTCGAATCACGGCTCAGCCATCGATATTTTCTCCCCCTCTACTAGACCTTGCGTGGTGGTCTGGACGCTAGTCATTCGGATGAGACGATAAACCGACGTCCCGTGTGCAGCATGCACTTAGCGCACGTGAAAGAACCCACAGCAACAAAAGGATTGTTCCTAGCAAAATTCTGTAGAAAAATCCGCTTGAATCGGAAAAACAAATAAAACCTCACGCAGGAAAAAATACCTCCCCCAAAATGGGTGGCGCTGTAGTGTGGAGAGCAGCCCGAATTTCACACAGAGAAATCTGTTGTGATAAAAAGAAATACAAATACAAATCCAAAATGTACACGGTATGTGGCAGACAGACGTCTGTCGGTCAAAAGTGAACAGCCCTTGTATTGCCTGTTGCCTGACAATAATGCCTGAGATAGATGGATGGATGGAAGAGAAGACAGATCGTTGGAATGATGGACTGGTGAGTGAATGAGTAAGTGGGTGGGTCAATGAATGGATGACGGGCAGACAGGGAGACACGTTGGTAAGGAGATAGGTAGCTATGTCTACAACAGAAGAAGAAAGGTAGAGACAGACAGACAGACAGACAAATCCAAAGACAGAAATGCAAACATTACCTGTGACTAAACTGATGTCCCTGTGGGTCCTATCGGCTTCATGCCATGAATTTGCCACACCTTCCAGCACCCCACAGAACGAAATCTACATGTACAGGGTGGAAGATGAATTCGAGAAAAGAATCGACCACAAGGTCTAATTTCGAAACTTTGACAGATCTGAATTATGATCCTGAAACAATGAAATGCCGGTTGATGTGGGTTGCTTCGTGTACAATTGCTCCCTTTTCCACACACAACTTTCGGTTGGATGAGCAACTATATCGATCGTTATGGGAGTTTTTTTTGTTGGTTTTCTGCTGCTGTTGTTTTGTTGTTGCTGCTGATTTGTTGTTGTTTGGAATTTGGCGTTCAGTCGGAAATACCAACATGAATAATTAGAAAACGAAATAAGTGCACGAGAAGTGTAGTACGGGAACATTCTAAGGACGGACATACAACTGCTGGGATCTCTTCGCCATCGGAAACAGTGAAAAGCCACTGTACAGACTGGGGAGACAGAGACAAAGAGACCGAGAGATGGGGTTTTTTGTCAGTTTATCTTTTCTTTCAGTTCGAAATATATTGGAAATATTATGTTTTTGAAAAAAAAGGTTCAAGGTCATCTGCTTAACGTGACTCTTGACGATTCTTTTTTTGTTTGTTTTTTCTGTTTCTTTAATTTCTCCAGCCTCCGTTTGAAGGACATTAGCAGGGCATTGTGTAATTTGCTGGCCTTCTTTGGCAAGTGTGGTGGTAATTGCCCAAAGTGAATTGCTCCTCTGTGCAAATGGGATGCTATATTTCACATAATAGATTTTTCTTTCTTTCTTTCTTTCTTTCTATCTTTCTTTCTCGTTCTGACGTTTCGTCTTTGGGTTTTGTTTCTTTATTAGATTTTTTGTTGGTTCTATCTTCTTCATTTTCCTTTCTTTCTTTCCTTCTTTCTTTCTTTCCTTCTTTCTTTTTTCTTTCTTTCCTTCTTTCTTTCTTTCTTTTCGTCTTTCTTTTTTCTTCCTTTCTTTCTTTCCTTCTTTCTTACTTTCATTCTTTCTTTCATTCTTTCTTTCTTTCTTTCGATCACTTTGCTTTTTTTCTTCTTTTTGTTCTTCGTTTTTCTTTCTTGTTTTTTTTTTTTTTATTCGGGTTTCTTTTTTGTGTTTCGTTTTGTCTGTCACTCTCCGGTTTTCTGTGTTTCCTTTCTCTTTTTTTTTTTAATTCTTCTGTTGTTGTTTTTGTTTCTTGTTTGCTGTTTTCTTTCTGTTTCTCTTCCTCTGTCTTTCCTGTCATTTCCTGTCTTGTGTTTATTTCTTTCCTCTTTCCTTTCTGCTCTTACTTCCTGTGTGTTTTCATTATTCATGTATTTCCTTTCGCTGGTTCTCTCTGTCTATCTGTACTTTCCGTCTGTCTGTCTGTCTGTTTGACTGTCTGGCTGACTGTATATCTGAGTATCTTCTGTCTGTTTATCTGTCTGTCTGTCTGTCTCTCTCTCTCTCTTGATTCTGTCAGCAGGCGTATGTAGTATTGGTAAATTAACACTAGAGACGGAAGGAAAACTGGATGAATTTAGTGAAGATAACATTTATTGTAAACACTAAATGTATTTGAGATTGTGTGGATGTGTCAGGGAGTTGGATGTGACGAGAGATTCATTTCAGATGAAAGACAGGTTTATGGCTTCATGTAAGCAAAACCGGCACTGTAAAATGAAAAAAAACAACACACTGAGAAATAAAGCTGGCTTGATGACAGTTTCAAATGCATTTTCCAGACAGAAAAATATGGGGGTCATTTTTAGGCTCAAACACCGGCCGACCCCCAAAGTCCACTGGGCCCTCGGTCGGTCGACTGACCACACGTCCTGGGCCCGGGTCAGTGAGAGAGGTTTGGTTACAGGTGTGATTGCAGCAGGGAGGAAGGTGGCAGAATGGTTAAGACGCTCAAATGTCAATTTAGAGAGCACGCGAGGGTGTGGGTTCGAATCCCGCTCTCGTCCTTTCTCCCATGTTTGGCTAGAAAATCAAACTGGGCGTCTCGTCATTCGGATGAGACGATAAACCGAGGTCAGCTGCACGCACCTGGCGCACCGAGAATGAACCCATGGCAAACGAGAGTGTTGTCCTTTGGCAAAATTATGCAGAAAAAAGATATACTCTGATAGGTGCTCAAAAATGTAACTTATAAGCACGCACTCAAGGCCTGACAAAGCGTGTTTGGTTATGCTGCTGGTCGGGCATCTGCCAAGCATATGTGGTGTAGCGTATATGGATTTGTCCGAACGCAGTGACGCCTCCTTGGCAAACTAGTTGAAAGGTCAAATATCTACCTAGCAGATGTGGTGTAGCGTACATGGATTTGTCCGAACGCAGTGACGCCTTCTTGAGAAACTGAAAGGTCAAACATCCACCCAGCAGATGTGGTTTAGCGTACATGGATTTGTCCGAACGCAGTGACGCCTCCTTGGCAAACTGAAAGGTCGAATATCTACCTAGCAGATGTGGTGTAGCGTACATGGATTTGTCCGAACGCAGTGACGCCTCTTAAACAAACTGAAAGGTCAAACACTGATCTACCTAAAACTGCACTCAGGAAAAAAAAAAAGGGGGGGGGGGGAGTGGCTCTGTAGTGTAGCGACGCGCTCTCCCTGGGAAGAGCAGCCCGAATTTCACACAGAGAAATCTGTTGTGATAAAAAGAAATTCAAGTACAAATACAAATGCCTAGCAGATGTGGTGTAGCGTACATGGATTTGCCCGAACGCAGTGACGCCTCCTCGAGAAACTGAAACTGTACCTGTGGTTGCCAGGTGGTGTGGACAGACATGTACTCCACGCTGCTGGCTTACGAGGACCGGCGGATCATCGACGACTCCCGGCTGTCCATCGAGCGGCCCTTCACCAAGGACTGGAACCTGCACATCCGCAAGGTGAAATACGCTGACCAGGGCCTCTACAACTGCCAGATCAACACCGTCCCCGTCAAGGTCAAGACGGTCTACCTCATCGTGCAAGGTTAGTGGGGTTTTTTGTGGGTTTTGTGTGTGTGTGTGTGTGTGTGTGTGTGTGTGTGTGTGTGTGTGTGTGTGTGTGTGTGTGTGTGTGTGTGTTTGACGGGGTGGGGTGAGAAGGTGAGGAGGGGGTGTGGGGGGAAAGACAGGGTTTTATTTGTGGTTCTTGTTGTGGTTGTTGTTGTTGTTATTGTTGTTGTTTTTGTTGTTCTCCTCCTCCTTCTCCTTCTTCTCCTTCTTCTTCTTCTTCTTCTTCTTCCTCCTCCTCCTCCTCCTCCCCCTCCTTCTTCTTGTTCTTATTCTTAGCGGTCGC
>NC_134880.1:16477352-16482352 GCF_041734735.1 Babylonia areolata | reverse complement strand
GTCAGTGAACTGGTCACAGCGGCTCACACGGTCAGTTTAACGGACACAGCGGCTCACACGGTCAGTTTTCTGGACACAGCGGCTCACACAGTCAGTTTTCTGGACACAGCGGCTCACACAGTCAGTTTACTGGACACAGCGGCTCACACGGTCAGTTTAACGGACACAGCGGCTCCCACGGTCAGTTTAACGGACACAGCGGCTCACACGGTCAGTTTAACGGACACAGCGGCTCACACTGTCAGTGAACTGGTCACAGCGGCTCACACGGTCAGTTTACTGGACACAGCGGCTCACACGGTCAGTTTAACGGACACAGCGGCTCACACGGTCAGTTTAACGGACACAACGGCTCACACTGTCAGTGAACTGGGCACAGCTGTCACTCAGTCCACGTTCTCTCTTCACGCTGTGTGAACGTGACATGTGACGTTCGTATGATGCGGAGTTCGAAGAAAGGAATGTGCTTGAAAACTGGTGGCTCAAGTTTATCGTCATGCTTCAGTCTGCGTGTTCGTTGGTTTCTTGCTGAAGCCTGACCATCGGTTTGTGTTCGTACGCCCTGAGCTCTTGGAGATAAAGAGTGCTATGTAAATGTACCTGATTATAAACATTATTATTATTATTATTATTGTCGTCGTCGTCGTTGTTGTTGTTGTTGTTGTTGTTATCATTATTATATTATCATTTTCATTATCATTATGATTAGTATTATCATTTCAAAGCCCGATCGTCTGATCGTTATAAAATACTTTCATTATCTCCCCAAAGAGGAAATTAATTTGTGTTGTGCAAAGCCAAGAGAGAGAGAAAAAAAATGGAAGAGAGTTGCAATCTTTCAAAATGTGTGCATAAGACATTCACTAAAAATGTGCGTCTCCAAAAATGAACATCTGCCACTTTGATAAGGCCTCTCTCTCTCTCTCTCTCTCTCTCTCTCTCTCTCTCTCTCTCAGCCCTCGTTACTCTCCCCTTGTCCGATGTGCGGTCATTTAAGGGAGGATGAATTACATTTTTTGTTTAGTTGTAAAGCTTATGACGATATTCGAGAAAAATGTGTTGTATTTAAAACAAATTTAGCAAAGAATGAAGATATTTTTGGAGTGCTTAATCTAAATCAGGAAATTTCACTACAGTCACTTGCCGAAGCGAATAACATGCGACGAAAAAAACAACAATAATAAAATAGTATCAGGTGTTGTTCATTGTGAAAATTGAAATCTGTGTTGTCATTCTCATATGGAAAATATTTATGTTATACATTTATATATGTTTTTGTTTTTATTTCTCATTACATGCCATTACTTTGAATGGATGGTCGAACTGCACTTTGTTGCACAGATTGATTGATTTCGTTTTGGCTATGGTTTTCATCAATATTATTACTATTGATGCATGTTGTTATTTGTATTATGAACCCCCATGTCATTAGGGTTGTAAAGCTATTGACATTAAAGTGTTCAGTGTTCTCTCTCTCTCTCTCTCTCTCTCTCTCTCTCTCTCAGGAAGACGTTCTGGCGGTGTTTTGTGTTTAGTAAGAAATAGATTTGTTCCATTTATAAAAGTACTTGACGTTGAATATACTAATTTTTGTGTGATTCTTATTGACAAAAAGTTGTTTGGAACACCTAAAGATGTACTTTATGTTTGCGCTTACATTCCACCAGAAGGGTCTCCTTTTTATACCTATTTTGACTATGATAACGGTATACATTTACTTGAAGAATGTTTGACTGATATTTTGTTGAAATATGATGCAGATATTGTTCTTTGTGGAGATTTGAATAGCAGGACATCAAACATTTCTCATGATTATTTAGAAAATTCTGTCCTTGACGTGCAACATAAGAGTCAATCACTTAATGCTAAACGCTCTTCGGAAGACCGTACTCTGAATAATTATGGGAAAGAACTGCTCAGCATGTGCACTACTTTAAGTTTAACTATTTTGAATGGAATATGTAATGGCGACCTTGAAGGTCGCTCCACATATATTTCTGATACAGGGAGTAGTGTTGTTGATTACTTTATTTTTTCAAACGAGCTTTTTTTCCATTGTGTGTGATGCATGTATGCTGAATGTTTGCGAACGGATAGATTCTGATCATATGCCTGTTACTGCAAGTGTTACTTTTCCTAATGAAAATATATGTGATACAGTATGTAGTCATCAAATTTTGGAGAAGTTTGTATGGAATGATAACAATGCTCATATATTTAGTGATCTTCTACGCACAGAAGGAATAAGTACTGAAATTGATAAGGCGATAGATTTAATTGATGTTGATGTTAACGAAGCTCTTGTTAAGTTTAATGAATGTTTGAGAGAATGTGCTGACTGCATGAAGAAACGTATCTATATTGGTAATAACAGAAAGTTTGATGATTGGTTCGATCAAGAGTGTAAGATTGAAAAAAGAAAAGTAAGAAGACTATTAGCGAAATGCAGACGTTCTTTGGATGGAAATGTTTGCCATGAATATAATCAAGTCAAACGTGAATACAAAAAAATGTTGAAAAGAAAAAAGAAACAGTTTAACGATGCATTGTTAGATCAACTTGTCACATCTATACAGAACCAGAAAGAGTTCTGGGAAGCTGTTCACAAAACTTCATTTAAAAGAAAACAACCAAGAAACGACATCAGTATCGACACATGGTTTCATCACTTTAAATCATTGTTAGAAAAGGATACAGCTAGTGGTAATGTAAATGGGGATGTTCAGTATGTTGAGTCTAATGACTATATGAACCGTCCAATTTCTAGGGAGGAAGTATTATATTCAATGAGGAAACTGAAAAATCGTAAAGCTGCTGGGCCGGATAGTATTATTGGTGAAATGTATAAGAATTCAAATGACCATGTTATACAGTTTTTTGTTAAATTATTTAATACACTATTTGACAAGGGTATCTTTCCTCAAAGCTGGACAGAATCAGTTATTTTACCTCTTTTAAAGAAAGGAGATGTCAACAATCCAAATAACTATAGGGGCATTTGTCTTAGTGATATAAGTAGCAAAATGTTTAGTACAATATTAAATAATAGAATACAAGAATGGGTACAAGAAAATGACATTACCGGAGACCACCAAGCTGGCTTTAAGAAAGGATATTCAACAACAGATCATATGTTTGCTCTTTTGGCACTAGTACAAAAGCAATTTTCTAATAATCGTAAACTTTATGTAGCCTTCATTGATTTCGAGAAAGCCTTCGACTCCATAAACAGACATCTGCTATGGCCAATATTGTTGAAAAATGGTATAAGAGGTAAATTGTATAAGTGTATTCGGAGTATTTATGATACCGTAAAATGTAGAGTTAGATGTGGTGCACAGTTGACAGATTATATAGCCTGTACAGCTGGAGTAAAACAAGGTGATGTGTGCAGTCCAGTGTTGTTCTCCCTTTTCATAAATGAACTGGCCATTGATGTTATTAATAACGGAAGACATGGTGCCACTTTTTCTTTTGATGCATTTGAATTATTTATCTTGTTATTAGCAGATGACGTTGTACTTTTGTCAGAAACTATTGTTGGTCTACAGACTCAGCTGAATAACTTACAACGTGCAGCAAGTTCCCTTCAACTGAAAGTCAACATGTGTAAGAGTAATATCATTGTATTTAGAAAGGGGGGATATTTAGGTTCACGGGAAAGATGGTTTTATGATAGTATTACAATGCCTGTTGTCAATGTTTATAAATATTTGGGGATAAATTTTACTACACGTTTGAGCTTTGTTTCTGCTTGTAAAGATCTTGCTAGCAGGGCCAAAAATGTCTTATTGTGTGTTATAAAAAGATTATCTTCGTTAAATAACACTTCTCTACAATTGTTTTTGAAAATTTTTGATGCTCAGGTACAACCCGTCATGCAATATGGTTCTGAATTATGGGGTCTGCATAAAGCCGCGTTGGAATGTGAATCTGTGCATTTGTTTGCGTTGAAGAAATTTCTAGGCGTAGATCTGCGTACACCTAATGATCTTGTTTATGGTGAAACAAATAGACATCCGATATATATTAACTCTGCTATACAGTGTATACGTTATTGGCTTAAGTTGTTACAAATGGAAGATTATAGAATACCTTATAGAGTTTACAAAATGTTGTATGAGTTAGATATTAGGGGAAAGAGAAATTGGGTCACAGATGTACGTATTTGTTTACTTAGATATGGATTTGGTGATGTATGGTTGAATCAGGGTGTTGGTAGTATAAATCAGTTTGTAAGACTTTTCCGGCAACGCTTGATTGATTGTAGATGGCAGGACTGGAATTACCATATTCAAAACAGTGAAAGATTTAGCTTCTATAGAACTTTTGGACATTCGCATGATGTTAAACAGTACTTGGTATGTAACATGGACATGTATTTGAAGTATGTAACAACAAGATTTAGGTTAGGCGTGTCAGACTTAGCTACACATTACTATAGATACAGAGATTTTACTGACAATGATTTAATTTGCCCACTATGTAAAGAAGACAAAGAAGACGAGGTACATTTTGTTTTTCGTTGTCCAGCTCTTTGTAGAATTAGAGAAAAATATATACCACCTAAGTACTATCGACAGCCATGTTTATTCAAACTGAGTTTATTATTGTCATCCACGAGACATGCTGATATATGGAATCTGGCACTGTTTTTACACCAGGCATTTAAATTTCGGGATATCGTGACATCTTAAGATGCTGTACTTCATTGCAGCGTTTATGTAATGTGTGTATGTATTATGGTTGGTTATATATTTTCATTTTCTTTGTTATTACTTATATTGTCACTTACCCCTTCATAAGGGGCCTAGGCCTATTAATGAATAAATAATCTGAATCTGAATCTGAATCTCTCTCTCTCTCTCTCTCTCTCTCTCTCTCTCTCCCTCCTCTCTCTCTCTGTAAGACCATGCAGTACAACAGTGCAGTACAGTACAATACAATGCAATGCAACGCAACACCATGCAATACAATACAAAAGAATACAATGCATTACA
>NC_134880.1:16469852-16472352 GCF_041734735.1 Babylonia areolata | reverse complement strand
CTGTATTAAAGGATAGAAAAGATCCACGCGCAGGCCAGAGGCATATAGCAGGCCAATCACAAAAGGGTTTATCTAGTGTTTCATTTACAATAGTTGTAAGAAGATAAGAAGAAAAGAAGAAGAAGAGAAGACAATAGAAGTAGAATATTAAGCAGCTGCCTGTGTGTGCTTGAGAGCGGCACCTCGTAAAGTGGACAGCTTTCAGTTCAAATTCGAGTTCCCGTAGCATTGCGCCACAAGAGTCACCTCCTCATGTCAATGGTTTGACAACGTCACTGCAGTGAAACTGTCGTCCGCTTTACGGCATGTGCTGTGAGTCGAACTGCAGTTAGCAGCCAGCTGTGCACTTGGCTACATATAGACGATGGGTTAGCTGCCTGAGTGCGCGAAGGTAACTTAACCTTCAGGGTAAACTGTACCCGCGTGTCCCTGCCATGTTAAAGATAATTAACTTGCCTTAATTAAGGCAAACTGAATTTGGTCTTGAATACGGCCCCTGTGAATCATGGATACCAGATTGCGGTCGGGATAGGTTTGAAACGTTGGGAGGAAGGAGAATAGTAGCCTCCCCTACCCCACTGTTAGCCTATATTTCAGAGCTCTGGAGCCAGTTGCATTGCTTGGTTCTAACTTTTTGACAGTTACACGTGACAAAATGCCTACGTTGACCGAACTACGCCATTGGTCAGTTCCATACTGCCCACAGTTAGTATTGGGTTACGACCATACTCTTCCGTCCGAGCAATGCAGCTGGGTCCTGGACACAAAATAGCAATTCCCAGCACCCATGGTCTCGAAAGGCTTTTGACTTTAAACCAGTCTTTTTAACCTGTAACCCTCCTTTTGCTAGAAGGATGGGGGAGTGGTTGTGTTCTGAGTTTGGCTCTTTTCCTCTTTTTTTTTTTTTTTTTTTTTTTTTTCTTGTGCGGTTGTGGGTGGACAGGAGGGAGGGGGGTTGGCTGTGTTCTTTAACCTCACCTGAACTGTTGTTTTTTGGTTTGTGTGTTTTAACACTTCTGCTGATGTCTACTAATGTTTATTTATTGTTTCTTCTTACTTATTCGATCTTGCCTATCGTTTATCTAACACCCCACCTCACCCCACCCAACATTTCTTGTGTTCGTTTATCTATGTATTTATTTACACTTTTTCTATCTGTGTCCATTGTTTATCATTGTTGTTTATTTATTTGAAATTTTTGTTTATCTTTACTTCTTCTTTTTTTTCTTTTTTTAAATCTACCACTGTCTTTCTTTTAGTGCGATTTGTTTGTGTTCATTGCTTCCTATTGTATTTCCTTTTGAAATGTATCCCTCTTCCGAACACGGCTGAGCATTGAGCAGTATGTGCGCGCGCTGTGTGTGTGTGTGTGTGTGTGTGTACGTGTGTGTACGTGTGTGTGTGTGTGTGTGTGTGTGTGTGTGTGTGTGTGTGTGTGTGTGTGTGTGTGTGTGTGTGTGTGTGTGTGTTCGTTCTTTTTTTTTAGCGTCTTTTCACTATCAGTGATATTAGACGAGAGTGTGTGTGTGTGTGTGTGTTCGCACGCTTACTTGTGTGTGTGTGTGTGTGTGTGTGTGTGTGTGTGTGTTAGCACGCTTACTTGCGTCTGCTCTATTCATTATAGTTGTGATGACTGTAAAATTATGTTAGTTTTGTTTTAGTTGATCTGATCAACAATTATTTACATGTTGAGCCGACCAATTATGGTGAGTCTGTTTCGCGTAGGCTATGTGTGTATGAACACAAAGTGAGAGCTAGAATTAATGAATGAATGAATGAATTAGTTAATTAGTTAATTAATTAATTAAAATATAGCTTAGAAAATCCAGGGATTCCATGTGCCATGAATAAAAGAAAACGGAGTTTGTTAAAAGAAATAATAAAAAATAAAAAATAAAAATAAAAAAGAAAGAACAAATTAACCCAATAAGAAATGATTGCGGTAGGATTTTTCAACACTTCTTCTCCCTAACGTGTGTGGATGCTCACTGGGACGCCGCATAAGCCAGATTTCTCCTGTGAGTCAAAGACTGGGTCTCTCTGCCACTGGTATCCATGCCCATTGTGTATTGTTGTCAGTCCATCGTTTTCTTTTCTTCTCTTCCCCTCCAACTCCCTCCTTCAGCAGTTCCATGGGTGACTGTTTCAAGCAAAGAATATAGGACCTTGCTTCGTAGTAACACCAGCACAACTTAGAACACTGGAACAGGTTAAAACGAGAAGCCGTCAAAGTCAAGCGCAGTTCATGGAATCCGTTGCGCTGTTTCCAGTAACGAGAACCTGCTTGCAGAGAGAACACCACGAAATATACTTGCGATCAGTTATGTACACATACATGCACACACGCAAACACACACGCACGCGTGCACAATATAAAGATGGATAAGAGGGGGTGAGGGAGAGAAAAAAAAAGAGAGGGAGGATATGGAGAGAGAGAGAGGGGGGGGGGAAAGAGAGAGAGAACGCAAGAATATTGGTTAAACAAATCAAAAGGTAGTGT
>NC_134880.1:16462352-16464852 GCF_041734735.1 Babylonia areolata | reverse complement strand
ACAAAAGAAATTGATGACCACATCTCTCTCTTTCTTTCTTTTTTTTTTTTTTTTTTTTTTTGGTCTCTGTCCTCTTTTTCTCCCTATGTGTGTTTGTGTCTGTGCGTCTCTGTTGCTCTTGTCCGTCTGTTTCTCTCTGTCTCTGTGTGTGTGTGTGTGTGTGTGTGTGTGTACGGAGGAGGAGGAGAGTGAATAAATGCATGTCTGCTTTTTGTTGTTGTTGTTGTCATTTTAAGACATGGTTTGTGTTCACCTTTCTCCGTACCTCTCTCTCATTTCCTCTCTCTTTCTGTACCGCCCGCTCTCTGTCTTTGCCTCGCACTGTCTCAACCCCCTCTCTCTATCCCCCCCTCTCTCTCTATCCCCCTCTGTCTCAACCCCCTCTCTCTATCCCCCCCCTCTCTCTCTATCCCCCTCTGTCTCAGCCTCCTCTCTATCCTCTCTCTATATATATACCCCTCTCTCTCTATCCCTCTATCTCTCTCTCTCTCTCTCCACCTCTCTATCCACCCTCTCTCTCTCCAGCTCTCTATCCACCCTCTCTCTCTACCCCTTCTCTTTCTAACCCCCTCTCTCTTTACCTCCCCCCTCTCTCTCACCCTTCTCTACCTCCCTCTTTCTCTATCTCCTGCTCTCTCTCTTTGCCTCGCTCTGTCTCCACTACCTCTCTCTCTACCTCTGTCTCTCTCTGTCTGTCTGTCTACCCGCTCTCTCCCTACCCCTCTGTCTCTACCTCCCACTCTCTCTCTCTCTACCTCTGTCTCTCTCTGTCTGTCTGTCTGTCTGTCTACCCGCTCTCTCCCTACCACTCTGTCTCTACCTCCCACTCTCTCTACCTCTCTCTCTGCCCCCTCTTTTTCTATCCACTCTCTCTCTCTCTGTATCCACCCTCTCTCTCTCCTCCCTCTCTTTGTATACCCTTCTCCCTCGACTCTTTCTAAACCCCTCTCTTCTCTACCCCATTTTCTCTCTGTTCCATGGGCTTACTCAACAAAACTTGGCCATGTACTTATGTGAAGCATTATTTCGTGAATGTTTGTTGAATATTGCATTGACTACTTTTGGTTGATTTGTGATATCAGTTCATTGTGTCATGTCATTTTCTTTCTTTATGTTTTTTGTTGTTGTTGTTTTTGTTTGTTTGTTTGTTTGTGGTGTGTTTTTTTTGTGTGTTTTTTTGTTTTGTTTTTTTTGTTGTTGTTTCTTTGGGGGCGGGGGGGGTGTTTGTTGTTGTTGTTTTTGTATGACACCCTTCAGTAAGGGGCTTTGGCCTTTATCTGAATAAAAGATCGTCATCGTTATCTTTCTCTCTCTGTACCCCCCGCCCTCTCTCTCTCTCTCTCTCTCTCTCTCTCTGTCTCTCTCTCTGTCTCTACCTCTCTCTCCCTACCTCCCTCTCGTTTCTTCCCCCCCCCCCCCGCCCACCTCCATCCTTCCACCCGCCCTCCCCAGTCCCAGTCAGTGTGTGTCGGCATTCCCCCGCCCCCACCTTTTCTTCTTCTTCTTCTTGTAGAGAGGGGAATAGGACTCATCTGGGAGGGATTTTCTCGGCGCTCGTTCAGTGGCTGCTGCCTGCAACAAGCAATACCTAGGTCTGGAGCTGTGTCCCAGCTGTAATTGCCTGCATTTCAATCGGTCTGCCAGTGTTGTTCACAGCCCCAACGTCCCTCATCCTCCACCACCACCCCCTGCCCGCCCCCTCCCCTCCCCCCTTCCCCCGTACCCTCCTCCCTTCAGACCCTTCCCCCCCCCTACCCCACCCCACCCGCCCACCACCAATTTCACCCCTCCCACTCCTGTTATTTCTCTGTCTCTGTCTCTCTCTTTCTTTTTTCTTTCTGTCTTCTTCTTTTTTTCTTCTTCTTCTTTTTTTTTCTCGATGCTTGTCTGATCGCCTGTGAGGTGTGCGTAAGAGCTTGTAAGTTTACGAGGTTTACGGGAGGGTATGTGTGTGTGGGAGGGGGGTAGGGGCAAGTGCGTGGCTGGGTGTGTGGGTGGGTTGTAGGGGGGGGGGGGAGGTATAAGCGGGGAAGGAGGCGGATAGTATGGGTGTGGTGGTGGAGGGGAGGGGGGTGGCGGTTGCAGGGTTAGAATACGGTCGTACGGTGCAGTGCAGAATGCAGGGAACTTTTTATCATTGTTATTATCATTATTATTATTAGAATGTCATTATCATTATTAGAATTGTTATTATCATTACGTCCAAGAGGGAAAACCGTTGTTCTCCTGTGGTTGGAAGAAACAAAAAGTGTCAGTCAAAGCCGTGACCAGAGGTGCCAGTTGCATTGCTTGGTTCTAACTTTTTGACAGTTACACGTGACTAAATGCCTACGTTGATAGAACTACGCCATTGGTTAGTTCCATACTACACACAGTTAGTAGCGGGTTACGACCATACTAGGCTCTTCCGTCCGAGCAATGCAACCGGCTCCAAGTGGAGGGTGGGTTAGCATGCCGAAGGACGGACGTCTGCTATTTTATTTATTTATTTATTTATTTA
>NC_134880.1:16429852-16457352 GCF_041734735.1 Babylonia areolata | reverse complement strand
AAGATGCATCTATCATTCACTTGTACAAGCGAAAGGGGAACCGGCAAGCCTGTGATAACCATCGGGGCATTTCCTTGCTCTCCATCGCAGGCAAGATACTTGCCAGGATCCTACTAAACCGCCTCACAGCACACCTTGACCAAGGTCATTTGCCTGAGAGCCAATGTGGATTCCGGAAAGAGCGCGGAACCACCGACATGGTGTTTGCTGCAAGGCAGCTGCAAGAGAAATGTCAGGAGCAAAATGCTGATCTGTTCTCCACCTATGTCGACCTCACTGAGGCCTTCGACACTGTGAGTAGAGAGGGACTGTGGAAGATCATGGCCAAGTACGGATGCCCTCGGAAATTTATTTCCTTGGTCAGCCAATTCCATGAAGGCATGCAGGCTCGAGTCCAGGACAAAGGCGAAATATCTGCTCCTTTTGCTGTCACAAATGGTGTCAAGCAAGGCTGCGTCCTGGCTCCAACGCTGTTCAGCCTCATGTTCTCTGCAATGCTTACTGATGCCTCCAGAGATGGCGATGTTGGAATCGGCCTAAAGTACCGAACAGATGGTAAGTTGTTTAACCTCAGAAGGCTTCAAGCAAAAACGAAGGTCATGACAGACATCATCAGAGACTTTTTGTTTGCTGATGATTGTGCCCTCAACGCTGGATCTGAAGCTGACATGCAACTCAGCGTTGGCAAGTTTGCCACTGCCAGCAGGAACTTCGGCCTTACCATCAGCACGAGGAAAACTGAAGTTCTCCATCAGCCAGCCCCAGGGAAACCCTACGTTGAGCCCAACATCACAGTCAACGGTCAGAGACTCAGTGCGGTGGAGCGGTTCACATACCTTGGCAGCACACTGTCACGAAATGCGACCATCGACGATGAAGTGAACGTCAGGATTGCAAGAGCAAGCGCAACTTTTGGTAGACTCAGTGCAAATGTCTGGAACAGAAGAGGCATTAGTCTTGAGACCAAGCTAAAGGTCTACAGAGCAGTAGTTCTCCCCACACTACTGTACGCCTGCGAAACTTGGACAGTGTACCAACGGCATGCCAAGAAGCTGAACCACTTCCACACAACATGCCTCAGGAAGCTACTGAACATCAAGTGGCAAAACAAGACCCCAGACACAGAGGTGCTCGCAAAAGCCACCCTTCCCAGCATCTTTACCATCCTGATGCAGTCCCAGCTTCGCTGGGCTGGACACGTGGCGCGCATTCCAGACCATCGGCTGCCCAAAAGGCTCTTCTATGGCGAGCTGCAACAAGGGAAGAGATCACACGGAGGTCAGAAGAAGCGCTTCAGAGATACTCTGAAAGTCTCTCTGAAAGCGTTTGATATCAACCCTGACTCCTGGGAGGAATCTGCAGTGGACTGTGACAAATGGCGTGCTGCTGTGCACAAAGGCGCCAAGTTGTGCGAGGCCAACAGGACTGCTGCAGCTGTTCAGAAGAGAGGCCAGAAAGTCACGGGCAAACAAGCTCCCTGACAATGGTATGCCTGTCTTTGTCTGCCCCAACTGTCAGCGAACATTTCGTGCGCAGATTGGACTATTCAGCCATCTGCGCATTCACAGATAGATTCATGAGCATCCTCCCCCCCACCCCACCACCACCCTCCCCCCATCCCCCAGCTGGATGACAACGATGGTCATCATCGATCTCGATGGACACACACCACCATGGAAACAAGACATACCCAGCATACCCCCACCCCCGAAAACGAAGTATGGCTGCCTACATGGCGGGGTAAAAACGATCATACGCGTAAAAGCCTGATCGTGTATATACGAGTTGCAGCTCACTAACGAAGTAGTAGTGATATTGGTGTTCGCCTTCGTATTTCTTTGTGCATGCAGTTGCTCCATAGATCAGTGCTGAAACCAGCGTCATGGAACATGGTGTCAGTTGTTGTTGTAGTAGTGATATTGGTGCTAGCCGTCGTGACGATCAAAAGTAGTTGTTGTGTGCCTGCAGTTGCCCCAGAGATCAACTTGCCCAACAGACGCATCGGTCAGGACCAGGGAAGGGAGACCATTCTGGAGTGTACAGTCACCGCCTTTCCGGAAGCCAAGATTTCCTGGATGAGGTAACCCCCTCCCCCCCAACCCACCCACCCCACACACACACACCCAACCCCCTTCAGCACCACGACACGTGCAAAACTACGCACGCATATACATGCACGCACATTTCTGACCAATTTACGTGTGTGTGTGTGTGTGTGTGTGTGTGTGTGTGTGTGTGTTTCTTTTTCTTTTCCGGGATTTGAAAATCGGGCAATCTTAGCTCTTCTTATCGCTTTTTACGCCGAGGATTTGTGAGATGCCCGTTGGCAGTTGTTTTTTTTCCTCATAAATTTTCTATGTATGTCTGTTGTTATGTATAGCTTTGTGTATTGTAATGTAAAATTAGGTTTATGTTCAGGTCAGTTTCATTTTATCTTATTTCATAATCCATAAATAAATCCTTTGGCGAAAAATGAAAGGCATGCCCCTGCGTAGCCTAGGTATATATATATATATATATATATATATATATATATATATATATATATATATATATATATATATATATATATATATATATATATATATATATATATATATATATGCACGTGAATATTGACTGCATTTGTGAATTTCACGAAGCGGTCCCTAACTTTTCACGAACCGTGTGCATGTCGTTGAACCACACGGCCCCACCCACCAGACGGGGCAGCAAGGTGGAGACCCTTTCCCAGAAGTACCGTCTGGAGACCTATGACGAGGACCGCAACGTCATCACGCTCAGCCTCCGCATCTTCAGCATCGAGCGGCACGACTACGGCAAGTACACCTGCGTGGCCTCCAACGACCTGGGCGAGGATTCCGAGTCCATGATTCTTTATGGTCAGTGGCACGGTTCTTGTTGTTGTTGTTGTTGTCGTCGTCGTCTAAATCGTTGTTGATGTGGTGGTGGTGGTGGTGGTGGTAGCTTTGTTCTGAAATCGTCAAAATGTCTGCCGTATTTTTGTTGAACGTCAGCTTTATTTTTAAAGGCCTGATCGTCAGTAGTCGTAATTTGTTCTCTGTGTGTGTGTGTGTGTGTGTGTCTGTGTGTCCGTCTGTGCGTATGGATATATTTATTTGTGTGTGTATGTAGACGGTGAGGCCTGGGAATGTACATTTGTGGGTTGAGGTTTGGGCCTTGGTGTCAGCTGTGTAGATTTTAAGGATGCCTTTGGTTTAGCGAACAAAGGTGATGCGATCCCAAGAGGTAGTGGTGACTGACATCCTGACCTGTAAGCTGTCTTGTCTCAGTGAGGTGGCAGCCCTTCACTGACATCCTGACCTGTAAGCTGTCTTGTCTCAGTGAGGTGGCAGCCCTTCACTGACAGCCTGACCTGTAAGCTGTCTTGTCTCAGTGAGGTGGCATCCCTTCACTGACAGCCTGACCTGTAAGCTGTCTTGTCTCTGTGAGGTGGCAGCCCTTCACTGACAGCCTGACCTGTAAGCTGTCTTGTCTCAGTGAGGTAGAAGCCTTTCACTTCTTCTTCTGCGTTCACTCGTATGCACACGAGTGGGCTTTTATGTGTATGACCGTTTTTACCCCGCCATGTAGGCAGCCATACTCCGTTTTCGGGGGTGTGCATGCTGGGTTTGTTCGTGTTTCCATAACCCACCGAACGCTGACGTGGATTACAGGATCTTTAACGTGCGTATTTGATCTTCTGCTTGCATATACACACGAAGGGGGTTCAGGCACTAGCAGGTCTGCACATATGTTGACCTGGGAGATCGTAAAAATCTCCACCCTTTACCCACCAGGCGCCGTCACCGTGATTCGAACCCGGGACCCTCAGATTGACAGTCCAACGCTTTAACCACTCGGCTATTGCGCCCGTCGAAGCCTTTCACTAACAAGCAAAGTCTTTAAAACGTACTTGACTGTGCAGGTGTATGTGCTGCTGCTCCCCTTGTTCGTGAATGGTTTTACCTTAAAGAAAAAAAAACAAACAAAAAAACACCCATCTGCATGCAAATCAAGTGGAAGCAGGAAAAGCCTAAGGATCTTGTGTGCGTGTCATCTCCGTTTCTTCTGCCTTCACTCTGTGAAGGGTCATTGGGGTACCGCGCAGAAGAACTGTTCACCAGATTCCTCCAGCCTGGGTCTCTAAATGTTTTTTCCCGTCCAGTCTGCAGCGATGCCAGTCCATCGTTGTTGTTGTTGTTGTTCTACTCCCCCAATGTCTCCCACCCTCAACAGTTCCGCGGAGGATTATTTGTAGTTAGGCCGTTGGCTCTTGTTACGTGGTCATACCTAAGTGGTTTAATCATCTCCACCCACGCACAGATTACTCCGCGTACATCAAAACGACGCCCTCCACCACCACCACCACCACTACCACCACCACCGCCCGCCGACGACCACCCCCACGCACCACCCAGGTGACGGTGCTTCAGCCTCCTGTGCTGGAGAGCAACTCCCACAATTCCCTCTTCCCGCACGTGGAGGGCAGGGGCCGCAACCCTTACCAGCGCCCTGTCAACACCTACCACCCAGTCACCCACCCCGACCCCTGGGTCTCCCAGCGCTCTGACCAAGGTAGGAGACTTTGATTGTGTGGTTGTTGTTTTTGATGATGCCACTAATGATGATGATATAATGCTGCTGATCACACTGATTATGATGCCACTGATGGTGGTGATGCCACTAATGATGATGACAATGACGCCACTGATGGTGCTGATCACACTGATTATGATGATGATGATGCCACTGATGGTGGTGATGCCACTAATGATGATGACAATGACGCCACTGATTATGATGATGGTGATACACTAATGTTAATGATGATGCCACTGATGGTGATGATGATGATGCTACTGATGGTGGTGATGTCACTGGTTATGATGATGATGATGATGATGGTGCCACTGATGATGATGTTTATGGTTATAATGCTGCTGCTGCAGATGAGATACCATTGATTATGATGGTGGTGGTGATGATGATGATGATGATGATACGAATGATGATGATGATGATTATAATTATTATTATTATTGATATCAATATTATTGTTATCATCTTGGCTCAACGGACGGCTGATATCAGAGACTAAAATAAGCCTACAACTGGGCCAACAGCAAAGTGTTTCTCCATCCACTGCAATGGGATATCATTTAGCTTTAGCATTTAGCGGAGGACTATGACTCTCAAACTAGGATGCGAGACTGCGTAACCCATCGTGCTGCAGCGTTTGGAGCAAGCTGGCCTTTGGGTACCATCCTAACACCAACTGTGCTAAAGCCCTCTTTGCCAAGAGAGTGGGGATGTAACTTGGGCAAGACACTCTCTACTTTAATCAAATTCTAGCCTCCACTGCTGTTCCGATTGTCATAGTCGGACACGACAATCGTGAGGATACATAATAATAATAATAATAACGAAGCCTCGAACTCTGTTCTAATGTGAACAGCACAAGATCAGAAGTCCAACACCTAACTCACTCTGCCTCGGCGCTCCTATTGTACACGTTGCCAAGACCGCTGGTAAAATCGGGATCTTTTCCGTGTGTCACTACTACAAGCGCACACAGTGGTTCAAACTGCAGACAGCCATAATGGAAACCCAGTGCAGCGAGTCTAAAAAATGATCGGCCCTCTTGCCAGTCGCCTTTGACTTTGGGTTTAATCTTATCGGTTAGTGTGGTAGGTGAGACTGCTTTGCACTCCATTTAACCCCGCCCCCCTCTTCCCCTTCCTATACCTTTGGGAGTCAGTTTTGGTTTGGCTGAGCAAGCTGGCTTTGCTGCACCACGTTTTAGCGTGATGTGGTTCGATTCTGGATTTGGCTCAATCGAGTTCAGCGGGGTTTTTGTTGGTTTTTTGTTGTTGTTGTTTTTTCTTATTTCATTTTTTCTTCATAAATCATCTCTCACTGTGGAGCGGTGGCCTGGTGGTATGCACCCGACCAGGAAGCGAGTTATACGGGTTCGAGTCCGACATACTGACCAAGGGTTGTTGTTTTGTTTTTTAATTGTTTTTTCGTTGTTGTTGTTGTTGTTGTTTTCCTTTTTGTTGTTGTTGTTTGTTTTATTTTGTTTTTAACTCACCCCGTCTACTAGTCTCAAATGATGGTCTTGGTGCTAGTCTTTCGGAGAACTGAGATAAGAAAACGAGGTCCCGTTTTACAGTCAGCACTTTGCGCACGTAAAAGAACCCACGGAAACAACAACAACAACAACAAAATAGCAGAATTGTGTGGAAAGAATCCAGGTTGATAGTGAAACCAGTTACACGTGCAGATATCTGTTGTGACAAGAAGTCATTAAGTGCAATACTTTTTCGATAAAACAAGTATGCTTGTTCGATTTCATTTTCACGCAATAATGATAACTGATTCGGTATTTTTGGTGCTATGCGGACTGGTGCTGTTTGACAGCGTGTCCGTGTTCTGTTCCGATGTGTATAGAGACATCGATCGGGGTGTGTTTCAGTACAGTATTAGTTTTGTATCGTTTATCGTATACTCTGTTGTGTGGGTCTTTTTCTTCATGTGATCTTCGGTGTATCATAAGAAATACCCCCCCCCCCCCAAACCCCCCATCTAAAAAAAGAAAACACAACAAACAACAAAAAACACCCCCCAAAACAGGATATTGCCGTTTTCCCTTGCTGCCATCAGTTATTTTACGAACATGTTGTGCAAGCTGTTACCAGGGCTTTGGGTTCTTCGTGTGATTCTTTTTTTTTTTCCTCAGCACTAAAGCCTATGCATGGGTTGCATGAGGCGATCTGTCCATAGCTAAGTTTGCCTACAGTTAAGAATGTTCCTAAGTACATGTATATGGAGTTCACCGTGGAGTTAGGAACATTCTTAACGATAAGCAAATTTAGCGCTGCAAAGTTCACTCATACAACCCACCCCAGTGTGGAGAACAATGGAGCAGGAGGGGTCGGGAGTCATGGGGAACCTTTTGTCCACTTCAGAGGTTGAATTCTGAAGCTCTTGTCCCTACACACTTCGTTGTGAGGGTGCGTGTCCACAGTTATGCTTATCTGTCGCATCTCTCTCTCTCTCCCTCCCTAAGATTTTGTCTTGTCTTGTCTTGTCCCTCCCTCCCTATTTCTTTCTTTCTGGAGGGAGGGAGAAGGTTGCGGAACTGGCCTAATTTATGGCAAAATTGATTTTCTTCTCTCTTCTTCTGCTGTCCCCGCTGTTTGGTGGCTGTCATTTGTTGCTGATGTTCGTGTTGAAAACATTGCTGGTTGTGTGCTTCTTCCTTCCTTCCTTTCAAGTTCTGATTGAGAGGCAGGAGAAGATTGGATTCAGGTCTGCAAAAATTAAGGCTACATATGTCTGTTTCTCATCCTGCGCTTGTGTGTGTGTGTGTGTGTGTGTGTGTGTGTGTGTGTGTGTGTGTGTGTGTGTGTGTGTGGCGGAGGAGGGAGGTAGGGATGAGGAATTTTTTTTTTAATCTACTGACTGATTTACATACGGACCAACGAATACAACATTCAGTTTCTGTAGACAACAAAAATAATTTTGATGAGGACCCCAGACCTACTTTACCAACTCCAGGAAAAGTTTTCATGCGCTTTAAATACGTTACCATTTTTTTTTCATGCTGAAATAATACTGTAGACGGCATTTGACATAGATCTAGTAATCAAAGTTCGAGACCCCGTTGTTTCCTTGAGTGAAGAAAGTTGACTCCGACTTTCCTTATTCCACCCAGGTGTGAATGAGAATTTGGGGAAAGTTAAATCGGCGAAAGGAAAGGACTGGGCCCCACCTCAAACCCATGACACAATGAATAGGAATGCAGTGCCCCTATGGCCGTAAAAGGCTATAGAATATATATATATATATATATATATATATATATATATATATATATATAATGCATACATGCATATGTTGGGTATATATGTATGTATGCGTATTCTGATATTATCATCTTAAGATATTATCATCTTTAACTCCTTTCGTTATTCATTGGTAAAGATTCTCATGATTCTGGATACCCGTAGGTAAACGATTTCTTGCTCAGAATCCAAACTTTGAACTTGATTCTATATACGGGTGGTTATACTGGGGTGGTTTCTCGCCATCACCCTCAGTGAAACATGAAGGAACGTCCACTCACAGGATGCCCAGTCCAACAACTCCATGTCTTTTTCCTGGGGGAGGTGGTGAGAAACCACAGAAATATAGTTCAAACTTTCGACTCTGCGCAAGGATACTTTCATCTACATTCTCGTCATCTGTTCGGACACGTATCCCTCTCAGTATCCTCCTCCTCCTCCTCCTCCCAACCTTCAGAAATGAGAGAAGAGCTATCAGTATGCGCAGTTTGGTATTCAATGTTTTAGAACGTTCGTTAGGCGCGAGTCGTTGTTTTCTTCTGAGATAATTGCAAATGGAAAAAAAAAATGAATATTTCAACTAAGCAACAAATCGGACACTCTGAACAATCTCCACGCGTGTGTATGGGAATGTTTTATTGTCTGTCTTCTTTGTTGCTGTTTTAGTTTTGAGTAGCGCTGCATAATTCATTCTGGCAATGAAGTGTGATTTCTGAAAGGAAATCTTGGTATCGGACATTTTTTTGTTCCCATTTGAATAATGTTTTTGTTCTGTACACTTTATCCTAAAAGATTTTTTTTGTTTTGTTTCATCTGGAATCAAATATTCCAGCAGCTTTTAATGGCGATCCAATCGATGTGTGAAACCAAGAAAAAATAACGCATTTTATCATTTTGATTTCAAGAAGCAGCGTCCCTCATTTTCCACCATTTCTAGATTTTTTTCCTTCTGCATGTTATTTGTGAAACGCGCGGGCGTGCACACACACACACACACACACACACACAAACTTACGATAGAGAGAAATTGTTTTGAAGTGAAAAATCATTAATATTCACATTTAAAAAAATTTAAAAAATTTAAAAAAACAAAACGAATGCAACTTTTAGAAAAATAGCCCAAGGGACAATTTACAACTCGAGGTGAAATCCTCTTCAAAAACAAAGTGGAGTGAGGCCTATACCACGCACGACAAGAAAGAGCTGTCCGTTGCAAGCATAGACGGTGATATCCCCCCCCCCCACACACACCCACACACACACTCTCTACAGTTGACCCAGTAAAACAGACCAAAACCATCCCTAACCCTCTGCCGACTCTGGGGTTATTCTGGGCGAGCCACACACACACACCCAGTCAAAAATTACCCCTTTTGTATTGTTTTAATCAAGCTATCAAAAAAAAAAAAAAAAGGGAATAGGGATCGTTCTAGACTCGTCTTCACTGTTACCACCCACTCACCCTTGCATTATAACTTAATGGATACAGGCATGGGATAGTTCTACTTCGTCAGGCTGTGTTGATTCAAACTGAGCCAAATTTATCCCCAGGGATGATTCCAAGCTAGCCTAGAATGATCCCCATAGCTTGTCCAGCCAGATTGAAACCGGTGTAAAATCCAATGGAGATAAAGCAGTTTACTAACTACTTGTTGCAGCACTGAAGAGCACTTCGCGAACGTATGTTAAATAACTCACGGTCGACGATCCGTTTGGAAAAAAAAGTCCACTTCTGACAGCAGGAGAATATAGTGGAGGTTCAGGGGCAGAATCGGTACACCGATACTTCTGAATCCGTGATATAAGATTTTCTTGCTATCATCGTAGGAAAATGTCACTGCCTATATTGTGTATCTTACAACGTTTCTTGCTCGGTTCCTGTCCATTTCGCAGGTAAGTGTGTATGAAAAAAAAGAGAAATAAAATAATAATAATAATAATACTAAAACGACCACAAAAAGAAAGAAAGACATGTTGATGGATGTAACAAGGTGTGGATGTACAGGAACTGTGGTGGGAATGGACATGTAGATGAGAGAGAGGGAGAGAGGATGGGATTGAAAACTTGTGACGTGCCAACTTTTTTTCCCCCCAGTGACGCTGTGTTGTGTTGTTGGTGATGTGACAGGGGCCGGGGGCAAGGTGCTGCAGTCCAACATGGGAGGAGAGGACGGCTCTTCGGCAGCGACCTCCGTCATGTTGTGGTCTTCCCCTCCTGCTGCTGCTGCTGCTGCCCTGCCCGTCCTCCTGTTGATGGTGGTCCCTTCCCTGCTCCTTCCTCGCTGCCTCTTGTGATACACGCACACAAAGCACGCACACGCACTCAACACTCGCACACTCACTGACACACACACACAGAGACTCTCACACACACGCGCGCCCTGCACACATACTTCACACACACACACTGCACGTGCATTGCACACACACACACACACACATACTCGATGGATTATTTTTTTCTCACTTTCGGCTCATGACCATTTTGACGTAATGTGGACACAATGACAACTTTGCATTCGCACTTCTTTTCTTTCTTTTTTTTTTTTTTTAAGTGAACACTCAATTCATTTAGTAAACAATGCACAAACTACTGAAGAACAAATTAGGGGGATATGTGGGGAGCGGGGGGGGGGGGGGGCGGCGGGGGGCGGGGGAGGGGAATGTGAAAGGTGACTGGACTTTGATATTGAAAGATCCAGGAAAATTTCTCTTTGAAAAAAACAAAAACAAGTCTCGATGTGATTGCTGGACAGCGTGTTGCAACCATGTAGAGATGCTCAAGCGGTGCGCAGAACGTAATTCAAAAACAGTGTCGAGTGGAAGCAGTTCACTGTTCGCCCCACGCACCCGACCAGTTTGACAGAGCTGTCTTGTCGGACTGGGAAGGACTGCCTGCCGGGATGACGTGGAGCATGCTGCAAATGTCCTCTTGTGTTTGTCAGGAAGTAAGTCCCCGCGCAGGCTTTCCTTCCAAGATGTCACGTGATGCTCGGATTGAGCTCAGAATCGGAATGACTTTGCTAAAAAGAAATCCCAGAGAACTGAAGACCTGACCGTTGTTAAGATTTTGTCTATCTAGTTCAGGTCTTGTCGCAACAAAAGTCAGTATCATGCGCACGCCGTGACGTGGTTTCCACACCTTGTCCCCTGTCTTGGTGTCCGCAAAGCCCTGTCCCCTGTCATAGTGTCCACAAAGCCCTGTCCCCTGTCTCGGTGTCCACAAAGCCCTGTCCCCTGTCATAGTATCCACAAAGCCCTGTCTCGGTGTCCACAAAGCCCTGTCCCCTGTCTTGGTGTCCACAAAGCCCTGTCCCCTGTCTTGGTGTCCACAAAGCCCTGTCCCCTGTCTTTATGTCCACAAAGCCCTGTCCCCTGTCTTTATGTCCACAAAGCCCTGTCCCCTGTCATGGTGTCCACAAAGCCCTGTCCCCTGTCTTGGTGTCCACACCTTGTCCCCTGTCTTGGTGTCCACACCTTGTTCCCTGTCTTGGTGTCCACACCTTGTCCCCTGTCTTGGTGTCCACAAAGCCCTGTCCCCTGTCTTGGTGTCCACACCTTGTCCCCTGTCTCGGTGTCCACACCTTGTCCCCTGTCATGGTGTCCACAAAGCCCTGTCATGGTGTCCACACCTTGTCCCGTGTCTTGATGTCCACACCCTTCCCCTGTCTTGGTGTCCACACCTTGTCCCCTGTCATGGTGTCCACAAAGCCCTGTCCCCTGTCATGGTGTCCACACCTTGTCCCGTGTCTTGATGTCCACACCCTTCCCCTGTCATGGTGTCCACACCTTGTCCCGTGTCTTGGTGTCCACACCTTGTCCCCTGTCTTGGTGTCCACACCTTGTTCCCTGTCTTGGTGTCCACACCTTGTCCCCTGTCTTGGTGTCCACAAAGCCCTGTCCCCTGTCTTGGTGTCCACAAAGCCCTGTCCCCTGTCTTGGTGTCCACACCTTGTCCCCTGTCTTGGTGTCCACAAAGCCCTGTCCCCTGTCTTGGTGTCCACAAAGCCCTGTCCCCTGTCTTGGTGTCCACACCTTGTCCCGTGTCTTGATGTCCACACCCTTCCCCTGTCTTGGTGTCCACACCTTGTCCCCTGTCATGGTGTCCACAAAGCCCTGTCCCGTGTCTTGGTGTCCACACCTTGTCCCCCTGTCTTCGTGTCCACAAAGCTCTGTCCCCTGTCATGGTGTCCACAAAGCCCTGTCCCCTGTCATGGTGTCCCCTGTCATGGTGTCCACAAAGCCCTGTCCCCTGTCTTGGTGTCCACAAAGCCCTGTCCCCTGTCATGGTGTCCACAAAGCCCTGTCCCCTGTCTTGGTGTCCACAAAGCCCTGTCCCCTGTCATGGTGTCCACAAAGCCCTGTCCCCTGTCTTGGTGTCCACACCTTGTCCCCTGTCTTGGTGTCCACACCTTGTCCCCTGTCATGGTGTCCACAAAGCCCTGTCCCCTGTCTTGGTGTCCACACCTTGTCCCCTGTCTTGGTGTCCACAAAGCTTTGTCCCCTGTCATGGTGTCCACAAAGCCCTGTCCCCTGTCTTGGTGTCCACAAAGCCCTGTCCCCTGTCATGGTGTCCACAAAGCCCTGTCCCCTGTCTTGGTGTCCACAAAGCCCTGTCCCCTGTCATGGTGTCCACACCTTGTCCCCTGTCTTGGTGTCCACACCTTGTCCCCTGTCTTGGTGTCCACACCTTGTCCCCTGTCTTGGTGTCCACAAAGCCCTGTCCCCTGTCTTGGTGTCCACAAAGCCCTGTCCCCTGTCTTGGTGTCCACAAAGCCCTGTCCCCTGTCTTGGTGTCCACACCTTGTCCCCTGTCTTGGTGTCCACACCTTGTCCCCTGTCTTGGTGTCCACACCTTGTCCCCTGTCTTGGTGTCCACAAAGCCCTGTCCCCTGTCATGGTGTCCACAAAGCCCTGTCCCCTGTCATGGTGTCCACACCTTGTCCCCTGTCTTGGTGTCCACACCTTGTCCCCTGTCTTGGTGTCCACACCTTGTCCCCTGTCTTGGTGTCCACAAAGCCCTGTCCCCTGTCTTGGTGTCCACACCTTGTCCCCTGTCGTGCAGAACTGAGCGAAACTCCCGCTGCACAGTCTTCAGCTCGTTCCCTGTCAACAGACCCGTGCACGAGACACACACGAGTTCTGTTCTGTGAGTCGCTTCTGGATACCCGCCCTAGTTCTAAAAGTCAGATCTTTGAACGGTGCGTTGCCTGAAGTCCTGCCTTGTGCACCCTTTCAACCTCATCCCCACTGTCTCCAGACGTCCCCGGAGTCAGCACTGAAAGGCAGAGTGAAGGTGGATGACTATGACTACTCCTTAAACAGCACCATCATGGTTCAAGAACGGTACATGCAGCAGAACACGCGGAGATGAAAACACCAATCAGCCCTGTGAACGTGGTGTCGTTTGAGTTCTGCGAACTCGGTTGGCCCCTGAACCGCTTGGTTTTTGGACGAGAAATGACCGGGCATTCGCGATGAAGGAATATTATTATCACATGCTTCTTCGCTTCTAGAAGTCCATTCCCTTTCTGCTTATATGAGATGGGGAGAGAAAGGGGAAGACTGCAGTCAGTGGCGTTACCTTTGTGAGTTGGCCTTGCTCGTTCCCAAGCCTACAGTGATCGAATGAATGGGAATTATTTGATCGTGGATCAGACATATGACTCGGGAGTCTACAGGCATTGTGTTTATCAGAAATATGGCGACCATTAATTGTCCTGGTCTTCGTTGGTCCAATGAACAACAACAAAAAATGTCGACCATTATTTTGTCCTGGTCTTCGTTGGTCCAGTGAAAAGAATCGGTTGACCTGCTGACGTTTCAAACACAGACGTCAGAACAAAAGCTGTCAATCCCGAAATCTTCATTTCTTTTATCTGTTTATGTACATAGCGAAACCCAAACGTGCGTGCTGTCAGTGTATGATGCCAGTTGTGATTTTCCGGGGACCAAACCTGAAGACAAACAAGTCTTGTTCACCAAAGAACCATTTTGTTTTCATATTTCATAACTATGTCCGATAGAAATCCACACGCTTGAGAGCAGCCGTTTTCAGTGCGCGGGAACAGTGTGTGCTGACGTACACTATGCTTTGTTTTCACCTTTGGGCAGGTTCATTCTTCGTAAACAGGCTTCAAACTGGAAGCTTCTCTCGCCTGCTGTGTTGTTAGTCTGGCTGTGAATGTAGTGTTCACAGGACGGTATTTCTTGCAGTTTTTTCTGTTTGAACAACTAAAAAGGAATGGAGATTACAGTGATTGTGTTGAAATTTGCAGGCTTTTTGTAGTTACGGAATGTCAGGGAAGTAAGGCGATTTGTATGTGTGTTGCCGTTATTGATGATGCCACCCAAGGCTGGTGACTTGATAGACGGTGTGATACCCAAGGGGCTGTGGATGGGTGTTTGGATCTCCCGTCTCCCAAGACAACCAGTGGACTGAGTGTTGTATTAATGTGAAATTCAGATTACTGATATAATTTGCCAGCAATTAAGATCTTTAAGGTAGTGACTATTTTTTATTCTCACCTGCTCTGTGTGTGTGTGTGAGAGAGAGAGAGAGAGAGAGAGAGAGAGAGAGAGAGAGAGAGCTGTTCCTCCATCGACCTACCAGACCAGTGCACAGTAATGCCTACACTACAGCTGACTCGGTGAAAAATCGTGAACGTATGACGTTGCTAGGGAAATTCGCCAGCCGCAACACGCGCCTTGACACTGTTCGGTCAGTTAGGTAAGATTCTGGTAGTCTTGTGGAACTGCCAGTTATGCAAAGCACAGATGCAGAAAATGAAGAGCTTTTACAGTCCGTTCGGATAAACCTTCGTTCTTTTCACTAAGTAATATCAGACAAAAAAATGATAAATTAAAAAAATAAAATAACCACACCCTTAATTCGGGGCAAGGAATTTCCGAATCGTAACCCATGACATGGAAATGGATCACGATAGACAGCGGTTTGAGTCTTCAACAGTCACCCAATTTCTTCTCTCACCATTTCCTTTTTTAAATACGTTTCTTTTGACAGAGCTGTTTCTTGGATCTGTCAAGAACAGCTGAACTGTCATCAGACTGAAATCCCAAGCCGGTTGAAGCAGAGTAGCGTTTTCCACGAAGCAATATAAGGAAGTCTTTTCAAGGGAAACAGTGCCACTGTTTCTCTAGCACATACCAAAACTATGGGCACAGAGAAGACAAGACATCGGAGTCAGCATTTCTATCCTATTTATCACGCCAGGGTATCAACAGGCTTGCTCAACTCGACGGATTCTCACACTGGCCAAGACAGAAGAAATAAACCCACAAGAAGTGTGGATGTATGTATACACCGACCGGTCCTCAACCAATGCTGGGACAAATGGAGGAGCCGGCATCCCTGTTAAGTTCCTTGAAGGAAGGGCAGTCACTGCATATATTATACAGGACCGACAGAAATACACAAGCAGTCCGCTTCCGTGATTCATGACTCAAAGATACATGCCATCAAGTCGTTTTCCTCTAATGCCCTCTCTGTACTCCCCCACCTGACTTAAGTTCTGCAACAGGTCGGGAAAACCACAACGGATAGTCCTCCAGTGTATCCCAGACCACTGTGGAGTCCCAGGAAATGAGAGGGCAGACGAGCTGGCAAAACCGGGATCCCAGGAAGATCAAGCCGACAGCAACGTCAGCAACTGTTAAAAGAGGAGCAGCATCAGGTCACCCATAAAGCCACAGAGAAAATAACGACAACCACCACCTGCCCAGAGAGCAGCAAGCGATCCTGGTGAGGCTCCAAACCGTCCACAGCTGACTCAACGCTCACATGAACAATACGTTCAGGCTGGCGCCTTCACCAATCGGCCCCTGCGGTCAAGAAAGCCAGGCAGCTGACCATGTCGTTCAGATGTGTCCTCTTCATCACGAAGAATGACAGTCAGTATGACCAGTTGTCATGACTCTGTGTCCTCTTCATCACGAAGAATGACAGTCAGTATGACCAGTTGTCATGACTCTGTGTCCTCTTCACCACAAAGAATGACAGTCAGTATGACCAGTTGTCGTGACTCCGTTGAGGACCAAGCTCTACGGCAGCTGGTAGGACCTGGAGATGACAACTCCTGTCACCAGATGTGGACTGACTGTGTGATAGCGAACGCAAAAAGAAGACGAAATCCCGGTGCTGACTTCCGTCAATAAAACGGATGTGAGTTTGAGTGCGTTGCCCTGCTTTAGGCAGATTTCTATTGGTACATCTCCCCAACACCGCATTCACACAGCAGGATACACCAGGAGACTGATCACAAAGTAAGCTATCCCATACCGAAATCTACCATAATTTATCTTGTCATAAGCAGTAATTGAAATCGATAATCCATACTTGGGGCAGAATTTAGGATTGTAATAAAGTTCCAGCCCAGTAGGCCTTGAAGATAAATCAGAAATAAAGCAAACCCAATACGGGTGATGACAGCATGCGCACAGTAGTATTACAGACATTACACACCAGAAATGTTCAGCAACTGCAACGCAATGCTAGTAGAAGAAATCAGCCGTCATGAAATCAGTTACTCTCGTCAGAGTGATTGGCTTCAATGCCACTGTTATGCCTGTTGTAACGAATGTAGCGAAGTAGACTAGACTCCTCCATTCCCCCGCTACCCTTCTGTTGAATGAATCTGGACAGTATCGATCAGCAAGATCTGTAGGATCAGACTTTACTAACCCATGCCTTATCTTGTTTCAAGCAGGTTTTTGCTTCTAATTTAAATTGTAAAGCGGCGAAGGCGGATTGGCTGCAGTAACATTTCGAAAGGTTCAAGGCGGTGTTTTAACCCAAAATGACATGAATAGTACTGTTCCAGTTCAGGTCGGAAATTCCAGTGGAGAATAGAGCAAGCCAGAGTATTCCTTCACTGCAAGCATTCCAATTTCCTTTATTTTAAAATTCCAATTCGGGGATTGGAATGGGAGAAGCATGATCTTCCGTCTTAAAACTGCTTTAACAAAAACTCTCATTTAAACATTTCTTGAAATAAACAGATATGAAATATGCCCTTTGTCTTAAAACTGCTTTAACATATATTGGTAGTCCCCCTTCCCCGTTCCAAACCAAATATTAATCGTCTTCTCGTTCGGTGTCTGTAAGTGTGTCAGACAATTGTCAATTACTACTGCAATGTAAACTAAATCGTGTATGCTTTGAGTATTTATCTATCTATATAGATATGCATATATATATATATATATATATATATGTGTGTGTGTGTGTGTGTGTGTGTTCTCGTACAAGTGAGCCCCCAGCAAATTGTACGTCCTGTTTAAGTGTCTTGCTGCGCGTATGCGTAAAGAATAATCCACAGGCATAATGTGAATTATATGAACATATGCATTCATGTTTTTCAACCTCTTTTTGCTGTCTCAGATGGTGTGTGCGTTTGCGTGTGTGTTAGAATTATTTTGTCTGATTCACTTTGATACTTTTTTTCTTTCTGTATATCTGCTATTTGTGATATGAACTATATTATGGTACGTGTCATTTCTTTTTTTTTTGTTTTAATTCGTTTGTTGTTGGTGCGTAAAAATAACATCTTTTGTAATTCTAGTCTGTGCAATGTGAAGGCGGCTATGCCAATGGAAAGGAGAAGCAACGAGTGTGTCCTGGCGTATTCATTTGCCGTGCTGTAAGATTTCGCATGAGAGATGCATTCATTTCAGTGTACATTGATGATATATGTTCTGTGTGCATGCATCATTTCAGCTGTTGACCTGATGAAGAAACAGTAGCAGTAGTTACGGAAGCGTAGTATTTGTCTTGCTTTCATTTTCGTTTCATTTCAGTGTTTCCCAACGGACCCTTTTCTAAACAAATATACAAAACCAGCTATGACAACATTGGCGAATGTGCTTACTGTTTTATCAACAAAGTTCTCCAGCAGTAATCGCAATGATCGTTTCTGGTACTATTCGCCATATGATATATACTGCATTGCTAGGGTCCTCGCAACCTTTAAACGGGATGCGGTGTTTCAGATTTGTTCTTGAAATATGGTTTTAACCATACATTTGAAATAAGATGCAGTTTTAACCCTGTCATTTGGCTCAAAGGAAGAAAGGATTTGGCTGAAAAAAATTTTTTGACTATGATTAAGCTGAAGTTCACTAAGGCTTCCCACCCACGCCTGCTCTGAATGCTAAAAATATGTTTGTAATCTCCGCTCCGGAGGCAAAGATTCATATTTCCCACAGTTTGGGGAAAAACGGATTCTCGGGAAACGATTCTTTGTGTTGTAGTAGGGTTCTTCGTTGCTTTAGAACATTTTTTTTTCAAAAGGTGTAAAAGCTGCACGTATCTTTTCTGTGCTTTGCTTTGTCAAAAAAAAAAGAAAAGAAAAGAAAAAAAAGAACAGTATGTATGAGCTAACTTTTCTCGTCATTTCAACATTTTGTACAATATTTTAATTTGACTTAGAATCTGATATTGTTGGTTTTGGAATTATTTGTCCAAACGTTTTCCTTTCTTTCTCTCTGAACATGTTCCCTTGGTGTCTGAATGTCCATCTTTATTTTCAGACTGCCTGTACTGCTGGAAAGGAGGTTAAACAAAACAGACAACAAACTGTTTTCGGTTTCTACTGCACTTCGTGATTGTGAATCTGCAAAAACATTCAACGATTAGGAATTAAAAAAAAGACGTTGGAAACGCTCCACAAACGGCTTTGACTTTTTGTCTGCTGCATTTATTTGCCTGCGTAAATCGGTGCTGTCTATGTAAACTGTAAATGGGGCGCTGCCTATGTAAATTGGGTCTGCTAGGTGTGTGAAAAGGAGTGTTGGTGGGGGGGTCGTGGTAATACGCTGTCATGATGGGTCCCAGTCTGGGCCATTTCCTGTCTGATCCAGGGGTGGTTGTGATGGGAGAGGGGGTGGGGGGTGGGGGTGACAGTTGGCGACTGGGTGGGTGGTGCTACACTGATGTGGGGGGGGGGTGGGGCGGCGTGGTGGTGGTGGTGCTACACTGATGGGAAACACGTCACAGAAATGGAGTGGGCAGTGGAAAGGGAAGGGGGTAAGGAGGGAGGCTTGGGGGGGCGGGGGGTGGGGGATGGGGGGGGGGGGGGTACCGAAAGTCCTTCAGACCAGGCAAGTGCAAGAAAAAGAAAAAGTCGGTGAGAACTTACTAACGCCCTCCCCTCCCCCCTCCTTCCTTACTTCCTTCACACCACGACTTGCAGAAAAAAAATTTAATGTCCATGTGGACAAAAAGATCGGGCACGCAATGCGATTCTTCTCAGCTTTCTCTCCCCCCCCCACCCCACCCACAGACCCTCCACCACTCCTCCACACCCCTACACCCTTCCCTAGCCCCTCCTCCACCATTTCTCCTGAATGGTTCTGTATGCACGGTTACCCAGTTCAAGATGGTTTTCTTGTGCCCCTGATTCTGTGGAAATCGAATGTGTCCAGCAATGAAAGTCACGGCGGCGATAAACATCAATCCATCACTAAAGATCACGACAGATAAGATAAACACCATCGATTCTACCAATTAAGATCACATCAGTTTGTTTCAAGAAGGTGTCAAAAAATGCGGGCTGACACATACACGCTACACCACAAATGCTGTAAAAAAAAAAAAAAAGTAGATGAGGTTTTACCTTCGCATGAACCAAACGGGCTGGTTAGGAGGCCTTGGGTACCTGTCCTACGTTTGTGCAAAACATTTAACACAAACTGAAAAATAAACGATTCAGTAAATACATGCAATGGACGCCAACAGTTAACACAAACACATCTCCTATAAAACTAAAAAAAAAAAAAAAAAATCAGTAAATACATGCAATGGACGCCAGCAGTTAACACAAACACATCTCCTATAAAACTGAAAAATAAACAAATCAGTAAATACATACAATGCACACCAACAGTGGAGCGATGGCCCAGCGATAATGCTCCCATGCGACCAGGAAGCAAGTGTCCACGGGTTCGAGTGCCATATACGGACCGAGAATCACCGACATATACTATATATATATATGTGTATATATATATATATATTGAGAAAAAGACATACAGGCAGACAGAAAAAGAGAAAGCATGACATAGAGACAAAGAGAGAGAGAATACTCAAACTCGAACTCCGGGTGCCAGACATGATGAGACAATAAATCGAGGTCCCGTGTGCAACATGCACTAAGAACACCTACAAGAATCCACGGTAACAAAAGAGGTTGCCCCTGACAAAACTCGTTAGAAAAAAAAAAAGAAGAAGAAAAAGAATTTGAAAGCAAAAAAGAAAACACCTGCAGACAGAAACGGGGATAACTTACAGAAAAAGGGGGATGTACTGCACTGCAGCGACGCGGTTTCCCCGCCGGGAAAGCTATCCGTATTTCACACTGAGAAATCTGTTGTAACAAGAGAAAAAAAAAGTGACACAATGCAATGCAGTAAACACCACAAGGGTACCACTAAAGATCTCGGCGACAAGAATAAACAACCACCGATAAATAAAAACCCGAGAGAACCTCACAAGACCAAAACCTAATCTCCTCCTTTAAAGGAGGAAAAGTCGAACCAAACCCCAAAGGACGTCACAAAGCACAGAGAGAAACAGACCTCCAGAGAACGCCACAGACCAAAGGCTTCCCGCCCCACCCCCTCCAGCCCCCCCCCCCCCCTCCCCTCACCTTTTCTAAACAGAGCCCGGTGTAACCACCTCAAACTGAGCCCCTAGTGGACTTTACCCTTGGCCAGTCTCAAAAACAGCCGGGGGGTGAAGATCAACCCAACCACTCCAACCCACCCTCAAGTTGGAAAATTTACCCCGTTCTCACTGATTCCCGCTGGTCCTAATCTACCCTGGGGCAAGAGGCAGGGGGGTGGGAGCATTTATTTCAAACTAGCCTTGAATGACCCCCTTATCCATTAAGAGGGGGATGTTGATTTAAATCCAACTATGGGGTGGGGTCAGTTCTATCTAACTGAAGCCAGGCTTGTCCACATAGACTCCGGGGTTATTCTGGTCCAGACGGTTTTCACCCGAGGGTAAAAACCAAAAGGAGGAACGAATAAGCTGCTACACCGGTTTACAACAAGGACCGGGGAACTTCAACCTCTGGTTGAAAAAAAAGAAGTTTAATCCAAAGGATTTAGCTTGTGTTTCGAATTCAGCAGTGGAATGATTAGATCAGGTGTGAGAAATGGGCTCTGAGAAAGAGAGGAAATGAATGTGTTGTAATCTGCGGTGACTATCTTAAACTGATCGTGTTGTCCATATACACAGGACGGGTATAGGGCTGAGAGTTGGAACCCATGTGTAAGCCCGGGAAACGATCCAAACTTTATCGAGAGGAAAATGGTCAGTCCTCACGCAGCGAAGAAACTGAATCTGGACATCGTTTCACAAAACGGCACAAAAGTCATTTCATTAATAACACGACAGCTTGTTGTCTGGACTCATTTCCCCCATCACTCGTACAGATTTCTTAAACACGCAAAACAGCCCAACTTATGATGAGCTGTTAGCCCATGTTTTCTCGCAAACCTACGTTTTTTCTCGTACTTTGTGAGAGGCGTGGAATTGCCAGAAAGCGTGGCGCTATCTCTTTTTATTCTCCTTCTTTTCTCCCTTGTTTTTCTCCCAGATCTGTGCCATGAAAAGACAAGAAACAACTCCAATGACAAAAGAAAAGTTTGTTATATATATATATATATATATATATATATATGCACTGACTTTAACATTTTACACGTATAACCGTTTTGTTTATTTACCGCGCGCCCACACTTCGTTTATAGGGGGTGTACATACAGGTTATGCTCTTGTTTCCATAACCTACCGAACGCTGACATGTGTTACAGGATCTTTTATGTGCGTACTGGATCTTCTGCCTGCTTGTACACACGAAGGAGGTTCAGACACTAGCATGTCTGTACATGGCTGGAAAATCGGTTAAAAAAAAAAAATAAAAAAAAAATAAAAAAAAACTCAATCCTTAACCCACCAGGCGCGACGGGGATCGAACTCAGGAAACCCGGGCGAGAATCCAGCGCTTTATCCATTTGACCACCGCTCCTGTGTTGGTTATGGTCTTCCGAACAACGTGACAACGGAGGAAAACGATCACAGGTGACAACTAAACAATCATTCTGTCATGCCAAGGTAGCTTTGCAAAGATGTATAAAGAGAAACAAAATAAACAAACACTGGGGGTTTGGGGATGGGGAGTGGGTGAGGGGGGGGGGGGGCAACGTTGGAGGATGATGGAAACCCAGACAGAAAATAGGGGCCATTTGAAATCTCCCTGAGAGCGAGAGAACCACTTTATTATGCCTGGCATGATTGTCGTCTCGTCCCCTGTGGGTGGACCCGTCAGGTATCTCGGCAATGGCAGTGAACCAGCATCTCTCCCACGGCAAGTCATCCAGAGACATCAATAATCATTCACTGGTGCTCTCTGTCTCTATATTTATATATATGTATATACATATATATATATATTCATATATATATATATATATATATATATATATATATTGCATATATATATACTATCACACACACACACACACACACACACACACAAGGTGCCCTTACCTGAAAAAACTGTTTTTACAGCGAAAATTTGCAACTTTATAAAAAAAATACAAGTTTTCAAGACATGCATAGCCTACTATATATATATATATATATATGTGTGTGTGTGTGTGTGTGTGTGTGTGTGTGTGTGCGTGTGTTTCAAAGAGAGAGAGAGAGATTCATTTTAGAATAAAAGCTCAACGTACAGTCACTGCATGTAAAGAAAAGAAAGGTGGACAGAGTATGAATCAAACAGACACTTCTGTTTAACAACCACAAGAGAGAGAGAGAGAGACAGAGAGAGACAGAGAGAGAGACAGAGAGAGAGAGAGAGAGACATCAACAAAGGAAATATGAGAGAAAGAACAAAAGAAAGAAAAGAAAACAAAAGACGTGGCACAAAAAACCACTAGTGGGTTTAATAAATACATGTTCATCTGCCAAAACCCAAATGACAGTGATGAAACATGCCAGCCTCTGGGAAGAGAAAAGAGAAAATGCAACAGCTACATTTCTACAGGAAGGGAGTTAAAGAGAGAGAGAGAGAGAGAGAGAGAGAGAGAGAGAGAGAGAGAGAGAGAGAGAGAGAGAGAGAGAGAGAGAGAGAGAGAGAGCATTTTAGTCGGTTTGAGAAGAGGGAGAGAGGGGAGACAGAGAGAGAGGGAGAGAGAGAGAGGGGGGGAGGAGGGGGCTGGTGGGGTATGTGTCAGGGGCGGCAGGAAGGGTCAGTGGACAGCCGGGAGTCACCGGGGGACTGAAAGGCTCATCAGCGTTAACGTAATGAGCATAGTTTGGCCATCAGGCGGTCATCCTAAGGCCATGTCGTTATCTCTCAGGGAAGAACTTTGAGGCGGGGGGGGGGGGGGGGGGGGGGAGGGAAGGGGGGAGGGGGGGGGGGGGAGGGGAGAGTGAAACAGGCGATTGGCCGGTTCCTCCCCTACCACTCACCACCACGCCTCCCCCACCCCACCCCACCCCAGCCCCCACTGTCTCTGCTCTGTTCTCCTTGCGTGGTGTTACATTCTCGTTTAGTGTCATTGGAAAACTTGCAGGAAACAAGAGGTTGCGTCGCTGGGTGTGCTTTGAAGCCAGACGGAGGGCGAGGGGAGTGGAGGAGGGAGGGACAGAGGAAGGGGTGGAGGGGAGGGGAAGGGGAGGGGAGGGGCGCCCACGCTAAGTAGCATCCAGTGGACAGTTTACAAAGGTAGGACAAAAATACAACAGATAACAGAGGAGAACTGCCAACATCCATTTCTTTCTCTTTTCTTTTCAAAGAGCTTTTAAAACTGTGAAATGTTTTCTGATGCTTATCTTTTTGCGTACATATATCATGCTGACAATATCCGTTCAAGCAAGAAAGCGTTTCAACACACACACACGCGCGCGCACACACACACACACTCTCTCTCTCTCTCTCACATACACGCACACAGACACACAGACACAGAAACACACACACACACACACACACACACACACACACACACACAGGCGCTCGCGCGCGCAAATGACTACCCCATGAATTAATACTTGACAGTTCCAAGAAAAAAAAAGATGGTGTCTGCGTTTATTATATGCATGCGTGTGTGTGTGTGTGTGTGTGTGTGTGTGTGTGTGTGTGTGTGTGTGTGTGTGTGTGTGTGTGTGTGTGTGAAAACCAGTCACTGCTCCTCTGTAAAGAAGAAGAAGGGGAACAACAACAACAACAACCAGAACAACAAGAACAACCAGAAACAGAAGATAACGAATGTTGTATTGACCATGACCTCATGTATCTTGGCCCATTTGAGTTGTTATTTCAAAGAATCTCAACCACAGATCTGCACATGTACGCTGTCTTAATGACAACAAAATTAACGACAAAGTTCAACTCTCCACCAACCTCTCTCTCGCTTTCTCTGTGGCTAATACCTCCTCACCATCACCCCGCCCTTTTCATTTATTTATTCTCTTTTCAACAGCGACAGCGACAGCAACAGCAAAAACAACAACTACAACGCAAAAAACACCAACAACAATGTTGCCAGACTTAGTCATGCCATCCAATCACTCCCACCTCAAGACAAAACCCCCAGCAGTGCCAACGACGCCTTAGGGTGGTATTAGAGGGCAGCAGCAGTTGACCACCGTGCAAATCAAACAGGGTCTGGGGGCAAAGACCTCGTCCCCCCCCCCCCCCTCCACCCCGGACTCCCCTTCCTGACTGTAGCCTCGCCTCCCTCCCTCTTCTCACAGACTGCGTGGAAACGAGGGAAGGTGGCAGAATGGTTAGGACTCTCGTCTTGACCAATACAGTGTCCGTGAGGGTCTGGGTTCGACTCCAGCTCTCGCCCTTTCTCCAAAGTTGGACTGGAAAATCAATTTTAAGTGTCTGGTCATTCGGAAGATACAATACTAAACCGAGGTCCCGTGTGCTGCTAGCACGCATGACGCATGAAAAGAACCCATGGCGACAAAAGTGCTATCCTCTGGTCAAATTCTGCGGAAGAAATCCACTCTGATGGGTATACCTACACAAATATAGTATGCATGCACTCAAGGCCTGGCAAGCGCGTTATTTATGCTGCAGTCAGGCATCTGCCTAGCAGATGTGGTGTAGCATACATGGATTTGTCGTGAGGCAGTGACGCGTCCTGAGAAACTGAACCAGAAACTGCGTGGAGATGAATGACTCGTCACATCAGGCGTACAGAAAGGTAGGAAGGGCAGGGTGGGAGAGAGAGAGGGAGGGGAAGGGGGAAGAAGAAAGAGCATAAAAAGAATCCGAAAAGGAAAACGCAAGACATTGTGTGTGTGTGTGTGTGTGTGTGTGTGTGTGTGTGTGTGTGTGTGTGTGTGTGTGTGTGTGTGCATAATTGTGTATGTGTGTGTGTGTGTGTGTGTGTGTGTGTGTGTGTGTGTGCGAGGGATGGCGTGAAGGAGGTAGGGCAAAGAGTCATACACACAGAACTTTCTGGTAACTGAGTATAAGAAAGAAAGAAAAGACGGAAGACGGAATGAAAGAAAACAATAATGGAAAAAAAAGTCAAGGCAAGACATGGCAAAAGACAAGACAAGACATGTTTTCAATCCGTGAAACCTCGTAAGTAGGTGGGGGCTGGGTGGCAGGACGTTGGGGGGACAGAAGGGTGCACATGGAAATATTACATATTTCACGTGAATGATACCAAAATATGAAACACTGATGAAGGCAGCTGGATGGCAGCCAACAGCTGCACAGTAATGCGGCATTTCTTTCTTTCTCGAGCGCAGAGTTTGAAAATATGTAATCGTATCGCAAAGTGCTCACAATTAATCACAATGACCACACCAGCTAGTCGGTGAAAACTCTAGTCAATAAACGTTTCCTCAACAGAACAAGAAGAACGAGACACACCAGAACAATCTCGTGGGTGGAGAAGCACTCCAGCTTTGCAATGGAAAGAAAACAAAGGGGTGCCACCGAGGATGACATTCGTGTTCTTTTGTATTTGTATTTCTTTTTCTCACAACAGATTTGTCTGTGTGAAATTCGGGCTGCTCTCCCCAGTGAGAGCGCGTCTCTACACTAAAGCACCACCCAGGTTTGGTGGGTTTTTTTGTTTTGTTTTTTTTCCTTCGTGCAGTTTTATTTGTTTTTCCTATCGAAGTGGATTTTTCTACAGAATTTTGCCATAAACAATCCTTTTGTTACCGTGGGCTCTTTTACGTGCATGCTGCACATGGGACCTCGGTTTATTGTCTCATCCGAATGACTAGCGTCCAGACCACCACTCAAGGTCTAGTGGAGGGGGAGAAAATATCGGCGGCTGAGCCGTGCTTCGAACCAGCGCGCTCAGATTCTCTCGCTTCCTATTTGGACGCGTTACCTCCAGGCCATCACTCCACATCAAGAAAAAACAAAAAACAAACCAGAAACAAAATATAAGGCTGGAGAAGAGAAATCTCCCTGGAGACACGGGAATCACCGACGGACTGAAAGGCTCACCAGCGTTAGCGTGATGAGCGTAGTTTGGCCATCAGGCGGTCCTCCCAAGGCCATGTCATCATCTCCCTGGGAAGAACCGGGAGGGCAGTGAAATGGGTGGCTGGCCTGTTCTGGAAGGCCCTAGTCTCTACCCTCCTCCCCTGGCGTTACGTTCTTGTTTGGTGCCGTGCAAAACTTGTAGGGAAACAGGAGTGTGAGTTTGTTTGAGGTTGGGAGAGGTGGGGGTAGGGGGTTGATTGGGTGGGCGGGGGGAAAAGGGGGGGGGGGCTGTGAGGGGTGGGGGCGCACCCAGAGCAAGCTGCGTTTTTCGTAATCAAGGAAGCTAGAAACTGTTCTGTCTGTATCATGTTGTTATTGTTGTTTTCATTCTATGTAGAGGTTTTACGCAAACCCAGGGCAGGCTCTCAAGAACTGATCTGGGCGTTTGGTTTATAGGGCAGCCACAGCAGTTGTGGTGTAGTATATATATGGGTTAGTATGTCTTTTTCTGTGTCTCCGTCTCTGGTTCTTTGTCTCTCTCTCTCTATCTGTGTGTGTGTGTGTGTGTGTGTGTGTGTGTGTGTGTGTGTGTGTGTGTGTGTGTGTGTGTGTGTGTGTGTGTGACAGATTGGATGGGGATATTAAAAGAATATGCCATGTCCAAATTCTTAATCCTTGAAAAAATAACAAACAAAAAAACACGTTTTCTTAGTCTCTTAGTCTCTCTCTCTCTCTCTCTCTCTCTCTCATTTACTGACCCTTCCTTTTCATCCAGTTATCGATTACTCATGTACAATACAGGCTACTATTTGGACGAGCGAAACATATTCCGTCTGTATGTTGAACTGCCCCATTGTATACCCCCGCCCCTTTTGTGTTTAAGCTGGTGGCCTTCACAATAAAACCTGTGTCAGTGACAGTGACAGTGTCAGTCTCTCTCTCTCTCTCTAATGATGAAAATACCATTTGAACCAGATCCCGAGTTAACACACAATGCCCACCATCCTAAAACGAGCCCAAGGGGATGTGTCCCCCCAACAGGGTGTTTTAGAAACGCTGAAATGTTCCCTGTGGGAGACGTTATGGGGGATGTTCAAATGTCCACCCTGGAGGGCGTAATGAAGCAGCCTCCTCGCCCCCACGTTGT
>NC_134880.1:16409852-16424852 GCF_041734735.1 Babylonia areolata | reverse complement strand
TTAGCTACTGTTACTTGTTTTGTTGTTATTATATTAATAGTAATATGGTAGTGGTGTCGGTGGTGGTGATGGTGGTGTGCTTGTTGTTGTTTTTGGTGGTGGGGGTGACGGTGGTATGTTTGTTGTGTCCTGTTGGTGGTGGTGGTGGTGGTATGTTTGTTATAGTCTTGTTTTGTTTGGTGGTGGTGGTGGTGATAGTGATGTGTTTGTTGTGTTGCTGTTTTTGTTGTTGGTGGTGATGACGGTGGTATGTTTGTTGTGTTCTGTTGGTGGTGGTGGTAGTGGTGTGTTTGTTGTGTTGTTTTGTTTGATGGTGGTGGTGGTGATGGTGATGGTGATGTGTTTGTTATTGTTCTTTTTGTTGTTGGCGGTGAGTGATGATGATGATGATGATGTGATGTGTTTGTTATTGTTGTTTTTGTTGTTGGTGGTGATGATGCTGCGTTTGTTAGTGGTGGTGGGTGATGGTGGTGTGTTCGATGATGTGTTTGTTGGTGGTGGTAGTCACGATGATGATGGTGATGCGTTAGTTGATTTTGTTTGTGGTGGTGATGATGATGTGTTTTGTTGTTGTTGGTGGGTGATGGTGGTGAGTTTGTTCTAAGTGGTGGGTGATGGTGGTGAGTTTGTTCTTAGTGGTTGGTGATGGTGGTGAGTTTGTTCTTAGTGGTGAGTTTGTTCTTAGTGGTGGGTAATGGTGGTGAGTTTGTTCTTAGTGGTGGGTGAAGGTGGTGAGTTTGTTGTTCTTGGTGGGTGTCTGTTATCGTTGTTTTTGTTGTTGGTGATGGTTGTGTGTGTGTGTTGTGTGTTTCTGGCGTTGTTGTTTGTCATTATTGTCGTTGTTTCATTGCCCTCACCATCCGCGCTTTTTCTTTTCTTTTTCTATATTTGATGATGACTGATAATAGAGAAAATGATGATGATGATTCTATGGGGGGTTCATTAGGTTTGGAACAACGTGACAGGGCTGTACTCTACGCTTTCTTTCATTCTATCACTCCACGTCAGTCAGGCCCCAGAGACACAGACACTTGCAGGAAATTTGACCCCACACTCCCACAGACACATCCCGTAATGTGGATGAACTTCCACTGTGTGGTCCTACTTTTCCCATTTGAGCTCAAAGCACACGCATCTCTGGCTCGGTAACGAAATATCCCTGCCGAAATATCCCATCCTCTGCTGGAACTCAAACCCGCATTCTCACAGACATCAGAGCGCGACGCTAATCACTTGACAATGGAGGCTTCCTGTTCTAGTTCATTCATCTCAGCTAATGGTTAAACCCTCGCCTGCTGTTGAGAAGTATTCTCGTCACTGAAGGGCTGTCTCTTCTCACTCAGATAACACTGAGCATTCAATAATTTATATTTGTATTTATCTTTTTATCACAACAGATTTCTCTGTGTGAAATTCAGGCTGCTCTCCCCAGGGAGAGCGCGTCGCAACACTACAGCACTACCCATTTTTTGTTTTTTTTCCTGCGTGCAGTTTTATTTGTTTTTCCTATCGAAGTGGATTTTTATCCTCATGGATAATGATCAGAGTAAGGAGGATAATTATTTTGTTTATGATAACGATAATAATTGCCATCATCATCATGACAACAACAAAAGGAATGACAATGATGTTAATGATAATGGTAACAGTCACCTTGATCATCCTGAACAAGAAGAAGAATGTAAACTGACGCTCTCGCCTCCCACAAAAGGGAGGTCATGGTGTTTACAATGAGAATTATAACTGAATTCGTGAATACAGATGCATTCAAGCACGACATACCATACACAAACACAACTGTGCACACACGCAAACAAACACCACGCTCCTCACTGACCCCCACCTCCACTCGGCACACAGTCAGCAAACATTTAAGAAGTTCATCTGTGAATAAAATGGTAGGCAGAACGGAAGACAGTGTTATGAGCGACTTTCGAAACCGAAGCTGAGGAATCTTGTATCAACGTAATATCATTAAACCACATGTGTTAGTTTAACAGTTGACAGTCGCTTCTAGTTTCATTTGTTTATTTTTTGTTCATCTATTCTTTTTTTCTTTGTTCTTTCTTTTTTTCGTTTTTTTTTTTTTAACATGACGGACCCGTGATAAACAAATATTTGTTTTCTTCTTCTTCCTCGTTCGCCTCCCATTAGATGAGCAGCCCGGTGTCCTCGATGAAGGCTGCCGTCCGTCGCAGCTCCTCCAGGGTGCCGCGCATTTTGGCTTCCACTGCTGTCGGTTTTGGCCAGTACTTGATCCTGGATGCTGCATACTTCCTACAGTCTTGAAGGATGTGGTCGGTTGTCATTGGTCCCTCACCACAAGGGCACTCTACACTCTGTCCAATGCCAAATTCTGTGTGCATGTGGTGGAGCAGGCGGTTGTGTCCAGTCCTCAGGCGGAAGATCCAGTAAATGGTATCTGTCTTCTGTGTTATATTTGGGGTGCTGGAGGCGCCACTTTATTCCTTGCTGTGCCTTGATGATTGTCTTGATTTCATCGTATGACACCAGTTTGTTGGCCTGCTCCTTCTGTGCACCGTCTTTTGCCAGAATGTCCGCTTTTTTCGTTGCCTCTGATGCCACAGTGTGCTGGTACCCATTGTATCACCACTTTCTCCACTCTGGCACTCAGTGCAACAAGGGCTGAAGTGAGATGGTTTTGTTCTTTGCAGCGGGAGTTCTTGAGGGCTTGGAGCACGGAGAGAGCGTCTGAGAACACCACCACCTGCCCTGTTGTTCTTGTGGAGTTCTGCGAGACTGTTGTGGCTGCCTCACAGAGGGCTTCTCGCTCAGCTCGGAAGTTGGTGGAGTATTTTCCTGTTGGGATTGCAATTTCTTCATCTCCGTCTTTGTACCGGGAGAAGATTCCAGCTCCACTATCCCTCGTTGCTTCTGTGGCGGAGCCATCTGTAAAGACATGGTTCCAGTCTTCCTGGGGGTACTGGTTGCAGATGTACTTCATGGCCAGGGCCTTCCTTTGGGTGTCTGACTGTGTTCCTCTCTTCTCCACTCTGGGAATGCTGGTGACGACTGTTGGGAACACCTGCCTCTTCCAAGATGGGTGGGTGACTGCCGGGATAGGCTTTGCTTCGTGTTCCATCAAGACTGGGGTTTGTCTTTCAAGGCGTCTTGACTGGTGGATGAAGCTGCCTCTTTTCAGCCGGCTCTTGGTGGGTCTGCTCATTCTGTTGTTCATTAGATGGTTTTCAAGGCGTTTGAATTTTGCTGCCTGGATGAGGATCTTTGTGTCCCTTCTGTCCTCCAATGACTGCAGCCCAGTGGTCTCCTGCATCTTCAGGATTAGGTTGGATCTCATGGCGCCAGTTATGACACGCTGAGCTTGGTTCTGTATCTTGTCTTGAGATGGTCGAGGTTAGACTTTGCAGCTGATACCCATGCTGATGTCCCGTAAACTACAGGTCGGACTGTCCCCGTACAGAGTCTCTTTAGGATACGTTCATCAGCCCCCCAGTCCGTCCCTGCAAGTTTCTTCATGATCGCCAGTCTCAGCTTTGCCCCGCCACAGCATCTGATGATCTGCTGTTTCCAAGTGAGCCTGCGTTCAAAGGTCACTCCCAGGTAGGTAGGTGTGGGTTTCTCTGCAAGCCTTTGATTGTTCAGTGTCAGTTTCGCCTCTTGCTTCATGCTGGATAGGCTGAAGACTGTATAGGTTGTTTTGCTTGAGTTGACAGAGACAAGCCATTCCTTGGTCCAGTTGCTGATCTTGTTGAGCGCAGTCTGGAGGCGTACCTGTGCTGTAGTGGTGTACTCTTCAGAGCACCAGAGTACCAGGTCATCTGCGTAGATCGCTCCTCTGACCCCTCTTGGCAGTTCTCTGACGATGTCATCTATGAAGATGAGGAACAGCGTTGGCGAAAGGACTCCTCCTTGTGGTACTCCCTGTCTCAGCACCTTCTTGCTCTTCTGGCCCTGAATCTTGACTCGGGCTTGGTGGTTGTGTAGGTACTGGCTGATCCAGGTGTACATCCTCCCAGACACACCACATCGCTGTAGTTTGAGCCTGAGTCCGTCCTTCCAGACTTTGTCGAACGCCTTCTCCATGTCAATCCAGACAGCAATCGTGTTCTTCTTTTCTTGGAATGCGTCCTCAATGCTTTGACCGATGAATGTGATATGGTCTTCTGTTGATCTGTGTTAGCGGAAGCCTGCCTGTTCAGGGCTCAGCAGCTGATACTTTTCAAGGTGCCAGACAAGCCTAGTGTTGACAAGTCTCTCCATCAGCTTTCCTAAGCAGCTTGTAAGGCTGATGGGTCTGTAGCTGTCAGCCTTCGACTTGTCCTTTCCCTTTTTGTGAATGGGGATCATGTCCGCTTCCCTCCAACACTGTGGGACTGATCCCATCTTCCAGCTGGAGTTGAAGATTGTTAAAAGGACTGCCTTGCTCTTCATCCCAAGATGCAGAATCATTTCATTTGTGATTCCGTCTGGTCTTTGCGTGCTCCTCTTGGGATGGATTCTATAGCAGCTTTCAAGATGGCCTTTGTGAAGTTAAATATTTGTTTTAAAAAGATGCAAGGGAGATAAAGTGCAAAAATACGTGTACCCTATCTGTAACATTTACCTCCCTCGTGCGAACCTGCACGTGAGAACCGGTGTAGTATCCCAGATTGCCCCCACCCCGGAAACGTACCCGTGGGACAATTTGACCGCTGGAACTATCCCCCGGGGAGGGTGTAGGTCTACATCGATATTTCACAACACTAAACACGCCCAAGGACTGCACAGGCCTACATCGGTCTATTTCTTTTTTCCCTTGTAAAAATAAGTTATATTCTTTCAAAAGCAAACAAATTACAACAGAGACAAAACTACCAAGACAAAGGTTTTGTCCGTAATTGTGTCACACCGTCTGTGCCAAACAAAACTAATTCATTATTGTACAATAAACTTTTACAGTTTTCGTATTTGTCTTTAACAGATTTAACCAGATCATTCCAGAATGAAAGTAAAACCGGAATTGAGGTGTTGCACGGTGGGTTTGAAGCCATGACGTGCGGCTGACATGCATTAAAGTGATGGAGAGTTGCGCAGGTTGTAAGCCTCACTCTCATGTCCCGGCCTATCTGGACCCAGTGGCAAGACATAATCGAGACAGATGGAGATAGGTCAGGATGCAGTGGATGGCCGGCAGTGTTCTGTATGTGTCTCACTCTCTAGCGCACGACGGCGCATTGCTGAGAATTGCCTTTCTGCCCGTTGATCCAATGATGATTTCTTCCGCGCAGTCCGCCGAATCCAGGCTTCACATTCTAGGTAGACAAGCTCTAAATGTTGTGGGTCCACGGCAGTTCTTGCGACGTGCTCGCAAGCCTCCCTACCTGTTGTCAGGCATCTTCATCCGCCTTTGCGGCCACAGGGAGATGTCTCCTCTTCCGCTTGCTCCGCCGTTAGGATGACCTCTTCGTATTATTGAAAAACTTTGACCCATACATGGGGTACTGGTTCATGGGCGTCAGGGCTTATTCACACACCGGTGGACCATGCGCCCGCACGCTATGTAGAGGGGCCAGCAACCGCCTCCCTTTACGACCGGCACCCAGTCGCGCCCGTAACAAAACTCTGTGGAAATCTGTTCGGGACGGACCCCTTGGTGTAGGACGCCTGCTGGCAGGCCAGACAGGGGTCCCCACGGAAAAGGAACCTACTGCTGGACAGAGAGGCTGGATCTTCGCTTCGCTTTCCTTTGATGAGCGGGACATTGTGGCACAGGACCTCATGCCCCCACACCCCGACATGCGGCAGGTAGTATTGGGTTACATGGTTTCCAGTTGCAGAGAATCACCTCTGACCTGACCTGAAGATATAGTTACAGTGTCAGTAACATGACAGCTGAACTCGAATGTAACCGTATGTACAAAATGGATGTTTAAAACTTTGAAAGAGGAATGAATTCTTTACAGCAGCTGTTTAGAATAATTAGGTGAAACCACACAAAACTACGTGTGTTCAAAGGTGCGTGTGCAAATCTTTTTTCCACTCACCTACAACATCCAATTTTTACGCTTTTTCTCCTGATCATGTGGGTCAGATGGCCTGTTAAAAAACTGAAAAAACATTCTTACATTTTTCTTACACACACACACACACACACACACATATATATACTCATGCATGCGCGCACGCAGATACATACACACACTTACTAACAGAGGAAAATCCCAAATTGCGTGCATGTGGAGCAGAAAGAAGTGGGAAGAGTGTCGGTGTGTGCGTGTGGAGGGAGGAGGGGGTGGGAGGTAGAGGAGAAGGTGAATGAGAGGAAGAGGGGATGGGAAAGGCTGCGTCTTTCCGTCTGTGTTGTAGGCGTGCGTGCGTGCATGTGTGTGTGTGTGTGTGTGTGTGTGTGTGTCTGTGCCTCTGTGTGTGTCTGCGTGTGAGTGTGTGCACAAACGCATGTGTGAGTGTGTGCGCCCGCGGACGTGCCTGTGCTAGTCTTTTTCCACCTTTCCCTCCACGACCACGCCCCCCCCCCCCCCCCAATCCTACCCTCAACTCCCTACCACTACCACCAGCAAGCACACTGAGCAGGGGGTGGGTGGGGGGTTCGGGGAGTGGGGTGGGGGTGGGGAACAGATCAATATCATGTGGAAACAAAAAACAACAGTGCGTAAAAATATCAGTTCAAAGAACGGATCCGCACCACAGGGAAGACAACTGACGGAAGGAACATGTGCGGCGGTCTGATCAAAAGACGTAGGTCCCTACACTACTTCGTCCTCGCCCTCTTGATGTGTTTCATCCTCTTCTGCTGGAAGTCTTACAGGGACATGGCTTCTGGTGCGGCTCTGTGGCGCTGTGAGTAGTGGTTAGTTGGGGTTGTGTGTGTGTGTGTGTGTGTGTGTGTGTGTGTGTGTGTGTGTGTGTGGAGGGGAGGACAGAAACAACGACGGACTGACATCATTGCAGAATGAACGGGAAAACCATTTGTATAGACCCTGGCTTTGACACACAACCGACAGGAGAGGAGGAATATGATGATCTCTGCAGTGATCCAACGACTCTTCACAGTGTTGAGAAGGAGAAGGAGTGTGTGTGTGTGTGTGTGTGTGTGTGTGCGCGCGTGTGTGTTGATTCCATACAATTCCTCACAAGATGCCACAATCATGTTAAACTGGATGTGTGGATCATTCAACTGTTGTACTCTACATGTTCTGTGGAATCTGGTGAACATTTTTTTTTTCTGTGCAGAGCCCCAATGACACTTCACAGAGTTAAGGAAGAAGAGGAAAATATGTAATTCTGTATCTAAACTGTTGTAACAAAATAATTATGTGTTTGTGTGTGTGTGTGTGTGCGCGCGCGCGCGCGCGCGTGCATGCAGAGAAATCAGTTTCAGTTTCAGTTTCCCAAGGAGGTGTAATTGCGATGGGACAAATCCAAATATGCTGCACCGCATCTGCCAGACAGACCAGCAGCTTAAACCAATGCACTTAGTATACTCAGGCCTTCAGTGCATGCATACGTATCTGTGTACCAATCAGAGTAGATTTTTTCTTCAGAATTATTGCAGAGGACAACTTTGAATCTTGTTGCCATGGGTTTATTTTCAGTGTGCCAGGTGAATGCTTCACACGGTAACTCGGTTTATCGTCTCATCCGAATGACTAGACACTCAGTTTGATTTACCACTTTGCAGGTCTGCACATATGTTGACCTGGGAGATAAATAATAAATGAAAAAAGAAAAAAAAGAAAGAGAAAAATCTCCATCATTTACCCACCAAGTGCCGTTACCAAGATCCGAACCCGGGACGCTCAGATTGAAAGTTCAACGTGTGTGTGTGTGTGTGTGTGTGTGTGTGTGTGTGTTAGCCTGATTCCACCCTTCACCCTTCCCTTCTGCTCTCCCCTTTTCTTCTATCCCCTCGCCCTCCCTACGTCCACATTACCTCTCCCTCACCCCACACACAGGCGCGCGCGCATGTGCGCACGCACACACACACACACGCGCGCACACATGCACGGACACACACACACACACACACTGCCTGTTCTTACACTGCCCCTTATTTTATTTTTGTTTTGTTTATGATATACATTTTGCTTTTTTGCTTTCTTTCTTTTTTCTCGTTTTTCTTTTTCTTTTTTTAAATTTTTTTTATTCATGAACCATAATCTTCACCCTTTCTTTTTCTTTCGAATCCTTAACCAACCCCCACCCTACCACAGGGCTTACAGGGTCCATTGGAAGGATTTTCTTTCTCTGTACATGGCAACATTATAGTTGGGGACCGACGGGAGACCACCAGTGCACTAACAGCTGTCGTCCTCAGCGCACGCTGTTTCACGGGCGGACCGCATAGAGTTAACGGTTCACCATCTGTCGGCTTATGTTTCACCCTCTTCTTATGAACTGTTATCTTACTGACTGTAAAAATAACAATGATGATAATAAGAATGAAAAAAGCGCTCATTCTGTGTGTGTGTGTGTGTGTGTGTGTGTGTGTGTGTGTGTGTGTGTCTGTGTCTGTGTCTGTGAGTGTGCGTGGAGGGTAACTTTTGAAAGAGCAATATACGTAACGTATGCCGTAAAACAATATGTAGGTGGATAGATAGATAGATAGATATACATAGATAGATAGGCAGATAGGTAGTTAGACAGATATCAGGCAGACATTCGGAGACAAAGCCAGAAACAAACAAACCCTCTGAGAATCATCCCCACATCTCAGACTGTCTTCTAACAGGCAAGACCAGACCCTGCAGCCCCTTCAGAGCCAGACTTGAGGATATCCTCCGCCTGGTTCCCCAGAAGAGTTCCCTTACTCCTCCCCATCTCCTGAACCAGTCACCGAAGGTAAAGCCACGTCATCGTTTGTTTCTCCTTACTTTGTCTCATTTATTGATATGATAATGATGATGAGGTGATGATGATGATGATTATCATTATTATTATTATCAATATTATGATCATTACCATTATCATGATCCTTATGATCAGCATCATCATTATTACTGTTATTGTTACACATTTGATCCTGTTCGCTAGTCACTATTTTGGTGGCCTGTGGTGTTTGTTTTTTTATTTTTCATATCAATTAAGCAAAAGACCCCTGTGCTATGGAGGAAGAGCATAATATAACTGTCTATTAGCAGCAGCAGCAGTAGTCGTAGTAGTAGTAGTAATCGTCGTCGTATTCATCGTCGACGTAGTAGTAGTATTAGTAGCAATAGAAGTAGTACTAGTAGCAACAGAACTAGTAGCAGCAGCACTAGCAGTAGTAGCAGCAGCAGAAGGAGGAAGAGGAAGGGGAAGAGGAGCAGGAAGAGGAGGAGGAGGTGGATTTCTATTTCCTTTTTAATGCGGATTTTTCGCAATTTCGATTTTGAAAAAACATGCTTGAGCGAGGTTGTGCTGTACAAAATCACTTGTTTATAAATTTGACCTGTTCTTGAATGATCAAACACTGAGTCGGTGCTCTGTGGATGACTTGCATCTTCCTTTTGTTTTCTTTTTTTTTTTTTTATCTTTTTTATCAGCAATGTATCTTTTACACACACACACACACACACACACACACACACACACACTTACACACCATCCCTTGCCCCCTGATACACACACACAGGTCAGTCCCCATCCATCCCCCTAGAAAACTGTTTGGTGCATTTCCTCCCTTCCTTTCTTCCTTCCTCCCTTCATTTCCTTCCCTTTTTTTTTTTTTTAAAGCCAACCTCCAGGCGGAGCACGACGACGACATCCACGTCCTGAACAACTCCAAGTTCCCAAGACCGAGACCTCTCCCATGCGGATGGGACCCCGCCACTTTCACCAACACTACCAGGTCTCAGTGCTTTCTGCAATGCCAGAAGACTACCAACGACAACAGCACCACCAACAAAAACGACAACAGCAACAACAAGCACTCCTACTTTTCAGCCTTCACGTGCACAAAACAGCAGACCGCCAACACGACCACCACGATACCTACGCTGCTTCCCAAAGACGCGCCCTGCCTCAAACAATTCCTCGCCAACCACTGCTACGGCCCAGGACACACCATTCCCAGAGTGGCGCATTACATCAGGTTCGGTGCCTTCAACTTGACCCTCGACGCCTTCCTCAGCGTCTACTCCGTGGCGCGCTTTCTCCAGCCCTGCCTCATCCTCTTTCACGGAGACGCCGTTCCGGGGGGACCCTACTGGCGGACGCTGCTGCACCTCCTGCCCAACGTTCTGCACGTGCCCAGGCCCAGGCCGCGCCGCATCTTCCGGCGAAAAATCAACGTGGTGCAGCACAGCTCTGACGTCGCCCGGCTGAGAATCCTCTTGGGTGAGGAGGGTTGGGTTGGACTGGTTTGGGATAGCTGGGATTAGGTTGGTTGGAGTTGAGATTAGGTCGGCTGGGGTTGTGTTGGTTGGGGTTGGGTTTGTTGGAAGGTTTCTCAACAACAAACATGGATCTCAAAGTCTGTCAAAACCTTTTTAAACGAGAAAAAGATAGCGTTTCAGTTAAGGAACAAAAAGGATAGAAAACTAGTTCAAAAGAAGCTTAGAGGCGAGTTACGGAGAGGAAATAGGGAATTCAAAACTAAAGTACAGCAGTAATTTCAGACAGGACGAATGGCAGATGAATGACTTTGAGATCGATGCAAAAGTTATAGAATCGTTATTTTTTTTAACTGAATAATAAGAAGGCAGTTGGCCAAAATAAAGTATGTGGAAGTCTTTTAAAGACATGTGCTTCTGAACAGTGTATTATATTTTGTGAACTCTTCAACTGGTCTCTCAAGAACTGCTCAGTCCCCAGCATCTGGAAAATCTATACTATCTGCCCCATCCCCAAGAAAGAGAACCCAGCTGCTCTTAATGATTACTGTCCTGTTGTCCTTACTTCAACGGCCATGAAATGCCTTGAAAAAAATGTTCTCCTACATATATTGCATCTATTGTCTGTCACTGAGAAAAACTTGGACCCTCTTCAGTTCCCCTACAAAAAAGGCAGAAGTATAGATGACGCTATTTTAACGATCCTCCATAATGCTACTACTCATTCAAATAACACAGGATTTTTTTTATTCGCATTCTTTTTGTTGATTTTTCCTCTGCTTTTAACACAGTACAACCTCATCTCCTAGACCTGAAACTGACGAACTTAGATGTTGACCCTAAGCTATTCAACTTCCTACTCAACAGAGCTCAGTCTGTCAGTTTCCAGCCTGTAAGCTCTACTTAATGTTCCACATCTACTGGCGCACCTCAAGGCACAGTACTGTCCCCTGTTCTCTTCACTTTGTATACCAATGATTGCGGCGGCACGGGAAAAAAAACCCCTCCTGTCATAAAATACTCTAATAATTTCGCCATTGAAGATATGTCTAACTCTGATACTGTCTATTTTTGTGGAGTAAGAAAGTTCTGTTCCTGGTGCAAAGAGAATCATCTAGACCTTATGTCATTAAAACAAATGAAATGTCGATAGATTTCCGAAAAGACCCATTGCCTGTACCAAACCTTGTGATTAATGATGAAACTGTTGAAAGAGTCAGTGAATACAAATACTTGGGAACTATTATAGACAATTACCTTGTTTTTGACAAAATATGATAATATACAAAAGAAATGCCAATCCACTTTTTTTCTTCTTTTTTCACAGAAATTAAGGACCTTGTTAATGTTGTGATAACGCACCTGACCAAATTTCTCTAATTCGAGATGATAAAGCTATTCGTATCTTCCTATCTTATCGTCTTGGGTTGGTTGGTATAGGGTTAGGTTTGCTGGGACTGGGGGTGGGGTGGAGTTGAGTTGATTGGGCTTTGGGGGTGGGGGATAGGGGGGTGGTTGGATGAGGTTCGGGTTGAGTTTTGGTTAGTTGGGGTTGGGTTCGTTGAGGTAGGTTGGATGATGAGGTTTGGTTGGTGTTGAGGTTGGGTTGGTTGGGGTGGTTTTGGTTGGGGTTGCGTTGGTTGGTGTAGGTTGGATGGTGTGGTTTGGTTGGTGTTGAGGTTGGGTTGGTTGGGGTGGTTTGGTTGGGGTGGGTTCTTTGGGGTGGGAGTTGTGTTTGTGTGGGTTGAGGTTGGGTAGGGTTTGTTGGGGTTGTGGTTGGGTTTGGTTGGTTGGTGCTGGGTTGGGCTGGTTGGCTAGCTGGTTGTTTGGTGTGTGTGTGTGTGTGGCGGGCGGGCGGGGGTGGGGTGGGGGTGTCTGTGTGCGTGTGTGCATGCTGTATTTAGTCTTCGATTTTACAACTTTCCACTGCAAGTGGTATTAATCCTGTAATATCTGCATATGTGAATGTATGTGTCAGGGAGTAGCGGTTCAGTATGTGTGTGTATATATATATATGTGTGTGTGTGTGTGCGTGCGTGTGTGTGTGTGTGTGTGTGTGTGTGTGTGTGTGTGTGCGTACGTGCGTGCGTGTGTGTGTGTGTGTGTTCACGCTCGCACTTCACATGCCAGAGTATGGAGGAGTCTACTTGGACTTCGACCAGCTGCTCCTCAACCCTGTGGACGACCTCCTAAATAGGTCCACGGTGCTGGGCAACGAGTTCGCAAAACTTACCATCGGCAACGGCCTCATCCTGGCCCGGCCCGACGCTCAGTTCCTCAAGATCTGGCTGGCCCGCTACGCCAACTTCAACGACAGAGTCTGGGCCGCACACTCCACCCATCTGCCTTACAAGCTGTCCAAGACCTTCCCGAACCTCGTTCACGTGGTGGATACCTTCTACCGCCCTCTGCCGCCTCGGAACCGGAAGCTGTACAACACGAAGAGGAAGTCCAGGTACGTTAGTTACCTTTCGTGTTTCTCAAGGAGGCATCACTGCATTCGAACAAACCCATATATATGCTATTCCAAATCTGTTCATACGAATCCATAATACTCCACACCACATCTGCGAAGCAGATGCCTGACCAACAGCATAACCCCATGCGCATGGTCAGGCCTTAAGTGCTTGCAGATATATTTGTGTACCTATGAGAGTGGATTTCTTCTACAGGATGTTTGCCAGAAGGCAACCACTTGTGCTACAATGGATTCTTTTCCAGTGTGTCAGCTATGTTCTGCACACACGGAGACCTCAGTTTATCTTCTCATCCGAATATCTAGACGCTCAGTTTGATTTTCCAGTCCAACTTAGAGGAAAGGGCGAGACCAGGATTCGAAACCAGACCTTCACGGACACTGTTTGTTGTTTTTTTTCTTCTTTCTTCCTCTTCATGCATGTGTGCACAATTTGCAGTCGATGTAGATCAGCAAAGGAAGACTGGAAAAATAGGATATACCTTCAAATAAAAACGTTTCGAGTTCCGAGTTCTGTACTGGTAAGATAAGCCGTCTTAATAACCATACTGTCCCTTTCCCCAGGTATGACTGGACCCATGACTACAGCACTCACATCTACACCAGGATCGTGTACCGCTTATTCTACAGCAAGGTGAGGATCGACCGGCAGGACAGCGTCATGGGCAACATGGTCAGACACATCCTGTACGGAGACCCGCGCGCGTGCCTCGAAAGGCGTCAGGGATAAACCTATAAGGGGTGGGGGTCCAGCAGGGGTGGGAGTGGGGGGTACGGAGAAGGGAGGGGGGGTTGAGGGTTGTTATGGTTGTGGCAGTGGTGAGGGGGGTATGGGGGTCTGGGGTACTGGGGTGGGGGTTGTTAGGTGTGGGGTGGTTTTGGGGGTTGGGGTGCGGGTTACCGAAAGGAAAAACAGAAAGAAAAAAAAAAGAAGACAGGAGACGAACAGAGACAGAAAGGGAAAGAACAGATATAAAAATGAAAAACAGAGATATAAAGGAAAAGAAGAGTGGAAAAGAACAGAGATAGGAAGGAAAAAGAACAGCAACAACAACAAAAAGGGGGAAAAGAACGGAGATAAAGAAATGAAAAGAACAGCGATAGAAAAGCAAAGGAACAGCGATAGAAAGGAAACGGAACAGAAATAAACAAAGGAGAAGAACAGAAACAGAGGGGGAAATAACAGAGATAGAAAGGAAAAGAACAGAACGCAGATAGAAAAGAAAAGAAATTAGAAGGAAAAGGAAAAAAAAGACAGAAAGGAAAAGAGAATTTAAGTAGAAGGGGCAACCGAGAGAGAGAGGCAATAGATAAACAAGAAAAGGGGCGAGGGGTAAAGCTTGTGAATTCTCGCGCAGCGAGAAAGTAATCAGTGTGGATTTGAACATGCATAAGCACTGGTTGAAAGCAGCAGACAAGCATTGTGTTCTGATGGCAGTCTGAACTTAGGTTCGGCAGACACTTAGCATCGCAGGAGGGAACACGGTGATTCACTTGTACACCACTTTGATTTGTTCAATTTGTTGAATTTAGAAGTCGTAGTAGTAGTAGTAGTAGTAGTAGTAGTAGTAGTAACGGCATTAGCAGCTGCAGTAGTAGCAGTAGTGGTAACAACAGTGTTCTCACTATCATTATCTTTTACTTTGTTGTTGTTGTTGTCGCTCTTTCCATCTTGTCAATCTTTCTCGATCTGGATGATGTTTGTTTTGTGATTTATATATCAACTATTTTGACACAGGCAGAACGATTGTCGACCCTTTCTCACAGAATCTCGTAACAGCTCATCAGGTTGCAAGACATGTATCATAATTGTGTGTTATCGTTATATTTATGCATTTTCAATGCATTATAAAATATACTCCATAAAAGCTAAACTAACTCTTGTCTGTCTGCCTGCTCATGGCTGTTGCAACATAAAGATACACCCACACTCGGTTTAAAGATTTGTATAATATCTTTCCATGTAGTCAAGGTCCCATAGCCTTTTACGACCATAATAATAATAGTAATAGTAATAATAATAATGGTATTTATACAGCGCTGAATCTTGTGCAGAGACAAATCAAAGCGCTTTCGCACCAGTCATTCACACGCATGCATAACTCGAACACTGTAGAAACTACAGACATGGAAGAGGCAGGCAAGGGAGGCTATTTTGGGAAGAGGTGGGTTTTAAGGCCAGACTTGAAAGAACGGAGTGAGAGACTTGACGAAGCGAAAGAGGAAGTTCAT
>NC_134880.1:16377352-16407352 GCF_041734735.1 Babylonia areolata | reverse complement strand
AAGGGAAACAAAACCACTGTTTCTCTAGCACATGCCAGAACTGTGAGCAACAGACCAGACAGACATTTCTATCCTATCAATTCAGTTACTCTCGTTAGATTCACGGGTTTCTGTTTGTGTTTGTTGGTGGAGGTGGTGACTGTGGTGATGTTTTTTGGTTGTTGTTTCGCTGCCCCAATCATCAGAGCTTTCCTTGTTTCCTTTCTTCCTTTTTTTATATTTCGTTATCACTGATAATGAAGGGTGATGATGATGATTCTATCGAGGCTCATTTAGGTTTGGAACAACGTGACAGGGCTGTACTCTACGCTTCCTTTCATTCTATCACTCCACGTCAGTCAGGCCCCAGAGACACAGACACATGCAGTGCCGGTCAGGAAATTTGACCCCACGCTCCCACAGACACATCCCGTAATGTGGATGAACTTCCACTGTGTGGTCCTACTTTTCCCATTTGAGCTCAAAGCACACGCATCTCTGGCTCGGTAATGAAATATCCCTGCCAAAATATTCCATCCTCTGCTGGGACTCAAAATCCGCGTTCTCACAGACATCAGAATACTACTACTAATATTAATACTGATAACAATAAGGATGATTATAATGATATGAAGGCTAAAACAGCGCAGTACCCCCATCCCAGGTGGGGCTCACCACGCTCCACATCGAAGAATACAAATTGAAGATTAAGTAACTTAAAAAGTATGCACAAGAAATGAACAAAGGCAATATCACAATCGCACATCACATTTCACATTTTTCGCATTTTTCTGAAATAAAATTCTCCAAATCATTCCAGAATGAATGTGAAAGCGGAAAATAACACAAAATTAATGATGGTGTACAATATCTTTTGATCACGATCATGATCACGAAAAGTGCATCGATCACTATCAACTACTCTCATTTCAAAATTATATTTGATACTAAAATTCTATGGCATAATCTCAGCTGGAATCGTGTGATCTTTATTTCTTTGTTTAGAAAACTGTTTCCAAATTAAGCTGTGTGTTTAGCTTAGCTTGCCATTTAACAAAGGGTTTCATGTCATTTCAATCTTCTTCAACAGTAACTTATAATAGATTTTTGTCCCTTTACTTACTCCCGATATGATTTGCAAACCTTTTTCACTTTCATTGCTTTGCTTCTTTTCATATGTTATTGTTCTTATATTTGCGTATTCCGTGATTGCATGAATACATCTCCAATAGCTGAGGTAATTACTGTGTATTCCATATCATCTGAGAATTCTACATGTCTTCAAATCTGACAATACTGATCCAAAATATATCTCACGTGAAATTCATTTTTCAAGTTTTGAAATAGAACAGACTTCTGTTAGTTTCACTCTTACTGATGAAGAAAATAGGTTCTGCATAAGTCTCTTTGTATCTATCAAGTACAAGAATTGTTTTCATAAGCCTTGAATACATCATTCAAGAAAGGAATATATCTGTCACTGGTAAATCTCTTGGCACCATTACAATCTAAACTATGTATTTCTGGGCTCGTGACTTGAATTATTTTCTTCCAATTTATATTTTGTGTTCAGCTTCCTAATCCAAGTCAGTTTCAGTGCTTGTGAAAAGGCTTTGATATTTGGTACATTACCATTTTCTACATTTTGAATATATCCATATCCTTTTAATTTTGTCCCTGTGTGTGTGTGTGTGTGTGTGTGTGTGTGTGTGTGTGTGTGTGTGTGTGTGTGTGTGTGTGTGTGTGTGTCCGTTCTTTAGTTTTGCGTCTTTTCACTATTAGTGATATTATACGGGAAAAGAGGGTGGCGGGGTGAGGGGGGGGGGTGAGAATTCAGTAAAACAAGGAAGGTAGAAAACTACCAAGAAGTGCATAACTAACATGCAATTAAATTTAACAGTAACAATTCAATTATGATAATGATACGGTGAAAAAGCAAAAGTACATTAAAGCTAGGAATGTAGAAATGGGGCTATGAACTAACGCTTCTGAGAGTTCGAGCATAAGAACCTCATTTGAAATAACTTTTAAAAAAATCGTCAGCACAATAGTTATTCTCTGTGAAATACTTGGGCAGCAAGGTACGTAAGTGCTGGTAGTAAAACAAACAATGATATAAGCTGAACTGCTTACCACATATGCATATCACATTTTTACTATATTTTGTCTTTAGCGCGTGAAGTTTTATACGAAAGAAAGTAGAGGTTTTTAACCGTGTACAACAAACTGATGGATTCGGCATTTTTTCTTTAACTCATTCTACTGTGGAGTGATGGCCTAGAGGTAACGCGTCCGCCTAGGAAGCGAGATAATCTGAGCGCGCTGGTTCGAATCATGTCTCAGCCGCCGATATTTTCTCCCCCCCCCCCCCCTCTCCCACTAGACCTCGAGTGGTGTTCTGGACGCTAGTCATTCGGATGAGACGATAAACCGACGTCCCGTGTGCAGAATGCACTTAGCACACGTAAAAGAACCCACGTCAACAAAAGGGTTGTTCCTGGCAAAATTCTGTAGAAAAATCCACTTCGATATGAAAAACAAATAAAACTGCACACAGGAAAAAATACCAAAAAAAATTGGTGGCGCTGTAGTGTAGCGACGCGCTCTCCCTGGGGAGAGCAGCCCGAATTTCACACAGAGAAATCTGTTGTGATAAAAATAAATACAAAATACAAATACAAATACCCCACAGCTACTTGCCTGCTGCAACTCCCCTGGAACAGCGCTACATGAGACAACTGCAGAAAAAAACAGGGTGGTTAACTAAAATAGCGAAAATCGATGGAAATTTGTTGTTTTACTGGGTCAAACAAAGCTTCGTTTTCATACTTCCGGAATCAGTAAACGGTTCAGTTTAGAATGCCAACTGTACCAAGCAAGATTAAGCGAGATTAGAACAGTATGTTGGCACAATAATACTCGTGGCTGGTCCACAGAGCAAGTAATCATGGTACAAGTTGTCTCGTACCTGGAGTAGAATGAGTTAACTCCGTGCTTTCACTTTCGTAATATCAATATTTTAATCTTTTTTTCTTATCACAATAGTTCATATCAAAGGCCGGTTTCTGTGTCTCCCATAGTGGTATGGGTGCGGAAGTATGATCAGCTGCCACATTTTAAAGATCTATTCCTGAACATTCAAATATGTTAGAAGTATACGTAGCTTTTGTCATTTACGATGAAATAGTCCTGGCCCTTTTTGGAAAGTCTGTATCTGATCTAATTTTCAACTCCTCTCCAATATAGTTAATACCTGTGCTGGCTCATTTTAAAAACCTTGATGTTGCAAGTTCTCGACATTCATCCAGTGGTAGAATTCCAGCTTTTCTGTATGCTTCCCAGATTTGGGACACCTAGTGCAAGTTTATACGCTTTGCCATCTAAACTTGAAACCTTTTTAGCAAATATTTAGGGGCACTAAAGTATACTTCTTGGCCATATGTAAGTTTTGATCTGATAAGTGCTGTAGACAGGTGTATCAAAGTTTTTATTCCCCAAGGCTGTTTGCTATTGATCATTTGGAGATTTAAACTTTTTCTTGCTTTTGTTATCTCTTTTAGTGCCGGCCAGAGTGTCCGGTCGATATCCCCAACTCATTGTTATGGCCATACTTGTTGAGATGCTACAATGTCAGCAGCTTTGATGTTCAGTTGTTGACTGTTTCCGCCATCTTGAATTGTGTGTGTGTGTGTCTGTATGTGTGTGCGTGCGTGCGTGCGTGCGTGCGTGCATGCGTGTGTGCATGTGTGCGTGTGTGTGTGTGTGTGTTATTCCAGACGAAGTCATATCAGTATCTGCGGTATTTGGCAATGATATCCACAAGTAGACCAGTTTTGATATTATAAGAGATTCTTTTCATAAAATGTCTTTGGTCCCGGTCTAATATTTAGTCACAATAGATTTCTCTGTGTGAATTCAGGCTTCTCTCTACGCGGAGAATGAGCTGCCAACAGTACAGCGCAACCCATGTATCTATCTAAAGAATCACATCAGCATTAGGGCGACTGCATTAAATATTGCTCTTAAGACGACTGGGGCTATCTCTGCCTTCTTCCCTTCATGCTGACTTGTCCTAAACATGCTGGTCTCCGAAACGTTCTTACCCCTCCACTATTATCGTTTTCCATCAGAATTTAAGTTACAGTCACTGTGAAGTAACACGACAGCTAAACTGGAATATAGGAGTATACATAATAAATGAGTGTTTAAAAGTTAGAAAGTGAAATCAATCCTTTACAACTGTTGTTTAGCATGATTAGGTAATACCACATAGAACTACGTGTGTTCAAGGGTGCATGTGCTTTTTGGAGCAAATCACTTTTCCGTTCACCTAAAACATCCAATATCTACGCTTTTTCTCCTGTTCAGAGTCAGATGTCCTGCAAAAAAAACCCTAAAAAACAAGTATTCTTATTGTCACAAACACACACACACACACACACACACACACGCACGCACACGCACGCACGCACACGCACGCATGCGTACGCGCGCACACACACGCGTGCGCACACACATACACACACTCACTTAAAGAGGAAAATCCCAAATTGCCGGCATGCGTAGTATAAAGAATTGGGGAACAGTGGGGTGTGGAGGGCTGGGGGGGGGGGGGGGAGGGGGGGGGGAGGAGGGGATAGGAGGTAGAGGAGGTAAGGTGAGAGAGGGGAAGGGAGAGGGTTTGTCTGTCTGTCCGTCTATGTAGTGTGCGTATGTGTCTGTGTCTGTGTGTCCATGCACAAGTATATGTGTATGTCTGTACCTGTACGTGTTTGTGTGTGCGCACGCATGTGTGTGTGTGTGTGTGCATGTTCGTCTTTTTCCACCCTTTCTTCCCGCCCCTACAGCTTACCCTACCCCATACTCGCCACCCCTTCCAACAGCAAGCACATTAAGTGATGGGGGGTAGAGCAGTGGGGAACAGATCAAATAACCATGTGGAAACAAAAAACAAAAGTGTGTAAACAATCAGTCTTAAGAGCTTTTGTTTGTTTGTTGTTGGTTTGGTTTTGTTTAAATATATATATATATATATATAAGCACATACTTGTATTCAATCTTAAGCACGTAACCGCACAACAGGGTAGACAACAAACGAAAAGAACATGTGTGGCGGTCTGATCAAAAGACGTAGGTCCCTACACTACTTCGTTCTCGCCCTCATGATCTGTTTCATCCTCTTCTGCTGGAAGTCTTACAGGGACATGGCTTCTGGTGCGGCTCTGTGGCGCTGTGAGTAGTGGTTAGGTGGGTTTGTGTGTTTGTGGAGGGGAGGGTAGAAACAACGACGGACTGATATTATTACAGAATGGACGGGAAAACCATTTGTAGACACCCAGACTTTGACGCACAACCGACAGACCTGGAGGAATGTGATGATCAGTTCTCTGCAGTGCCCCAACGACTCTTCACAGAGTTGATGAAAAAGAAGGACCATTACAAACACAGAGTGGCCATCACGTCCAAGAAGTGTTAGCACCCAGCCCCCCCCCCCCCCCCCCCCAACCCCCCCACCCCCAGTATATTCTAATTACCTACTTCAAGACTTGAAACCGGACCATTACAAACACAGAGTGGCCATCATGTCCAAGAAGTGTTAGCACCCCCCAGCATATTCTAATTACCTACCTCAAGACCTAAAACCAGACCATTGCAAAATTAGAGTGGCCATCATGTCCAAGAAGGGGTGGTGGATCATCTTTTCATTCTGTTAGGATTGGGCTGTGCTACAAGTTTGGCATTAGTACAGGGTCACTCGCTCTGGGGAACAAAACAGCGTGAACACGCTGAAAATGAGGCGAACTACTGCCATCATCTTGACCAAATCAGCCAAACCAAGAAGAGTGAGGGGTCCACTGGGTCACCCTGCCAACCTTCACCCAAGAGCTAAAGGCAAAGGCAAAAAGTTTATCACTTGTGCCCGTGGGGGCATTGAAACGGTACATACATACATCTTTTACACATACCATACAAACAAAATGAGTGATGTCAAAAGAACAAAAAGAAAAACAAAAAGCCCATTCGCGCAAGCATGCAAATACATATTAATAAGTAATTTATCCTTAGCAAGTAACTGAAATTTCCACTAGATGACACGGATCACATCGTAGACTTCGTAAAAAAGCCAAGTGCAGTGTGCAGCTTGTGAAAGACATTCTACTAGAAGTGTGGCATCTGTTTATTTCCACACATGGAAGTGATCAACCTGAATAGCGAACCCGAAATCCAAGACCAGAAACTGGAAACCAGGGACAAAAACGACGACAAGCATTCATGAACCTGTTATCATTTGTAACGTCGCAAATTTGATAATTCTGTTTCTGTGGAACATAGACAAGATGTGCCAGATTCGCCCTTTCTTTCATGTTTGACTGGAAAATCAAACTGAGTGTTTCGTAATTCGGATGAGATGATAAACCGAGGTCCCGTGTACAGCACTGAAATAAAAAAAATAAATAAAACATGACGACTGTAGTACTGTCTGCTGGTAAAATTCTGCAGACGAAATTCACTCTGATTGATACACATGTACATATGCGTGTGTTCAAGGCCTGACTAGCGTGTTGAGTCATGATGCTGTCGGGCATCTGCCCAGCAGACGTGGTGTAGTGTAAATAGATTTTGTCCTATCGCAGTAACGTCTCCATAAGAAACTGAAACAAGCTGAACCCACAAGACGTGGAGGTGATTCACTTGTACACCGCTTTGATTTGTTCAATTTGTTGAATTTAGAAGTAGTAGCAGTAGTAGTAGTAGTAGTACTAGTAACGGCAGTAGCAGCTGCAGTAGTAGCAGTAGTGGTAACAACAGTGTTCTCACTATCATTATCTTTTACTTTGTTGTTGTTGTTGTCGCTCTTTCCATCTTGTCAATCTTTCTCGATCTGGATGATGTTTGTTTTGTGATTTATATATCAACTATTTTGACACAGGCAGAACGATTGTCGACCCTTTCTCACAGAATCTCGTAACAGCTTATCAGGTTGCAAGACATGTATCATAATTGTGTGTTATCGTTATATTTATGCATTTTCAATGCATTAGAAAATATACTCCATAAAAGCTAAGCTAACTCTTGTCTGTCTGCCTGCTCATGGCTGTAGCAACATAAAGATACACCCACACTCGGTTTAAAGATTTGTATAATATCTTTCCATGTAGTCAAGGTCCCATAGCCTTTTACGACCATAATAATAATAGTAATAGTAATAATAATAATGGTATTTATATAGCGCTGAATCTTGTGCAGAGACAAATCAAAGCGCTTTCGCACCAGTCATTCACACGCATGCATAACTCTAACACTGTAGAAACTATAGACATGGAAGAGGCAGGCAAGGGAGGCTATTTTGGGAAGAGGTGGGTTTTAAGGCCAGACTTGAAAGAACTGAGTGTGGAGACTTGACGAAGCGAAAGAGGAAGTTCATTCCAGTTGCAAGGGAAAGGGTTGTTCCTGGCAAAATTCTGTAGAAAAATCCACTTCGATATGAAAAACAAATCAAACTGCACGCAGGAAAAAAAACAAAAAACAAAAACAACAACAAAAGGGTGGTGTTGCAATGTAGTGACGTGCTTTCCCTGGGGAGAGCAGCCCGAATTTCACACAGAGAAATCTGTTGTGATAAAAAGAAATACAAATACAAATAACACATGCATGCACACACACACACAAACACACACACACACACATGCCCACACGCGCGCGCACACACACACACACACACACACGAGTGATGAATACAGTACCTGACCTTCATCAACTGAAGTCAGCTACCCTGGGTGGAGTGAGGAATATCGGAGAAGAGTGCCTTTCCCAAGCACACATAACACCACACTGAAACGTGTCAAAAGGAAAACTCGTGGGAAGGAATACCCGAATCATAACCCATGACACTAAAATGGATCAAAATGGAGTGGTTTGAGTCTTCACCAAGTCACCCAATTTCTTCCCTCCCCATCTCTTTCTCCTTTTTTTTTTTTTTTTTTTTTTTTTTTTTTTTTTTTTGTTCTTACTTTTTTGGGCAGAGCAGTTCCACGCATCTTGTAAGAGGAACAGCTGAACTCACCAGATAAAAATCCCAAGCCGGTTGAAGCAGAATAGCTTTTTCAACGGAGCAAGAGACTCATCCGGCAATGATAAGTCTTTTCAAGGGAAACAAAACCATTGTTTCTCTAGCACATGCCAGAACTGTGGGCAACAGACCAGACAGACATTTCTATCCTATCAATTCAGTTACTCTCGTTAGATTCACGGGTTTCTGTTTGTGTTTGTTGGTGGAGGTGGTGACTGTGGTGATGTTTTTTGGTGGTGGTGGTTTCGCTGCCCCAATCATCAGAGCTTTCCTTGTTTCCTTTCTTTTTTTTCCCTTCATAGTTCGTTATCACTGATAATGAAGGGTGATGATGATGATTCTATCGAGACTCATTTAGGTTTGGAACAAAGTGACAGGGCTGTACTCTACGCTTCCTTTCATTCTATCACTCCACGTCAGTCAGGTACCAGAGACACAGACACTTGCAGGAAATTTGACCCCACGCTCCCACAGACACATCCCGTAATGTGGATGAACTTCCACTGTGTGGTCCTACTTTTCCCATTTGAGCTCAAAGCACACGCATCTCTGGCTCGGTAACGAAATATCCCTGCCAAAAAAATCCCATCCTCCGCTGGAACTCAAACCTGCGTTCTCACAGATATTATAATAATAACAATAATAATAATAATAATATGGAGGCTAAAATAGCGTATTCTCCCATCCCAGATGGGGCTCACCACGCTTTACAACGAGATACACAAATCTAAGATTAAGTGACTTAAAAAGTATGTACAAGAAATGAACAAAGGCAATATCACAGTCTCACATCACATAGACCCAAATCACAGCAAAAGTATATCACATTTCACAATTTTCGCATTTTTCTGAAAGAAAATTCTCCAAATCATTCCAGAATGAACTTGAAACCGGACACCACCACAACTGATGGTGTGCAATATCTTTTTCATGATGACAAAAAATGCGCTGGTCACTATCAACCACTCATTTGTTTCAAAATTATATTTGATACTAAAATTCTATGGCACAATCAAAGCTGGAGCCATTCAACCTTTATTTTATAAACTGTTTCCAAATCAATCTGTGTTAAGCTTAGCTTGTCATTTAACAAAAGGTTTCATGCCATTTCAACCTTCTTCAACAGGAAGTAATCATAAAGTTTTGTCCCTTTACTTTTTCCAAATATGATTTGTAAAGCTTTGTTACTTTCATTGCTTTGGTTGTTACCAAATCTTATTCTTACATCTGCGTATTCCTTGATTGCATGAATACAACTCTAATAGTTTGATTGCATGAATACAACTCCAATAGTTGAGATTATTACTATTTATTCCATATTATCTGAGAATTTTACACGGCTTAAATCTAACCATACTCATTCAAAATATATCTCATATAAAATGCACTTTTCTATCCAAGTTTAAAATAGAACGGACGTCCGTTAATGTTTCCCTTACTGGTTAAGAAAAAAGGTTCTGCATTAATCGTTGTATTTATCTAGTACACTGTGAGCATTGCTTTCATAAGCCTTGAATACATCATTCAAGAAATGAATATTATATCTGTCACTGGTAAATCCCTTGGAACCATTTAAATTACAATTTAAACTATTTATTTCTGGGCTCATGACTTGAATTTTTTCTTCCAGTTTATATTTTGTGCTCAACTTTCTTGTTCAAGTCAGTTTCAGTGCTTGTGAAAAGGCTTTGATATTTGGCATATTACCCCCATTTTCTATATTTTGGATATATCCTTTTTATCTTGTCCACTGCGCGCGCGCGCGCGCGTGCGTGTGTGTGTGTGTGTGTGTGTGTGTGTGTGTGTGTGTGTGTGTGTGTGTGTGTGTGTGTGTGTGTGTGTGTGTGTGTGTGTGTGCGCGCGCGCGCGCGCCTGTGTGTATGGTTATTGTTTTTTTTGTTGTTGCTGTTTCTTTGTTGTTGTTGTTGTTGTTGTTGTTGTTGTTGTTGTTGTGTGTGTGTGTGTGTGTGTGTGTTTACTTGTGTATGTTTCTGTGTGTGATTGTGTGTGCGCACACACACGCGCGCGCGTGTGTGTGTGTGTCTGTGTGCGTCTTTTTCCACCCTGCGTGCGTGCGTGCGTGCGTGTGTGTGCGCGCGTGCGTGCGTGCGTGCGTGCGCGCGCGCGCGCGTCTGTGTGTATGGTTATTGTTTTTTGTTGTTGTTGCTGTTTCTTTGTTGTTGTTGTTGTTGTTGTTGTTGTTGTTGTGTGTGTTTGTGTGTGTGTGTGTTTGTGTGTGTGTGTGACGTCTCGTACATTATGTAAAGTCTCCACAGGTGAATGATACAGGGTGGTCATCATGTTGAAACAATGATGTCCTCTCTGATGAACGATGTCAGGTGGGCAGTTTGAAAAGGCGCAGTCTCCTCTGATGACGATGTCAAGTGGTCGTTATGTTGAACAGATGATATCTCCTCTGATGACGATGTCAGGCTGTCTTGTTGGAATGATGATATCTCATCTAATGACGATGTCGGGTGGTTGTCATTTTGAACATATGATATCTCATGTGATGACGATGTCAGGTGATCATTACATTGAACAGATGTCTCCACTGATGACGATGTTAGGTGGTCGTCATGTTGAACAGTTGATGTCTTCTGGTATGATGACTTCAAGTGGTCATCATATAGAACAGATGATGTCTCAACAGGTGACAATTTGGATGGTCGTCATCTTGAACATATGATGACTCCTCTAATGATGATGTCAGTGTCGTGTCTATACCTAGATAGTAATACAAGGGAAATAACTACTATAAAGAGTCAAAGGTCACAGGAAGCGTGACGGGATATCTGGATCAAGATGGTGGATTAAACCGGTGTAAATATTACCAAGTGTCTGTGCAATTTGAATGGTAGCACATGATAACAACACCAAACATCCACGCATACATACACACAAGATACAGATAAGACAATGGCGACGAGTATAAACCTTCTAGGACGACCACAAGCGTTTGAAGCGGTAGGTGACGCACAAACTCTTAGCATCAAGTGGACTTCGTGGATAGAAGAGTTCGAAGCCTATGCAGACAGTGTTGGTTTATTTGTCAACGAGGACAGTACAGACAACGTGAGGCAACAACGTAGAGCACTCTTGCTATATACGGCAGGCAAGGAGGTGAGAGACATTTTTGCAAATCTTCCAGACAAAGGAACAGCAACAGAATATGACGAAGCAGTGACGGCGCTGACAACACACTTCAAAGTGAAACCAAACAAGACATTTCAGCGACACCAGTTCAGAAAACTAACCCAGAATGACACGGAAACTGTTGCTCAATTCGTGGGTAGACTGAGACTGAACGCAGATGGTTGTGAGTTCGATAATATAGAAGACCAGATCAAAGATCAAGTTGTGCAAACAGTGAAATCTGACAGATTGCGACGCAAACTGCTAGAACAGGGAGATGAACTAGATTTAGCAAAGACTCTCAAGATTGCAGCAACACATGAAGCCGTAGATGAACAAGCTAGACAGATGAAACAAGATCATTCGGGTGGAAATGGAGCAGTGGCCAGAATACACACTAATAGTAAAACGAACAGTCACAAAAACAAGTCAAGCAAAGGCGAGTGCTATAGATGTGGTAATACTGATCACTATGGCAGTAACCCAAGTTGCCCTGCCAGAGGCAAAATATGTCGCAAATGTGGTGGAGCAAATCACTTCCAAAAAATGTGCCGTTCTAGATCTAAGAGAGAAAGGACAGATCATCGAGATGCTAGACCACGGAAAAATAAGAACCAAGAGGAAGGTAGACAGCAAAGTAGAGGAAACAGAAATCGAGTGAATCAGCTTGACGCAGAAAACTCAGAATCAGAAAGCGATGAAGAGACGGTCCATGTATTCATGACTAGGGAGACTACCGTCAGAGACAGTAAACTCACTATCCAAGTAGAAGGTGTGCCTGTTGACTGTATTGTTGATTCCGGATGCGACATCAACATCATCAGTGAAAAACTGTGGTCAAAACTGAAGTCAAAGAACATAGAACACAAAATCAAGAAATGCACCAAAAAGCTGTACCCCTACACATCAACTACACCACTACAGACAGTATGTTGTTTTGAAGCAGAAGTGTGTACTGGTGAAAATAAAGCTATAGCCGACTTCATTGTGATCAGAGAAGATGCAGACCCGCTGCTTAGCAGAAAAACTAGCATGGAGCTAAATGTACTTCATATCGGACTGAATGTTCAGAACGTGTCAGCAGATGAGAACGAAGACATCAAGACTAAGTTCAAACCACTGTTCACAGGGTTTGGAAAGCTGCAAGGACGCCAAGTCGAGCTCACTGTAGACCCCAAGATAAAGCCAGTCGCACAACCAGTACGACGAACACCATTTGGACTCAGAACCAAGGTAGAGGCCAAGATCAAAGAACTTCTCAACAGTGACATCATCGAGCCCGTGGAGAAGCCTACTCCCTGGGTAAGCCCGGTAGTGATCGTGCCGAAAGCCAACAATGACATCCGTATGTGTGTGGACATGCGACTTGTCAATGAGGCCGTGCAGAGAGAACGCCATCCAATACCAACAGTTGAAGAGCTACTGCAAGACATGGCTGAAAGCAGAGTCTTCACAAAACTGGATCTGAAGATGGGCTACCACCAGCTGGAGCTACACCCAGACTCACGAGACATCACTACCTTCGTTACACACTGTGGACTTTACAGGTATAAGCGATTGGTGATGGGCTTCAATGCAGCAAGTGAGATATACCAACATGAAATAGCACAGGTGTTACAAGGCATCCCTGGTGTGGCCAATCTCTCAGATGACATCATCATACATGCGCCCGACAGAAAGCAGCATGATGAGCGACTGCAGCAGACACTCCACAGACTCCAAGATGCAGGTTTAACACTGAATCTGGACAAGTGCCATTTCAGAAAAGACGAGATTGAGTTCCTCGGACACAAGCTGACTGCCAAAGGCCTTGACCCTGCAAAGGATAAGGTTGAAGCTGTGATCAACGCCCGTGAGCCACAGAACATCAGTGAAGTGAGGAGTTTCCTTGGGCTAGCAAACTACTGCGCACGTTTTATCCCAAACTTCGCGACATTGACTGAGCCCCTACGCAGGCTGACCAGAAAAGCTGAAAAGTTTCATTTTGGCCCAGAGCAGAAAGAAGCATTCAAGTCACTGAAAGAAGCCCTAGGTAGTGCAAAGACATTAGGCTACTATGATCCCAAGGCGCCAACTCAAATCATCTGTGATGCTTCGCCAGTTGGATTAGGTGCAGTTCTAGTCCAGAGACAGAAAGAAGGAGCCAGAGTCATCAGCTATGCAAGTCGAAGTCTGACCGCTGTAGAGAAGAGATATTCGCAGACAGAAAAAGAGGCTCTTGCAATCGTCTGGGGATGTGAGAAATTTCATCCCTACATATACGGACTGAACTTTGATCTTCTCACAGACCACAAACCTCTCCAGACCATCTATGGCCCCCGCTCGAAACCAAGTGCTCGGATCGAGAGATGGGTACTTCGACTCCAAGCCTACCAATTCCGAGTCGTGTACATCCCAGGAAAAGCCAACATTGCTGATCCATTGTCCAGACTCTTGCCTACCCAGACCCCTCCACCATTCTCAAACATTTCTGAAGAAGCTGAAGAACACGTCAGATTCGTCACAAACAACGCAACGCCATGTGCTGTGACAACGGCTGAAATTGAAAAAGCATCAGCTGAAGACGACGAGCTGGAGACAGTCAGACAATGCATAGAGACAGGACAGTGGCACAATTGTGACAAGCTGTATGCCGCTGTGAGCCATGAACTGTGTACTGTTGGCAACACAGTGCTGAGAGGTTCCCGCATTGTGATCCCCAAAACATTGAGACCTCGCATTCTGACACTAGCCCATGAAGGACATATGGGTATAGTTGGAACAAAACAGAACCTAAGAACCAAAGTTTGGTGGCCCGGCATGGAGAAACAAGCCGAGAAATACTGCAAGACCTGCCATGGCTGCCAACTGGTAAGCCGAGCTAACCCGCCTGAACCAGTGAAGAGCACCAAACTACCAAACGCACCATGGGAAGACCTAGCCATGGACTTCCTAGGACCGCTGCCATCAGGACACTCAGTACTTGTAGTCATTGATTACTACAGCCGGTACTACGAGATTGCCATCATGAAATCTATAACAGCTGAAAAGACTGTGGCAGTGTTAAAGACAATATTCGCCAGACATGGAATGCCGCTCACAATACACTCTGACAATGGGCCGCAGTTCAAATCTGAAGTCTTCGCAGACTACATGAAAGACATTGGAGCCAAACACATCAGAGTTACACCAAGATGGCCGCAAGCAAACGGTGAAGTTGAACGCCAAAATGAATCGCTTCTGAAGAGAATGAAGATCGCACAAGCAGAGGGAAAAGACTGGAAGGATGAAATTCTGAAATACTTGCAAGTATACAGAGCATCTCCACATCCTTCAACTGGAAAGAGCCCAGGAGATTTACTGTTTGGACGCAAAATCCGAACAAAGATTCCCCAGTTGCCCAGCGACTACATTGACCAAGAAGTCCAAGACCGTGACGCTGAAAGGAAAGGACTTTCAAAGTTGAATGCTGACCAGAAACGAGGAGCGACTGAGTGCAACATCATGCCCGGAGACACCGTCCTGCTGAAAAGAGACCAGAAACAAGGGAAGCTGGACACAACCTTCCTGCCAGAACCATATGAAGTCATCGAGAAATCAGGCAGCAAAGTGACAGTCCAGTCTCCAAGCGGTGTGAAAATCTCCCGCAACTCGTCCCATGTAAAGAAGTTTCACAGCCCAAGTAGTGATGAGCCCAGCAGTCCACGGGAGGCAACCCAGTTCACCGACCTTCCAACAGCTGACAGTGAAAACCCACCCCATCCCCAACCCCTAGCAGAGGCCCCACTCAATTCCAGACACCCTACCCCATCACCCCCCCCCCCCCCCCCAAAACCTGTACTGCAACCCCAGTCCGAAAATCGGAGCGCACAAAGACAAGACCCAGAAAGCTTGAGGATTATGTGACAAGCTGAGTGAAAGAGATTGGGAATGAATGCGTGTGTATTTGGATTAATAGAACAGATAGTTCATTCAATGTGCTTTATTTTAATTTCATTTACTACAGTGATAATACTCCCACTGAATGTTGGACATTGATTTATTTTAAGAAAAGGGAGAGAAAGAAGGAGAGAGAAGGACAAACTTTGAACGAATGTGAGAATGCATAAGAAAAACAGACATTGAAAGAGTTTAAGATTGAAACTCAAGAGACAATGCTTTCATTTTTTAATTGTTGTATTTAGAAAGAGTTTAAGATAGAAAACTCAAGAGACAATGCTTTCATTTCTTAATTGTTGTATTTAGTTTGTCAGAAGTTTTGAATGAATATGGGTGAACATAAATTTGTTTGTAATTAATTTCTTTAATGTTTATGTTTTTGAAACACAAAACAAATTCAGACATTATGAGAGTGAATCACAATGTAAAGAGTTTCCAATTGATTAAGTTGAGTATTTTTACATAGGAAGATAGTATTTCATACCTAAAACAATTACTAATTCTGTTTGAGATCTGTTGGGTAATTTTAAACTGATTTTAAATTAAAGTAAGGGAGGGATGTCGTGTCTATACCTAGATAGTAATACAAGGGAAATAACTACTATAAAGAGTCAAAGGTCACAGGAAGCGTGACGGGATATCTGGATCAAGATGGTGGATTAAACCGGTGTAAATATTACCAAGTGTCTGTGCAATTTGAATGGTAGCACATGATAACAACACCAAACATCCACGCATACATACACACAAGATACAGATAAGACAGTCAGGTGGTCGTTATGTTGAACATATGATGTCTCCTCTGATGACGATGCCAGGTGGATGTCATGTTGATCATATATCTCTTGTGATGACGATGCCAGGTGGACGTCATGTGAACAGATATCTCTTGTGATGACGATGTCAGGTGGACGTCATGTGAACAGATATCTCCTGTGATGACGATGTCAGGTGGACGTCATGTGAACAGATATCTCCTGTGATGACGATGTCAGGTGGACGTCATGTGAACAGATATCTCCTGTGATGACGATGTCAGGTGGACGTCATGTTGAACATATGTTATCTCCTCTGATGACGATGTCAGATGGTTAGCATGTTGAACATATATCTCCTCTGATGACGGTATCAGGTGATCGTCATTTTGAACAGATGATATCTCCTGTGATGACGAAGTCTGGTGGTCGTCATGTTTAACATATATCTCCTGCGATGATGATGTCAGGTGGTTAGCATGTTGAACAGGTGAAATCTCCTCTGATGACGATCTCAGGTGGACATCATGTTGAATATATGATGTCTCCTCTGATGATGATGTTAGGTGATCGCCATGTTTAACAGATGATGTCTCCTCTGATGACGATGTCGGGTGGTTGTCAGGTGGAACAGATATCTCCTGCGATGATGATGTCACGTGGTTGTCATGTTGGTGAAATCTCCTCTGATAATGTTGTCAGGTGGACGTCATGTTGAACATATGATGTATCCTCTGATGATGATGTCGGGTTGTTATCATGTTGAACATATGATATCTCATGTGATGACGATATCAGGTGATCGTCATGTTGAACATGTATCTCCTGTGATGACGAAGTCTGGTGGTCGTCATGTTGAACATATATCTCCTGCGATGATGATGCCAGGTGGTTGACATGTTGAACAGGTGAAATCTCCTCTGATGACGATGTCAGGTGGACATCATGTTGAATACACGATGTCTCCTCTGATGACGATGTCAGGTGATCGTCATGTTGAACATATCTCCTGTGATGATGATGTTAGGTGATCGTCATGTTGAACAGATATCCCCTGTGATGACGATGTCAGGTGATCGTCATGTTGAACATATGATATCTCCTGTGATGACGATATCTGGTGGTCATCATGTTGAACATATATCTCCTGTGATGACGATGTCAGGTGGTCAACATGTTGAACAATATTTTTAGTGTGATGTAAATGTGATACATCTTCTGATCGAACAATATGGACATATACTGAAATGAACATTTTCAAAGTTGAGTATTTCTGGAAGGACATAAATTTGAAAGTTATTATTGTCGCTGGTTTCCTGTTTCTCAGATAGATTTTCCGGATGTGGCTAACGACTGGCATTGTGGAAAGAAAACTAAAGTCGGCTTCTCGGAAAACTATTCCGATTGTTTTTGGTTCAGGCTTTGAAGCTACAACAGAAAAGCCCCGAATACTCTGTGTCTGCAACAACTTCTTCTATTGTCTCTAGTTTTTACACCTAACATAAAAACGATTATTCCTTGGTTTTGTTACTGACTCCACTTCTCCAACTTAAGTCTGGATGGCCTTTTTTGTGGTAATGAGGATACAATCGAGATTCTTGATCTTGCTGTTGTTGCATATCGTCCAGCCAACCGCAGAGAGCCATACTAGGACTGTCAAATCATACAAATGCTCAACTGCGTCAACACAAAACCGTCACATTTACACACACACACACACAAAAACCCCAACAAAAACAAACAAACAAACAAAAAAAACACTAAGACAAACCCAAAAAAAACAGCAATCGAAATTCACAAAACTAAATAGATAACTAACTAAATAAATAAGTTAATAGCATTTATCAAAATGTTATCAAACAACTTCCATGCAGAACAACAACTGCACAGGTCTGGAAAACAAAAGCAAACTCACGAAGCTTTCGGACCTGTGTCAACTACTGTTTGTAAAATTCTAGTCGGAAAGTACCCCTTCAAACTAAGCCACCGGTCCAACGGCTGAGTTATAGCCACGAACACAGCGCGACGCATGAATTGGCCTTGTAGCTCTCTCCTACCGAATATACTGTGCAAAAATTCTGAATACATAACACGAAAACAAAGATGAATAGGGAAAAGTACTTTTAATAATTAAAAAAACCAACATAGCAGTTGTAAAATAATATTTTAACACAGAGGTGTTCGTCCCTGCTGCTTGAAGTTATCCATGGGCAGGCCACTCTCTCGCGCTGGAAAACAAAACAACCTCAACCTGCTGAAAGTGAGGCAAACTACTGCCACCATCTTGACCAAATCAGCCAAACCAACAAGAGTGAGGGGTCCACTGGGTCACCCTGCCAACCTTCACCCAAGAGCTAAAGGCAAAGGCAAAAAGTTTATCACTTGTGCCCGTGGGGGCACTGAAACGTTACATACATACATCTTTTACACATACCATACAAACAAAAAGTCAAAATGTCAAAAGAACAAAAAGAAAAAAAAAACCAAGAAAGGCAAAGCCTTCAAGACTCACTTGCGATACACATTTGAAGAAAAAAGAATAACAACTCATAAAAATAAAAAAATTAGTTCGTTGAAATGTGATCTCTCTTCGATATTATAATGTCATATACAGATTCACGAGAAAAAAAAAGAAAAAAAAGGCTTGAATGCAGATTCGATCCACGGATGTTTGGGTCGAAAATGAGCGGTTTTATTCACTGCGCTAATGCAGGTTCAATGTTGATGTTCAAATCTTATTATTTGAGCATGATCTTTTAGCAGAATCAATCCACAGCACCAATCGAAATCATGACGCAGTTTAAATCATGTTGTTTTGGTATATCTAGGGGATTTAAAAATTTTCTTTCAAATCCGAGGTAAAGGAGACGTTCCCATCAACCTCAAAAACACTGCAATATATGTCCGTTTTTATAGATCTGCAGAGATCCGTAACAAGCTTTGTCTTTCCACTCACTGAGAAACTAGGACACCTTCCATTCAATTTCTTTTTTCTGTTTATTCTAGTTAATTCAGTATCCACTGTAAAACATTCATATGCAGAAAACACGTTGATTATTAAAGATATTCTTTTGATTCGGCGGTAAGGAGACGTTGCCATTGCGTCAGGCTTTGCAACATGTTATGTCAAGATCTACGCTGACCAGTGCCATGTAGACGAGACAGTGAAAAGGTCGATTCAAATTTTCTTTTCTGTTCATTCTGTTAATTCAGTGTCCACTTTAGAATATTCATATGCAGTAAACACGTCAATAATATGGTAAGTGGAAGATGAGCGTCTTAACGATTCTGCCACATTCTTTCTGAGAGAGACAGACAGAATAACAGACAGACAGACAGAGATATGGGTGGAGGGGGGACCAGCATGCAATCCAGCAGGTGTTAAGTCTATTGCCATTTCCAAAGCTCACAAAACTCTGTGTGTGTGTGTGTGTGTGTGTGTGTTTGTGTGTGATTCCGCCTTCAACCCTACTCGTCCACTCCCCCCTTTTCTTTTATCCCCTCGCCCTCCCTCCGTCAACATCACCTCTCTCTCTCTCTCTGCACACACACACACACACACACACACACACACACACGCATGCACGCACACACACACAGAGGCTTCAGTCCCACACCCGCACACTGCATCTCCCCACATATTCCTTCGTGTTATTTGCGTCTTGTTTATATGCATTTTGCTTTCTTCTTTTTTTTTTTTTCTTTTTTTATTATTATTCTTTTTTTCATTTATGAACCATAATCTTCACCCCTCCTCTTTCCCTCCAAACCTTAACCACCCCCACGGCTTACTGGGTCCATTGGAAGGATTTTCTCTTGTGCATGTGGCAACTTGATAGTAGGGGACCGACGGGAGACCACCAGTGCACTAACAGCTGTCGTCCTCAGCGCAAGCTTTTTCACAGGAGGACCGCATGGAGTTAATGGTTCACCATCTGTCGGCTTAACTGTTGTCTTACTGATTGTAAAAAAAATAAAACATAACGAAAAAAGCGCTCATTCTGTGTGCGTGTATGTGTCAGTGTGTGTGTGTCTGTGTGTGTCTGTGTCTGTGTCTGGAGGGGGTCGCTTTTGAAAGAGCTAAATACGTAAACTTTGTCGTTTAAAGAAACAAAAATGTAATAGATAGACTGACAGACAGATAGACATACCGAGACTGAGCTAGAAAAAAACAACCTCTCTGAGAATTATCCCCGCATCTCAGACTGTCTTTTAACAGACAAGACCAGACTATAATCATTATCATTATTATGTTACTGTTATCATTATTACCATCATCATCATTCTTACTATCATCATCATCATCATTATTGTTATTATAACCATTATCATCATAATCACTGTGATACATATGATTTATCTTGTTCGTTAGACACCATTTTGATGCCCTGTGGTGTTAATTTTCACAAGCTTTTCTCCGCTTACTGATTTTAAGCAAAAGGCCCCTGTACTAAGGAGGATGAGCGCAATATGAATGTCCATAAGCAGCAGCAGCAGCAGTAACAGTAGTAGCAATCGTCGTAGCAGTCGTTGTCGGCGTAGTGATAGTGGTTGTAGCAGCAGCAACACCAGCAGTAGTAGCAGCAGCAGTAGTAGGAGCAGGAAGAGGAGGAGGAGCAGGAAGAGGAGGTGGATTTCTATTTCTTTTTGGTGGGGAATTTCGCAGTTTCGACACACAAGACGTGCTGGTGCGGAGTTGCGCTGTGTAAAATTATTTCTTTGCAAATTTGACCTGTAATTGAATGATAAAACATTGTTGAGGCTCTGTGGATTAAATGCATTTTTTCTTCTCTTCCTTTCTTCATTTCACCTTTTCATTAGCAATTTCTTTTTTACACACACACACACACACACTCACGCACACACACACACGCGCGCGCACACACACACACACACAAACACCCTCAACTGCATTCCTTACCCTGCCCCCCATCCCCACCCCTCCTCCACACACACAAACACACACAGGTGAGCCCCCAACGACCCCCACCCCCACCCCCCCTAAACAGTTGTTTGTTGCGTTTCTTTTCTTCCTTCCTTACTTACTTTCTTTTCTTACCGTTTCTTGTAAAGCCAATCTCGAGGCGGAGCATGACGATGACATCCACGTCCTGAACAACTCCAAGTTCCCAAGACCGAGATTTCTCCCATGCGGATGGGACCCCGCCAATTTCACCAACACTACCAGGTCTCAGTGCTTTCTGCAATGCCAGAAGGCGATCAACGATAACAGCACCACCAGCAACAAAAACGACAAGCACTCCTTTTCGGCCTTCATGTGCACAAAACAGCAGACCGCCAACACGACCACCACGATACCTACGCTGCTTCCCAAAGACGCGCCCTGCCTCAAACAATTCCTCGCCAACCACTGCTACGGCCCAGGACACACCATTCCCAGAGTGGCGCATTACATCAGGTTCGGCGCCTTCAACTTGACCCTCGACGCCTTCCTCAGCGTCTACTCCGTTGCGCGCTTTCTCCAGCCCTGCCTCATCCTCTTTCACGGGGACGCCGTTCCGGGGGGACCCTACTGGCGGACGCTGCTGCACCTCCTGCCCAACGTTCTGCACGTGCCCAGAGCCAGACCACGCCGCATCTTCCGGCGAAAAATTAACGTGGTGCAGCACAGCTCCGACGTCGCCCGGCTGAGAATCCTCTTGGGTGAGGAGGGTTTGGTTTGGCTGGGTTTCGGGTTGAGACTGGGTTGGTTTGGGTTTGGCTGGGATGGGGTTGGGTGAGTTTGGTTTGAGCATGGGTTGGTTGGGGTTAGGGTTAGGGTTGGGTTGGTTGAGTTAGAGCTGGAGCTGGGATGGTTCGAATTTGAGGTTAGGATGGTTGGGGTGGGGGGTGGTTGGGATAGAGGTTGGGGTGGGGAGTTGGTTGGGGATGGGGAGCTTGGGGGATTGGCGTCTGGTTGGTTGGGGTTAGTGGGTGGGTGGGATTGGGGGTTGGGGTTGGTTGTTTGGGGGTTTGGCTGGGCTGGTGTTGGACTGAGTTGGCTAGTTGACTAGCTGGTTGTTAGGTGTGTGTGTGTGTGTGTGTGTGTGTGTGTGTGTGTGTGTGTGTGTGTGTGTGTGTGTGTGTGTGTGTGTGAGTGCGCGATGTATTTAACTTCCAATTTTACGTCTTTCCACTCCAGGTGATATTAGACGGGTAATATAGGCGTATGTTCATGTGTGTGTGTGTGTGTGTGTGTGTGTGTGTGTGTGTGTGTGTGTGAGGGAGCAGTGTATATGTGTGCTCACGATCGCGCTTCACGTGCTAGAATACGGAGGAGTCTACCTGGACTTCGACCAGCTGCTCCTCAACCCTGTGGACGACCTCCTAAATAGGTCCACGGTGCTGGGCAACGAGTTCGCAAATCTCACCATCTGCAACGCCCTCATCCTGGCCCGGCCCGACGCTCCGTTCCTCAAGATCTGGCTGGCCCGCTACGCCAACTTCAACGACAGAGTCTGGGCCGAACACTCCACCCATCTGCCTTACAAGCTGTCCAAGACCTTCCCGAACCTCGTTCACGTGGTGGATACCTTCTTCCGCGCACTGCCGCCTTGGAACCGGAAGCTGTACAACACGAAGAGGAAGCCCAGGTATGTTTCACTTTCGTGTTTCTCAAGGAGGCATCATTGCATTCGGACAAACCCAAAAATACTGGAAACCAAGTCTTCTAAGCAAATGCCAGCATATTAACAGTCCAAGTGGGTTTCAGTTAAAGTTTCAGTTTCTCAAGGAGGCGTCACTGTGTTCGTACGAATCCATAAAATGCTACATCACGTCTGCAATGCAGATTTGTATTTGTATTTCTTTTTCTCACAACAAATTTCTCTATGTGAAATTCGGGCTGCTCTCCCCAGGGAGAGCGCGTCGCTACACTACAGCGCCACCCATATTTTTGTATTTTTTCCTGCGTGTAGTTTTATTTGTTTTTCCTATCGAAGTGGATTTTTCTATAGAATTTTGCCAGGAACAACCCTTTTGTTGCCGTGGGTTCTTTTACGTGCGCTAAATGCATGCTGCACACGTGACCTCGGTTTATCGTCTCATCCGAATGACTAGCGTCCAGACCACCACTCAAGGTCTAGTGGAGGGGGAGAAAATATCGGCGGCTGAGCCGTGATTCGAACCAGCGCACTAAGATTCTCTCGCTTCCTAGGCGGACGCGTTACCTCTAGGCCATCACTCCACTTGGCGTGGCCGGCCAGCCTGACCAGCAGCATAAACCCATGCACATAGTCAGGCCTTGGGTGCTTGCATATATATCTTTGTACCTATGAGAGTGGATGTCTTCTACAGAATATTTGCCAGAAGACGACCACTTATGTTAGCATGGGTTCTTTTGCGGTGCGTTAACTATGTTCTGCATATACAGAGACCTCTTCTCCTCCGAATGATAGACGCACAGTTTGATTTTCCAGTCCAACTTACAAGAAAAGGCGAAACCAGGATTCGAAACCAGACCTTCATGGACACTGTTTTGTTGTTGTGTTTTTTTCTTTCTTCCTCTTCCTTCAGATATCTGCATATTTTGCAGTAGATGTAGAACAGAATACTGGAAGAAGGGACATGCTTAAAATCTTAATCCTCGAATGAAAACGTTTCGAGTTCCGAGTTCTGTACTGGCAAGATAAGCCGTCTTAATAACCATTCTGCCCCCTTCCCCAGGTATGACTGGACCCATGACTACAGCACTCACATCTACACCAGGATCGTGTACCGCTTATTCTACAGCAAGGTGAGGATCGACCGGCAGGACAGCGTCATGGGCAACATGGTCAGACACATCCTGTACGGAGACCCGCGCGCGTGCCTCGAAAGGCGTCAGGGATAAACCTGTAAGGGTAACCGAGTAGGGGTGGGTTGGGGTGGGGCGGTGGTGGTAGCGGTGGTGAGGGTGTTGGAAGGATAGGGGTGTTGAGGGTGGGGATGTGGGTGTGGGGATTGGGGTGGGGGTTGGGCCTATAAGAGGTGTGGGTGGTTTTGTGAGTTGGGGTGCGGGTTGCCAAAAGGAACAACAGGCAGAAAAAAAAGAAGAAAGGGAAGAGGAAAAGGAAAGACAATGAAAGGAAAAGAACAAAGACAGAAAGGAAAAGGACAGATCTGAAAGAAAAAATAGAGATAGAAAGGAAAGGAAAAGAGCAGAGATATACAGGAAAAAGAACTGATTGAAAGGAAAAGAACAGAGATAGGAAATGAAACAGATAGAAAGGAAAAGAACAGCAATGGAAAGGAAAAGAACAGAGACATAAAGGAAAAGAACAGTGACAGAATGGAAAAGAACTGAGAGAGACAGGAAAACAACATAAACAGACAGGATATAACAGAGAAAGGAAAAAGAACAGAGATGGAAAGCAAAAAGAGCAGAGATAGGATGGAAAAGAAAAGAGATAGTAGGGGGAAACAGAGATAAACAGGAAAAAGAACAGAGGTAGAAAGGGAAAATAACGGAGATACACAGGAAAAGAATAAAAATAAAGGAAGGAGAATAACAGAGATAGAAAGGGAAAAAACAGAGATAAATAAAGGGAAAGAACAGAGGCAGGAAAGGGGCAGAGATAGAAGGGAAAAGAACAGAGATGAGGAAAAAAACAGAGACAGAGAGGAAGTTCAGTTCAGTTCAGTTCAGTTCCTCAAAAAGGCGTCACTGCGTTCTGACAAGTCCATATACGCTACACCACATCTGCTAAGCAGATGCCTGCCCAGCAGCATAACCCAACGATAAAATGGAAAAGAACAAGGGTGGAAAGGAAAAGAACAGACTCGAAAAAGAACAGGGATATAAAAGGAAAAGAACAGAGATAGAAAAGAAAAGAACAGACAGGAAAAAGAACAGATGAAAAAGAAAAGAACAGAGACAGAAATGAAAAGAAGAGAGACAGGGAAAAACAAAACAGGTAAAAAGGAAAAGAACAGATATAGAAAGGGAAAGGAACAGAGATAGAAAGGGAAAAAACAGAGATAAAGATAGGAAAGGAACAGAGATAAGGGAAAGGAACTGAACAGTGATAGAAATGACAAAGAACAGATAGAAATGAAAAGGAACAGAGACAGAAAGGGAAATATTGCATTTTAAAAAAGATAACTATATATATATATCCTTCATAACCACTAGGCAAACTCTTGTCTGTCCGCTTACCAATGACTGTAGCAACTTAAAGATGTACCCACACTCAGGATAAGGATCCGTATCATAACATCTTTCCAGTGTAGTCAAGGTCCCATAGCCTTTTACGGCCATGTGGGCAGTGAATTCTCATCCATTGTGTCTATGGCTCAACATAAAAAGTCGTGTGCCCATTCATACCCGTGTGGAGTGGGGAAAATGGAGGAAGGTGCCTTTCCAAAGGACACACACCATGCCGAAACAGGGGCCCTAACTCTGATCACAGTTGAACAATGGATCAGGAGTCCCACGCCTTACCGATGCTACAACACCCAATGTACCGACCAAAATACAAACAAAACCGCAATAGCGGTACAAGCATGGATGTACTTTTTGTCGTTATCTAATCTGATTTAACCTAATGCATCAAATCAAGTGGGTCTGTTTGATTTAGTGGCCATTCTGTCTCAGTTTGGGAGACGCCATGCCCCCCTGATCCAAGACGTCTTTTCTTTCATTTCAGTTACACATTCCATGTGTTTGCAGTTTTTATGTTGGCCTATTCATGTCCTACATACATACGAAATGTGGTAAAAGGAATTAAAAAAATTAAACTTTGATGTGTGTGTCTTTTGTGTGTGTGTGAGTGTAGGCATGTGCAAGCATGCGTCTATGTTCAGTTTCCAGTGGGTCCACGTCACAGAACAGCCTGAGAGCCCGCATGACTGGTGTTTTTTGACGTGTTCGCACAGTCATACTTTTTTCTTTTTTTTCCATCATCTGCACCGTTTCAGTGGCATTACTCCCACGCCGCTCATTTAGGTTCCGCCATACACGGCCACACCCGGGTTCGTCCGTCACAGTTCCGGCGTCGGCAGTGCGCAGGGAACCATCGATGTTAGGTCGCTAGGAGGCCACACACCAGAGGAGACCCTGCACTGCTGCTGAGTCACTTCGGTGGTGTTCAGTGGTGCCTGTTCTGATTTAACATACCTAGGACACCACCTACTAAGCCCCCTACTAACGACAATAATGGCTTAGTCGCGGTCCCAGACTGAGTGAACGTCCCCCCCCCCCCCCCCCCCCCCCAGAGTGGAGACCGCCACCACGTCCCTCAAACAACAGCCCCTCATGAACCTGCCGACACTGAAGACATTGACAGGACTCACCCCAAGCACGGAAGTGGAGGGGTATCGAAACTGAGGTCACCATGAGAGCAGGGCATGAAAGGCCAGACTTTGAGATTGTTTTGTTTATACTGATGATGATGAAGAAGGAGGAGGATGACGATGATGATGTTGCTATGGAGGTCCATTTTGGTTTGGGACTGTGTGACAAGGCTGTACTCTACGCTTCCTGTCATAATGATATCCCGGCGTTAACCAGGCCCGAGAGATACAGACACTTGCAGTGTTGGTCAGGTAATTAGAGCAACACACCCAAAGACGCATCCTTGAAGTGGATGACACTCGACTGTGTGGTCCCAGTCTCCCCATTTAAGCCCACAGCACACTCAACTCTGGGTAGGAGCCGGCCACGGGCCGAAAAACCCACCTCCGCTGGGATTCGAACCCGCGTCCTCCCAGCCGTCAGTCCGCGACGCTAACCACTTCGCCACGACGGCTGGTTAATCATCCTTTTTTCATCTTCATGTGTTCTCTTCGCTTAACCGAATGATTTAACGCATATGTAAGTATAATTATATGTGTGTGTGTGTGTGTGTTTTGTGTGTGTGTGTGTGTGTGTGTTTTGTGTGTGTGTGTGTGTGTGTGTGTGTGTGTGTGTGTGTGTGTGTGTGTGTACATTCCCTTGTAACAGTCCCATGGAAAGTTTAGAGGGTGCAGACATCCAATCTCCGAGGTGTAGGACGACGGTTCTTTCCTGAAGTGCTGCTGCTATCCATCTTGTCAGTGTCAAACTTTCTCCATACCTGAGTAGCAGCTCCATGAGGTGCACAAACTGATCTTTATTGTAAGCATCTTCAATGTTGATTGCTAATGCTAGTGTTTTCCCGTGTACACTTACCTGTTCTGTAACCACCTTAATTTGAAGAGAGAATGTGCCTGTGTTCAAGATCCCTTGCAAGTTTCAAGCTACTATGCGTTCCACGAGCTTTCCAGCAATGTTTTGCATTGTTAGGATTCGGTAGCCACTTACTTGACGATGGTCCTTTCCTGGTTTGGGTATGGGTTTTAAGAAGCTGTGTGTCCAGTCCTCCAGCAAATGTCCATTGTGGAAACTGTTTTGATACAGATTGAAAAAATTGCTTCTGTCTTCTTCCGATCGCTCCTTGATGTCCGAGTAGCGAACTTTGAGCCAGGAGCCGATTCTTTCTTGCATTTAGCTATTGCTTCGTTTAGATCATCTATTGTCAAGTCATCATCAGGTCCAGTCTGCACAAGCTTTTGGTTAAACTCTTCATCATACTTCTATTTTTTCATCTAAGTTTCTTTGATCACTCTGTTGTATGAACAGTCTGAGCAGGGCTGATGCTTTTTCTTTATCTGTCTTTAGCTTGGTTCCATCAGTATCTAACATGTCTGGGGTTGTTGTACACGTTTTCCCTTCCATGCGACGATAGATTTGCCAGAACTCTGTCAATGTTGTGTCATAACTGAGTGTCTCGCACAACTGTTTCCACTTGTCATTTTTTGGCCTCTTGAGCAATGAATTTTAAACTGTTTTGTTTTTTCTTTCATTTTAGTTTCAGTTTCTTTGTCAGGGGAAGGCTCTGTTCTTTATGCTAAAGTTTGACAGCCGCATGTTTTTTTTCTATCCAGGCTCTGTGTGTCAGTATTCCACCATGGGGGCTGAATAATTTGCTTCCGGTTCAGCGCCGTTCTTTTGTTTCTTCTGCGTCTTAATTTCTCGATGATGGTTGTCTCTTTGGTTTCATACTGAAATGGATTACTCGGTTTCATACTGGGTTTATCTGATAGTTTTTGTAGACTGAATACTACCGGGAGGTGATCACTGCCTTCGTGTGGAAGCGTCTCTGCATTCATTCCTGCTCTGAATTTTGGAGCTGTTAAAGCGATGTCGATCACACTGTCACTGTCCACTTCTCTTGTTCCAAGGCGAGTTGGGGATGTGGTTGTTAAAGGGCTAAGAAGAATTTACCCTATCATCCTTCAAGCGCGAATAAGAATAAGAGGTGCACAACAAATAGACGACGATGACAATGACTACGACAACCACTTCAACTATGACGACGATGATTTTACAATGAATCAAAATGCTTTAGTGCCACAATAAAGTATTCTTATCATTATTCTTTTATGTCAAAGCGCAAATAACCAAACCGATAAATGAAGAAGCAGTAGTAGTTTGCTGCCCACAGAAACTCCTCAAACCTCTCCAAGTTTAAAACTATGACGCCAAGCTTCCAAGTCTCGGCACAGTGGACAATCACCTCTGTAATCTACTCTAAAAACCTGCACTGGCTTCCCGTTGTGCAGAAAGTCAAGTAAAAGACGCACAACCTCTGATTCCATGCCATCTCTGAAACTGCACTTCAGTACATGTCTGAACTTTTGGACAATAGTAATGTCCCTTCTCTCCGCTCTACTGCTGATGACAGAATCTTCAAAGTCCCAAACATATTCAGCAGAGAGAAACACAGTAGAAAGACGTTCAGTTTTGTTTTGTATTTACACACACACACACACACCCACCCACCCACCCCACCCCCACCCCCCGTGTGAATGACTGTTGCGAAAGCGCTTTGATTTGTCTCTGCACAAGATTCAGACCTATATAAATACCATTATTATTATTATTATTATCAATCATATGAGTACTTATACAGCACCTATCTTCGGTCGGAGACCAAGCTCTAAGCGCTTTACGAACACATAAGCGGAGTCATTGCGCAACAGGCTGCCTACCTGGGTGACGCCGACTGACAGCTGCCATTGGGCGCTCATCATTCGTTTACTGTGTCATTCAATCAGGTTTCAGTCAAGCACACATAAACGCTCAGACATTTTTGTAACATTCACGTGTATGACCGTTTTGTTTATTTACTCCCTCCATGTAGGCAGCCATACTCCGTTTTTGGGGTTGTGCCTGCTGGTTATGTTCTTGTTTCCATAACTCACCGAACGCTGACATGGATAATAGGATCTTTAACGTGCGTATTTGATCTGCGTGCGTATACACATAAAGGAGGAACAGGCACTAGTATATCTGCACATATATTGACCTGCGAGAGCGGAAAAATCTCACCCACCAGGTGCCGTGACCTCGATTCGAACCCGGACTATCAATTTGAAAGTCCAGTACTTTAACCACTCGGCTTTTGTACTCGTCACATATAGACAGAGAGAGACAGTAAGAAGAACAACAACTACTACTGCAACTGTTACTACTACTACTATTACTGCTGCTACTACAAGAAACAGTTAAATGCGCCAGCCTTTTCACTTACTTTTACACACACATACAGCAAGTAAGTTTACTCAAAATCACCACGGATCATGAAAACAAGAAAAGACTACCAGTTACACCACACACTATATTCCAGAACACAATTACGGGACCTTCACAAATATGACTGACTGTGGCGGGATTACGTTAAGCTCAACTTCGTCATCAGCGACTAAAGAGAGAGGGCAAAAGCCAGCTTCAGCCCTCACCTGTGCTCAGTATGGGAGGTAGGCACTGTCACACACGCACTAGCCTGTCCAGCCACACCCGACGCTGTGTCAGTCACCACCCAGAACACAACTCTGTAGTCTTCCGCGACTCACGAACACGCGGACTATTATATATATATATATATATATATATATATATATATATATATATATATATATATATATATATATATATATATCAATCAGTCAGTGGTATTATACATGCCTATTCCTGCAGACACCCTGTTATTATCAATCGGAAGACGACACTCATCTTTCTTCGTATCAGTCAGATCGGAGAGGGGGGGTTGGAGGAGGGGGGAAGGGGTTCAGTCACCCTCCACAATTCGTACAGAATATTCCCCTTGGGTATAGTTGACGGTTGGGCCATTTTGACCCGAA
>NC_134880.1:16307352-16372352 GCF_041734735.1 Babylonia areolata | reverse complement strand
CTGGCATTGTGGAAAGAAAACTAAAGTCGGCTTCTCGGAAAACTATTCCGATTGTTTTTGGTTCAGGCTTTGAAGCTACAACAGAAAAGCCCCGAATACTCTGTGTCTGCAACAACTTCTTCTATTGTCTCTAGTTTTTACACCTAACATAAAAACGATTATTCCTTGGTTTTGTTACTGACTCCACTTCTCCAACTTAGTCTGGATGGCCTTTTTTGTGGTAATGAGGATACAATCGAGATTCTTGATCTTGCTGTTGTTGCATATCGTCCAGCCAACCGCAGACAGCCATACCAGGACTGTCAAATCATCCAAATGCTCAACCGCGTCAACACAAAACCGTCACATTTACACACACACACACAAAAAACAAAAAAAAACAAAACAAAAAAACAACAACAACAACAACAACAAAAACCCACTAAGACAAACCCAAAAACACAGCAATCGAGATTCACAAATCTAAATAGATAACTAACTAAATAAATAAGTTAATAGGAATTATCAAAATGTTATCAAACAACTTCCATGCAGAACAACAACTGCACAGGTTTGGAAAACAAAAGCAAACTCACGAAGCTTTCGGACCTGTGTCAACTACAGTTTGTAAAATTCTGGTCGGAGAGTACCCCTAACTAAGCCACCATTCCAATGGCTGAGTTACAGCCTCAAACACAGCGCGACGCATGAATTGGCCTTGTAACACTCTCCTACCGAATATACTGTGCAAAAATTCTGAATACATAACACCAAACAAAGATGAATAGGGAAAGGTACTTTTTACAATTAAAAAAAACATAGCAGTTGTAAAAATAATATTTTAACACAGAGGTGTTCGTCCCTGCTGCTTTAAGTTATCCATGGGCAGGCCACTCTCTCGCGCTGTGAAACAAAACAACCTGAACCTGCTGAAAGTGAGGCAAACTACTGCCACCATCTTGACCAAATCAGTCAAACCAACAAGAGTGAGGCGTCCACTGGGTCACCCTGCCAACCTTCACCCAAGAGCTAAAGGCAAAGGCAAAAAGTTTATCACTTGTGCCCCTGGGGGCATTGAAACGGTACATACATACATCTTTTACACATACCATACAAACAAAAAGTCAAAATGTCAAAAGAACAAAAAGAAAAAAAACCCAAGAAAGGCAAAGCCTTCAAGACTCACTTGCGATACACATTTGAAGAAAAAAGGATAACAACTCACAATTTTTTTTTTTAAATAGTTCGTTGAAATGTGATCTCTCTTCGATATTATGTCATATACAGATTCACAAAAAAAAAAGAAAAAAAAAGAGGCTTGAATGCAGATTCGATCCACGGATGTTTGGGTCGAAAATGAGCGGTTTTATTTACTGCGCTAATGCAGGTTCAATGTTGATGTTCAAATCTTACTATTTGAGCATGATCTTTTAGCAGAATCAGTCCACAGCACCAATCGAAATCATGACGCAGTTTAAATCATGTTGTTTTGGTATATCTAGGGGATTTAACATTTTTCTTTCAAATCCTAGGTAAAGGAGACGTTCCCATCACCTCAAAAACACTGCAGTATATGTCCGTTTTTATAGATCTGCAGAGATCCGTAACAAGCTTTGTCTTTCCACTCACTGAGAAACTAGGACACCTTCCATTCAATTTCTTTTTTCTGTTCATTCTAGTTAATTCAGTATCCACTTTAAAACATTTATATGCAGTAAACACGTTGATTATTAAAGATATTCTTTTGATTCGCCGGTAAAGGAGACGTTGCCATCGCGTCAGGCTTTGCAACATGTTATGTCAAGATCTACGCTGACCAGTGCCATGTAGACGAGACAGTGAAAAGGTCGATTCAAATTTTCTTTTCTGTTCATTCTGTTAATTCAGTGTCCACTTTAGAATATTCATATGCAGTAAACACGTCAATAATGTAGTAAGTGGAAGATGAGCGTCTTAACCATTCTGCCACATTCTTTCTGAGAGAGACAGACAGAATAACAGACAGACAGACAGAGATATGGGTGGAGGGGGGCCCAGCATGCAATCCAGCAGGTGTTAAGTCTATTGCCATTTCCAAAGCTCACAAAACTCTGTGTGTGTGTGTGTGTGTGTATGATTCCGCCTTCAACCCTACTCGTCCACTCCCCCCCTTTTCTTCTATCCCCTCGCCCTCCCTCCGTCAACATCACCTCTCTCTCTCTCTGCACACACACACACACACACACACACAGAGGCTTCAGTCCCACACCCACACACTGCATCTCCCCACATATTCCCTGTGTTATTTGCGTCTTGTTTATATGCATTTTGCTTTCTTTTTCTTCTTTTTTTTTCATTTTATTTTATTATTATTCTTTTTTTTATTTTTTTTATTCATGAACCATAATCTTCACCCCTCCTCTTTCCCTCCAATCCTTAACCACCCCCATGGCTTACAGGGCCCATTGGAAGGATTTTCTCTTTTGTGCACGTGGCAACATGATAGTTGGGGACCGACGGAAGACCACCAGTGCACTAACAGCTGTCGTCCTCAGCGCACGCTGTTTCACGGGAGGACCGCATAGAGTTAACGGTTCACCACCTGTCGACTTAAGTTTCACCCTCTTGTTAAGAACTGTTGTCTTACTGATTGTAAAAAAAAAAAAAAAAAAAAAAAAAAAAAAAAGCGCTCATTCTCTGTGTGTGTGTGTATGTGTCAGTGTGTGTGTGTGTGTGTGTGTGTGTGTGTGTGTGTGTGTGTGTGTGTGTGTGTGTGTGTGTGTGTCTGGAGGGGGTCGCTTTTGAAAGAGCTAAATACGTAAACTTTGGCGTTTAAAGAAACAAAAATGTAATAGATAGACAGACAGACATACCGAGACTGAGCTAGAAACAAACAACCTCTCTGAGAATCATCCCCGCATCTCAGCCTGTCTTTTAACAGGCAAGACCAGACTATAATCATTATCATTATTATGTTACTGTTATCATTATTACCATCAGCATCATTCTTACTATTATCATCATCATCATTATTGTTATTATAACCATTATCATCATAATCACTGTTATAATACATATGATTTATCTTGTTCGTTAGTCACCATTTTGATGCCCTGTGGTGTTAATTTTCACAAGTTTTTCTCCGCTTACTGATTTTAAGCAAAAGGCCCCTGTACTAAGGAGGATGAGCGCAATATGAATGTCCATAAGCAGCAGCAGCAGCAGCAGCAGTAGCAGCAATCGTCGTAGCAGTCGTTGTCGGCGTAGTGATAGTGGTTGTAGCAGCAGCAACACCAGCAGTAGTAGCAGCAGCAGTAGTAGGAGCAGGAAGAGGAGGAGCAGCAGGAAGAGGAGGTGGATTTCTATTTCTTTTTGGTGGGGAATTTCGCAGTTTCGACACACAAGACGTGCTAGTGCGGAGTTCCGCTGTGTAAAATTATTTGTTTGCAAATTTGACCTCAGTGTAATTGAATGATAAAACAATGTTGAGGCTCTGTGGATTAAATGCATTTTTTCTTCTCTTCCTTTCTTCATTTCACCTTTTCATTAGCAATTTCTTTTACACACACACACACACACACACACACACTCGCGAGCACACACACACAAACACCCTCAACTGCATTCCTTACCCTGCCCCCCATCCCCACCCCTCCTCCACACACACACACACACAGGTGAGCCCCCAACACCCCCACCCCCTCAACCCCCTAAATAGTTGTTTGTTGCATTTCCTTTCTTCCTTCCTTCCTTACTTTCTTTTCTTACCGTTTCTTGTAAAGCCAACCTCGAGGCGGAGCATGACGATGACATCCACGTCCTGAACAACTCCAAGTTCCCAAGACCGAGACCTCTCCCATGCGGATGGGACCCCGCCAATTTCATCAACACTACCAGGTCTCAGTGCTTTCTGCAATGCCAGGAGACTATCAACGACAACAGCACCACCAACAAAAACGACAACAGCAACAACAAGCACTCCTCCGACTTTTCAGCCTTCACGTGCACAAAACAGCAGACCGCCAACACGACCACCACGATACCTACGCTGCTTCCCAAAGACGCGCCCTGCCTCAAACAATTCCTCGCCAACCACTGCTACGGCCCAGGACACACCATTCCCAGAGTGGCGCATTACATCAGGTTCGGCGCCTTCAACTTGACCATCGACGCCTTCCTCAGCGTCTACTCTGTTGCGCGCTTTCTCCAGCCCTGCCTCATCCTCTTTCACGGGGACGCCGTTCCGGGGGGACCCTACTGGCGGACGCTGCTGCACCTCCTGCCCAACGTTCTGCACGTGCCCAGAGCCAGACCACGCCGCATCTTCCGGCGAAAAATCAACGTGGTGCAGCACAGCTCCGACGTCGCCCGGCTGAGAATCCTCTTGGGTGAGGAGGGTTTGGTTTGGCTGGGTTTCGGGTTGAGGCTGGGTTGGTTTGGGTTTGGCTGGGATGGGGTTGGGTGAGTTTGGTTTGAGCATGGGTTGGTGGGGGTTGGGATTAGAGTTGGGGTTGGGTTGGTTGGGGTTAGGGTTAGGGTTGGGTTGGTTGAGTTAGAGCTGGAGCTGGGATGGTTCGAATTTGAGGTTAGGATGGTTGGGGTGGGGGGTGGTTGGGACAGAGGTTGGGGTGGGGAGTTGGTTGGGGTTGGGGAGCTTGGGGGGTTGGCGTCTGGTTGGTTGGGGTTAGTGGGTGGGTGGGATTGGGGGTTGGAGTTGGTTGTTTGGCTGGGCTGGCGTTGGACTGAGTTGGTTAGTTGACTAGCTGGTTGTTTGGTGTGTGTGTGTGTGTGTGTGTGTGTGTGTGTGTGTGTGTGTGTGAGTGCGCGATGTATTTAACTTCCAATTTTACGTCTTTCCACTCCAGGTGATATTAGACGGGTAATATGGGCGTATGTTCATGTGTGTGTGTGTGTGTGTGTGTGAGGGAGCAGTGTATATGTGTGCTCACGATCGCGCTTCACGTGCTAGAATACGGAGGAGTCTACCTGGACTTCGACCAGCTGCTCCTCAACCCTGTGGACGACCTCCTCAACAGGTCCGCAGTGCTGGGCAACGAGGTTTCCAATCTTTCTATCGGTAACGCCCTCATCCTGGCCCGCCCCGACGCCCCGTTCCTCAAGATCTGGCTGGCCCGCTACGCCAACTTCAACGACAGAGACTGGGCCGCACACTCCACCCGTCTGCCTTACAAGCTGTCAAAGACTTTCCCGAACTTCGTTCACGTGGTAGATACCTTCTACCGCCCTCTGCCGCCTCGGAACCGGAAGCTGTACAACACGAAGAGGAAGCCCAGGTACGTTTCACTTTCGTGTTTCTCAAGGAGGCATCACTGCATTCGGAAAACCCACACATGTATCTATATCCCGTAGACTGTGGGAGCCTCACACAGTTGGCAACCAGCCTTCTCCATTCTTAACTTCTTAACCGTCTTAACCATTCTGCCCCCTTCCCCAGGTATGACTGGACCCATGACTACAGCACTCACATCTACACCAGGGGCGTGTACCGCTTATTCTACAGCAAGGTGAGGATCGACCGGAAGGACAGCGTCATGGGCAACATGGTCAGACACATCCTGTACGGAGACCCGCGCGGGTGCCTCGTAAGGCGTCAGGGATAAACCTGTGGGTGGGGGTCCAGTATGGGTGGGGGTAGGGTGGTGTTGGTGGTGGGGGTGGTGGTGAGGGTGTTGGGGGACGATAGGGGGTGTTGATGGTGAGGATGTGGATGTTAGGGTGGGCATTGGGGTGTTGGGGTGGAAGCTGTTAGGGGTGTGGGTGGTTCTGGGAGTTGGGGTGCGGGTTGCTGAATGGAACAACAGGAAGAAACAATGAAGAAAGGGAGGAGGAAAAGGGAAGACAACGAAAGGGAAAGGACAGACAGAAAGGAAAAGAAACAGACATTAAATGAAAAACAGAGACAGACAGGAAAAGAACAGATAGACAGGGAAAAGGACAGACTGAAAGGGAAAGAACAGATGTAGACAGGAAAAACAGATATAGGAATAGAACAGATAGAAAGGAAAAGGACAGACAGAAAGGGAAAAGAACAGAGATAGAAAGGAAAAGGAACAGAGATTGAAAGGAATAGAACTGAGACAGACAGGAAAACAAGAAATAGAAAAGAACAGAGACAGAAAGGAAACAGAACCGACAGAAAGGGAAAAGAACGGTGACAGAAATGGAAAAGAAGAGACAGGAAAAAGAACAGGGATATTAAGGAAAAGAACAGAGATAAAAAGGAAAAGAACTGAGACATGAAAAAGAACAGATAAAAAGGAAAAACAGAGACAGAAAGGGAAAGAACAGAGACAAAGGAAAAGAACAGCGACAGGAACAAGAACAAATATAGATAGGGAAAAGAACAGATATAGAAAGGAAAGGAACAGAGATAAAGAAATGAAACAGTGATATGGATGAAAAAGAACAGACAAGCAGGGACAAGAGATAAAGAAATGAAAAGAAACAGAGATATACAAAGGAAAGGAACAAAGAGAGAAAGGAAAAGAGACATAAAGGCAAAGAACAGAGCTCAGATAGGGAAAGAACTTAGGAAATGGAAGAAAAAAAAAGAAAGGAAAAGAGCTGTGCAAGTTGTCAAATGATATGTCCACCTCCATGTCTTCTTCGTTTCGCAGATTATGATTTTTATAGCCTACATTTTTGTTTTGTTAAACCTTACATTGCCTTGCTTGTTCAGAATCTATAAATACGACTCACTTTGTTGGGGAAAAAAAGCTGCACAGTTTAAAAAAATGACTAGAGGCTAAAAAAAAAATTCATCAGTAATAAATTGATTTAGCATTTCCTTAAAAAGAATGTGAAGACATCCGTCACATAATTTATCTGTATTGTCTCAAGAAATGTTTATTTATTTATGTGTTTATAAGATGTTTTACTATAGCGCATATTCTTGAAGATCTATGCATTTTACATTATCATGTCATTGGCAAACATTGAAAAAAAAAGAGTGTGTAGTAATAGTAGTAGTGGTACTAGTAGTAATAGTAGTAGTCGTTCTAACTGAAGTGGTAATCCTCAACTTTACGTCTGCACTTTGTATGCACTTTGCAAATTGGACGGGAAAAAAAGTGGAGTGGAAGGGAACTTTGTTTAATGAACCTTTGCTCATACTGCCGATTGTAGAAAATTTGTTCGAGTGTTAACTTTCACATTTGAATATTACTGCTGATTGTAAAAACAAATAAAAAACAAAAACAAAACAAAAAAGAAAAAAAAGAAAGGAAAAGAGAACGCAAGTAGAAGGGGCGATCGAGACAGAGAGAGAGAGAGAGAGAGAGAGAGAGAGAGAGAGAGAGAGAGAGCGAGAGAGGCGAAAGATAAACAAGAAAGGGGTTTTTAAGCTTGCGATTTCTCGTGTAGCGACTAAATAATCAGTGCGGGGCTGAACATGCATAAGCATTGGTTGAAACCAGCAGACATGCATTGCGCTCTGATGGTAATCTGAACTTAATTGGGTTCAGCAGACACCAAGCATCGCAGGAGGGAACACAGTAATTCACTTGAACACCGCTTTGATTCGTTCACCTTGAATTAAGTAGTAGTAGTAAGTAGTAGTAGCAGTGATATTCCTATCATTATCTGTTTGTTGTTTTTGTCGCTGCTATCATCTTGTCGATCTATTTGGATCTGGATAATGTTTGTTTTGTGATTTATATATCAACTATTTTCACACAAGCAGAGCGATTGCCAACCCCTTCCCGTTGTATATATGGGACTATGTGTACAAATTTTCCTAACAGTTCAGCAGGTCGCAAGACATCCATCACACGTTCATACATGTTATCTTTGTATCATTGCATCAAAAAATATATATACTTCATAAGCACTAGGCAAACACTTGTCTGTCCGCTTACTAATGACTGTAGCAACTTAAAGATATACCCACACTCAGGATAAGGATCCGTATCATAACATCTTTCCAGTGTAGTCAAGGTCCCATAGCCTTTTACGGCCATGTGGGCAGTGAATTCTCATCCATTGTGTCTATGGCTCAACATAAAAAGTCGTGTGCCCATTCATACCCGTGTGGAGTGGGGAAAATGGAGGAAGGTGCCTTTCCAAAGGACACAACACCATGCCGAAACAGGGGCCCTAACTCTGATCACAGTTGAACAATGGATCAGGAGTCCCACGCCTTACCGATGCTTCGGCACCCAGTGTACCCTGACGAACATACAAACAAAACCGCAATAGCGGTACAACCCTGGATGCACTTTCTGTCGTTATCTAATCTAATTCAACCTAATGTATCAAATCAACTGAGTCTGATTTAGTGGCCATTCTGTCTCAGTTTGGGAGACGCCATGCCCCCCTGATCAAAGACGTCTTGTTTTCTTTCTTTTCGGTTACACATTCTATGTGTTTGCAGATTTTATGTTGGCCTATTCATGTCCTCCATATATATGAAACGTGGTGAAAGAAGTAATTAAACTTTGAAGTGTGTGTGTCTGTGTGTGTGCGCGTATGCGTGTGTATGTGTTTGTGTGTGTGTGTGCGCGCGCGCGCCGCGTCCGACTGCGTGTGTGTGTTTGCGTCGAGTGTATGTGTGTGTGTGTGAGAGAGAGAGAGGGCCGAGGGGGTGAGGTGGGGAGGCATGTGTGATCGTGCGTCTGTGCTCAGCTTCCGGTGGATACACGTCACACTTATTTCTTTTTCTTTTATTTTATTTTATTTCCTTTTTTTTTACTTTTTTAAATTTTGTTTGTTTTTATCTTTATTATTATTATTATATATATATATTTTTTTTTTTATTGTCTTTTTTTACTTTTTTAAAAATTTATTTATTATCATCATCTTTTTTTCTTCTCAATGTCTAAGCGCGTTTGGTTACGCTGCTGGTCAGGCATCTGCTTGGCAGATGTGGTGTAGCGTATATGGATTTGTCCGAATGCAGTGACGCCTCCTTGAGCTACTGATACTGAAACTGATACTACGTCACACAACAGCCTGAATGAACTGAGAGCCCGCATGACTGGTGTAGTTCTTTTATGTGTTCACAAAATCATACTTTTTTCACCTTGTGTTCCCTTCGCTTAAGGGAATGATTTAACGCATTTATAAGTATAACTATAGATAGATACATAGACAGATACATAGAAAGATAGATAAACAAATACACGGATAGAATAAGAAGAATGAGAAGAGCAAAACAAACAGACGACGATGACAACGACTCTGATGATGACGACTATATCAACAATGACGATGATGATCCAACAATGAATCGAAATGGTTTATGGGTATAATAAAGGATTCTTATTATTATTCATTTATTTTAAAACATAAACAGGAAAAGAAGAAGGAAAAGAAGGAGATGATGAAGAAGTTGTAGTAGTAATAGTAGGAGGAGTACCAGCAACAGCAGCAGCATTAGTAGTAGTAGTAGTAGTAGTACGTAGTAGTAGTAGTAGTAGTCTGGTGCCCACAGAAGCTCCTAAAACCTCTCCAAGTTTAAAACAATAACGCCAAGCTCCCAAGTCTCGGCATCGTAGAACATAAACCTCTGCAATCTACTTTAAAAACCTAACTGGCTTCCTGTTATACAACAGCCTCTGATTCCATGCCATCCACTGCACTTCAATACATGTCTGAACTTTTAGACAACTGTCATGTTCCCTCTAGGTCTCTCTGCTCTGCTGCTGATGACAGGATCTTCACAGTCCCAAACAGATTGAGGAGAGAAACAATGGAAAGGCGTTCAGTTTTGTTTTGTTCACACACACACACACACACACACGCGCGCGCGCGCGCGCGACAGGTAGACATGCAGACAGATGGACAGAGATAACGATCGAAAGAGAATGAATGAATGAATATGAATACTTGAAAATTATAGCTTGCAATGAAGAGAGTCCTGGCTTCATGGAAGAAGCGACAGATAACACCTTTTGGAAAAATAACAGTAATTAAGACGTTAGTTTTCTCAAAAGTTGTAAATCTTTTTTTTTTTTTTTTTTTTTTTAGTAACTTATCTGGTCCACCTGAACAACTTATTACCGCATTAGAAAAAGAATTTTCATTTTCATGGAATGGTAAACCAAGTAAAATCAGATAGTCTGTTGTATGCCAACAATACAGCGGGGGTGTTTTAAAAATGATAATCATAAACGTTAGAGCCTTTCTTGCTTCCATGAAGATAAGTTGGTTGAGAAGACTCATGCCTGAATCTAGTTGGAAGACCCTTAATAATTACTATGAATATGTATCCAGTGTTGACCAATACTGAATGTTTTCGTGCAGAGTATGCAAATGTTGTGATACACACACAAAAAAAAAATAATAATAAAAAATAAAAACAGATAACCAATTTTGGAACGATGTAATGAAACGTTGCAAAAAAAAAAAAAAAAAAAAAAAAAAAAAAAAATCCCTGTCAATGAACTTTTGTCCAGTTTCTGTACATGATTTTATGGCAGAATGTATCCAGTACAATATGAATATACTAAGAGACAGAAGGGCAATTTACGTACAAGGATGGTGTGATCACAAGCTTTTTATAAACAGTTAGTAAACAATAATGGTAATTTTATGACATATGATGAATTCTCACTCAGCCTTCCTGGTGTAAGTACGACTTTTCTTGTTTATGAATGTATTGTGAATGCAATACGAAACTACCGCCAAAAGTTAGATGTAGTTCTGACTAACAGATACAAACTTTTAGACAGTAAAACTTGGTTCTACATTAAGAAGGGAAACAAATTTGTGCAAAATGCATTGAATGAAAACAAAACTACTCCAGCTGCAGTTACAAAGTGGAACAACTTATTTGACAGTCTCAACTGGAAACAGATTTTTTCTCATTGCCATAAGGTCTCTCCAGATGTACAGCTAAGATGGTTTCAAACCAGACTTTTGCATAGATTACTACCAACTCCAAGATATTTATTTTTGCATAGACTAACTGAATCTCCTATTTCTAATTTTTGTGACCAAGATGAGCAGTCAACTTCTCATATGTTTTATGACTTATCTTGTTCAAGAGTTTTGGACAAGGTTGCAGCAGATCTCGAAGGAGACATGCCAGCATTGTGAAAACTTTGAGACAGATAAGGAACTTGTTTTGTTTGGTATAAAAGTTAATTTGCAGACAGATAAAGTGATGGATCTGGTCATGCTTCTGGCTAAATTCTATATCTACAGATGCAAATTTCATTTCAAATTATTTGTTGTTGTTGTTTGTTTGCTTTTTGTTTGTTTTTTTGTTGTTGTTGTTTTGTGAACGTCTGTTTGCATGAATTAAGCACGAAATGGTGAGACTCAGATAATAGGGAGATCTGCTTAACGTGGAGTGTGGATAGTAAGTAGGTAGGGGATAGTAAGTAGGTAGGGGTGTGTGTGTGTGTGAGTAAGAGGGGAGGGGGCGCGAGGGCAACGGGTGAATGGTTAAGCATGAGAGATAAATGAACATAGGGTCAAGGGATGAGAGGTATAATCACACTTCTCTGTAAAACATATGTTATTGATGTTGATGATGATGATAATGTGTTCATAAATATAAATATATATATATATATATGTGTGTGTGTGTGTGTGTGTGTGTGTGTGTGTGTGTGTGTGTGTGTGTGTGTGTCTTTTGCTTAAATATTTCAATTATTCTTTCTGCTTGTATTGATTACTTTAAAGTATGTACTTATACAATGTAAAAAAAAAATATATATATATATATAAAAAAAGCGCCAAATCCTCAGTCGGAGACCAAACTCTAAAGCGCTTTACAAACACGGTCATTTGTGCAACTGGCTGCCTTCCTGGGTGAAGCCGACTGACAGCTGCCATTGGGCGCTCATCATTCGTTTCCTGTGTCATTCAATCAGGTTTCAGTCACGCACACATACACGCTCAGACAAACGTAACAATGTACATGCATGACCGTTTTGTTTATTTACCCCCTCCATACAGGCAGCCATACTCCGTTTTCGGGGTTGTGCCTGCTGGGTATGTTCTTGCTTCCATAAACCACCTAACGCCGACATGGATTACAGAATCTTTAATGTGCGTATCTGATCTGTGTTTGTTAACACACGAAGGGGGATCAGGCACTTGCAGGTCTGCACATTTAAAGTGACCTCGGGGATCAGGAAAATCTCCACTATTAACCCACCAGGCGCCGTGACCTTGATTCGAATCCGGAACCCTCAGATTTAAAGTCCAACGCTTTAACCACTCGGCTTTTGCGCCCGTCACATACAGTCACAGAGAGAGAGACAGAAGAAGAAGAACAACAACAACAACAAACAACAACAACAAATTAAATGCGCCTGCCTTTTGCACTGACTTTTGCGCAAACGTATATCAAGTAGTTAGTGAGTTAGAAAAGTATTTGGGAATTTTTGTGGATAAAAATTTAACTTTTGAAAAAAAAATTTTACTTTAGAAAAATTTAACTTTTTCGGTAATTTTTTTTTTTTTTTAAAGCAAATAGAATAGCAGGCTTGATCACCCATTTTAACCAGTACAAAAATAAAGATGTCATGGTGCCATTATTTAAATCACTAGTAAGACCAATGCTGGAATATAGTAATGTGGTATGGTCCCCATACCTTAGAAAACATTGACTTGATTGAAAATGTACAGAGAAGATTTACCAAACAAATTATAGGGGCAGGTAGTATGTCCTATGAAGAGGAACTAACTAGTTTGAAACTCCCAAGCCAGGAATATCGCAGGTAAATGGGTGATATGATTGAGACATATAAGATTCTACATGGACATTATGATAAGAGCACTATACAAAATCTTTTCACTATATAGAACATCATACCAGGGGACACCCACAAAAACTAATGAAGACATTCACGAAATCAAACCTTTCTTCACTTTTTTACAAACAGGGTTGTTAACTTTCGGAATAGTCTGCATAACAACATTGTCGTTGCAGGTACACTTAACATTTTTAAGAATTTATAGATCCAAAGAAGGGCAACTAAATCGTCAAAAGAATACTGGCATATGAGTTATCAACAAAGACTTACATACTTAAATCGACACTCACTAAAAGGTAGAAGATTAAGAGGTTAATATATTAAATAACGTAAATGATGTAAATGCAAGACATATCTTTAGAATGTCGGATTATGATAGTACACGAAACCCAGTAAAGAAAATTTGTTTAAAACACTGCAACATGACCTTAGAAAAAAAAAAATCATTGCCTAGTCGAACTGCACAAATATGGAATGCACTACCAACCGAAGCTAAACTTGCACTAAATACTAGTAACACGTTCAAAATCTCCTTGACACCAATACCAAATTAAAAGTATTTTTATTTTGATTATGATGAAAACAAAGTTCTTGCAGAAGCGTACTTTCGTATCTCACCCAACAACAACAAAAGAAGAAAATAAATAAATAAAACAAAAGGAAAGAAGTGAAGATGAAGATTCGATGGGAACATAACGTCTAGGCAGATGACCTGCCAGTCCCTATACAACTACCACACACACACACACACACACTTTCCCCTGGGGTATTGTTGACGGTAGGACTATTCTGAGCTGCAAGCAATCCGAACTGTCCGTGGGCTTAAAGTCTGAACTATCGTGTGTGCTTTTAACGCAAAGTACGACATTTGTAACTTACTTTGAATGGAGCACACACGCGCGCGCGCGCGCGCGCGCGCGAATGAAAACTGCAGTACGGGAATAGAGAGTGGGGAAGAGAGAACCACAAAGCAACTGGCAGAAAACAAATACCAAAAGCTGCAAGAGAACCAGTCAACACACTTCACTTTGCTTACCTTGCACTTGTGGTGAAAAGTCCATGCTGAAGAAAAAGCTCTTGCCCAGACAGCTGGCAAGTCAAGGAACACGACCCATCTTACACTTGAACGTGCACTTTCTCCTTCCTGCGATGTCCATCAGCCGTTAGTCCGGCTATTATTTACATGTGCGAATCCTATTAACGAGTCATATATATATATATATATTAAGTAGCCAGTTGCATTGCTCGGACGGAAGAGCCTAGTATGGTCGTAACCCGCAACTGTGTGTGTATGAAACTGACCAATGGCGAAGTTCAGTCAACGTAGGCATTTAGTCACGTGTAACTGTCAAAAAGCTAAAACCAAGCAATGCAACTGGCACCTGCGGGACTCGGAAGAAAAAGGCTGTCCTGAGCGAACTGTCACACCACACTACCCCTTCGTTCCATTCCTTTCACGATACCTCCGTGCGTCCAAATCACAGACATCGCTCACCTGCACGTGAAGCCCGTATCATATGGGTGACAAGGAAATCGTGCGAAGGGATGAACGAGTGTATTGTACAGATAACAAGTTGCACGATCGTCAATGTAGCTATTCTGTTTTTGAGGGCTTTCTCCGATTTGTTGCACCGTTCGGCACATTTCTTCCGGGGAAAACGGAAAAAGTTGTAAATGGTTAATAAAATTGTAATATATACTCTACTTTACACCCCCTCTCGAATGCCGTTAAGAAGGCCATTAAAAGTGTGGAGGGGGATATCTACCTATCTATCTAATGCACACACACACACACACACAACCAATTTTTTACCAATTAACTTTTTCCGTCTTCAAAACGAAATCGTAAAGCAGGAATGTGGAAACTGCCAAAAGTTCGTCTACTTTTTGTTTTTCAACGTTTATTCATGACACACACCGGTTCGTGTTAATGACTGCATGCACGTGTTTATGGAGTTTTGAAAACGAGTTCTTTCACTCTCCCCCGCAAATTCAACAGTCTTAACTGTTAACTATGCAAGTTCGAAAATTTCACTATTCAGACAATTAAAAACACAAAAACGACATACTGAAATATATAACAAATAAGTTAACGAAAAAATAACCCATTCTTGAACACAGACAATGGATACTGTCAATGACGAAGTGGATTGCGCAAACGACTTCACAAATAAGACTACAAAAAAATAAAAAAAAAAAAAAAAAAAATCCACAATAATCTTGCAGCGAATGGGCCAGTCACACGAAGGCCGCGCAGACGTGACCACACAAGATCACAAGAAGGCCGCGCAGAAGTGACCACACAAGATCACAAGAAGGCCGCGCAGAAGTGACCACACAAGATCACAAGAAGGCCGCGCAGACGTGACCACACAAGATCACGGGAAGGCCGCGCAGAAGTGACCACACAAGATCACAAGAAGGCCACGCAAAAGTGACCACACAAGATCACAAGAAGGCCACGCAGATGTGACCACACAAGATCACAAGAAGGCCCCGCAGAAGTGACCACACAAGATCGCGCAGGCCACGCAGAAGTGACCACACAAGATCGCGCAGAAGGTCACGCAGAAGTGACCACACAAGATCACAAGAAGGCCGCGCAGAAGTGACCACACAAGATCACAAGAAGGCCGCGCAGACGTGACCACACAAGATCACGGGAAGGCCGCGCAGACGTGACCACAGATGAGGTCGCCACAGTCATGGATGTGTATGGGAAACAACAATGAAGAAAACGTCACTGAACGACGACGCATTTGTGCAGGGCAGACACGAACATGTTCTTCGCCGAGTCGGACGGGCTGGCCTCTTGATGCTATCGAGTTATTCTGTCAGCCCTCCGAGGCGAATCCACCTGTCCCCGACATTCAAAAATTGTTTTACAAGTCAAGCCGGCGTTTCAGCAATTGGCAAAAACGATGGTGTGACGTAATTTTGTGATGACGTCATTACAATGTCTCCTGATTTTATCAACGCAGCAAAAACAAAATCATTGCTGTACCAGTGTACACAATATTGTTGTAGACTTAATTCGTTTTGGCCATGCACAGAGAAGATGGACAAAAGCACCTAAATGAACATTCTGGCAACCATTTATACTTACATAATATCTTTGCTCTTTCAAATAACAGAAACACATCCTTGTGGGTCGGCAATAAAAACAGAACTGAAGAAAAAAAAACTATACATCTCTGGTTTCTCTCACTGTAACTTATTACATTTTCACTTGGGAACTCGCGAACATTCTTTTTCCCTCTCAATGTGTGCGTGCTAAAACTAGTTGCGCCCGCTATTATTACAGAGGGTATGTCACATGCGCTGACTGCATTTGTTTATGCGTTTGTGACAATTCAACGGTTGAAATAGCACGGGGTGCCCGAGGATAAATGCGAACGGGCAGGTGTAATTGCGAACGATGGGTTGTTTGGGTACACATGTGGACAATTAAAAGAGAAGAGTGTCTCAGTTGAACTCATAGACAACATAAATCATTATTATTGGAACATGACAACAGGCTGTTTGTATTGTTGGTTTTGATCACACACACACACTTAAACACACGCACCCCACACCACACACACTTTTTTTTGTTTTGAGAGTGCTCAGTAACTCTGCAGCATTGCTCGCAAATAGATTCAAGTAAAAATATCCTATGGTCCAATTGCAAACGACACTATTTCAGAGATTCCTGTCAAAAAATGACGTTTTGATCTGTCACCAGCACGTTTTCTTAACTTCTCCCAGCACTGGTAATGAGCATTCAACACTTCCTATAAAATCAGCGTTTTAAACTGTGTCAAAGTTCAAGTCCTACTACTTGCTTCCCTTGATTTTAGGATTTTGAGAGCACGTTATTGAACTTGGTCGGCAGCGGTGCGTGAAGGGAAGAATGAGCGCGGAAATCGCTGATGCTTGAGTGATTCTTGGAAACGGATATTCTTTATGGTATCAGAACAAGGTCGAAGCAGATGTTAGATTGTGAAGTGTGTGTGGTGAGGGCGATTCGAAGTGGAGCGGTTCACAAACCGTTCGCAATTACACATACCTACCCTCCACTTTAAAAATGTAAAATTATATAGGCAGCAAAAAGTGGGAACCATTTCAATTGAAAGAGTTTAATTTTATTCTTAATTTTTGTTTGGTAATTTGTTCTTCGTTATATATTATCTTAATGCATTGACTTCTTTCTTAATTTTGTTTCACATGTGTACACACACACACAAAAGCACAGTCCATTAATGGTATAAACAGTGTTTACTTTTCTTTTTTTAAAGTATTGAAGTTGTAACAGGAAAAAATGATAACAGCACATTTGAAACAAAAACCAACAGTCAAAGAATACAACTGTCACGTATAGTAAAAGAAGCTGTAGCAGTAGCAGCTTTGATCATGCAGCAGCAGTAGTTGAGGTACTAGTAGCAGTACTACTAGTAGAAATAGTAGTTGGTGGTGGTGGTGGCGATTGCAATGGTAACAGTATGTACTATTATCACTTCAATAAAATAAAATAAAAAGTCTCTTAATGCTTCTTAACATTAACGTTTCTTAATTCAAACGTGAATGCTTCATATTTTAAAGCAGATGTCTTAAGTCACCAGTAAGTATGATGGGGCATCAAACAAAACTCCTTCCCATCATCTTTGTGTGTGTGTGTGTGTGTGTGTGTGTGTGTATTTAACCAGGAAGGCCAAGCCACAAATGCCACTTAGGGAAACTACAAATCTGTCGTGAGCGTTCTCCGAAACAAGCAAGGCGCTAACCAACAAACAAAATAAAAAAAAAACAAACACAAAAACTGAATTAAGAAAACAAAACCAAATTTCTACAGGGTAAAAATTTCACAAATGTAACACAAGAGCAACTGTGGGAGATAAACTGCATCGGTTTACTTGTGCATGGACAACAAATGGCCGAGTTTGTAAAGTCTCCAAATTGAAATGTGCGCATATGTATGGTACCCATATTCAGTGTTAATGCGCTTTAAAATAAAGAAAATATATTGACAAAAGTGTAAAATGTAGATCTATATCATATCAATACATGGTTTTATTAAAATATTTAAACTGTGAAATTACTGCTTTTGAAAGATTCAAACCTCCTTTGCATGGGAGAATAATGTATTTCACAATCGTATCGTTTCAAAGCATAAAATAGAGTTTTTGTTGTTTTTCAATTACAAAAAAACACAACAACCACAATACAGCTAAGTGTTTTGCATGCCTGCACATGTGCTGGAGTATATCAGTACCAGTTAGAATGAACATGACAATGAGACTAAATACAATCACAGCTGTATTAATAACGTATCAAGATCATAACTGTATTAATAACATATCAAAATCATAACTGCAAAATCAGCTGTTCAACATAAGTATGAAACAGTAATCAGGCACTTTAAAGTATATTCTGGCCATAATAATACTCATAACGATGATAATGATTATAATAATGATAATGACAAGGATAATGTCTATGATAATGACAATGAGGCTCTACGCTCTCTACACTTAATAAGCCTAGAGACAAGAAGAGGTAGCAGTTTCACATTAAAAATCATCTTTCTGTGCACAAAAACACATTAATATTTGTTTTTTTCTGTTTGTTTTCATTCTCTTCATGTCTTTTATATCAAAATACAAATTTGTTTACAAGTTCAAGCATATCAAGCAGCAACACCTGCTAAAACCAGCATTAGGCAAGCAAAGAAATCTAAAATGTATCCAAGAAAAATAATACAGGTGTTTTTTTTAAGTAATCCAATACATAATAAAGACACATGCAGGCACATTTAAGAAGAAAGGATATGTGACATGATATGTATACAATACAGACCAGAAAATGTGTTGTCTCTTGGTTTCTAACAGGCACAAAAAAAACACCAAGCAAAGAAAATGCCATGTTACGCCAAATACATGTCTCTTTCTCTCCCTCCCCCCCACCCCCCCACCCCCTCTCTTACACACAACATCAAACACACACACTTTAAATTACACTGTCCACTGACAACAGCACTGAAATACACAATCCATCCTAATCTAGAAAAAATGTCATAACTTTGCGAGAAGAAGTTGATCTTTGGTGGGTGTTTGTTGTTTTTTATGCAGATGTGTATACCCAGCTCATGGTTGGTTTTTTTTTTAGTCCAAGCCCATTCACACTGGAAAGAGAAACAAAAAAACTGTTATTAGTATTAGGAAGAAGAATTGTGAGCATTTATATAACGCTTTCCCTACGGCCGCAAGTGCATTTAACAACGCATAAGGCATGCATAAGGAACAGGAACACAAAAAAATGCTGAAGATAACAAACTTTCTAAATATATCATTTTAAAAAAACAGTGTAACATCACTCACAACACAGACACAGACACACACCAATACACTCATCAATGCAAACACACACACACACACACACACACACACAACCTGAGTGGAGAAAGATCTATCATTAAAAATATTCCAATAAGTATGATTTAAGATTAGATTTAAAAGTGGAACAGTGTCTTATATTCTGTTGAAGATGTTTCCAAAACCAAGAACCATAGTTGTGCAAATGTTCAGAAACTTGCGACGTTCATACATTAAAATTGAGAAAAGCCGTTTCATTCAATAATGAAGCCTTCCATTGCAAATTCATTATAAAAAAAAAAAATTAATATAAAAATTACAGAATTTGAAATAAAATATGGTATAATACTATCTATAGATCTATGTGCACATGGTGATGAAGTCTATTTTGTGTGTGAAAGTAACGTGAATACATGCGTGCGTGCCTCAAGAGTGGGTGTGTGCATGAGAGTTCTACAGAATGTGGGCAAGAGCAATTGTAAGTACCACTTTGTGTGTTTGTACAAGACAGTGTACTGTGCAGGTATTTAAACTGTCACTACTAACACTGGGAATGTTCTTATATTCTTTTCTTTTCTTTTTTTCTTTGTATTTTACATTCGCTCTCTGTTGCTCCTTTTGTTAACTTATATACTGACTTCCTTGTTACAAAGTCCATTTGGTAACTTTCTTTAACTGCGCTTCTTTCCATTGTAAATGCTCCTGTTTCATTCCAACCTCTATCCCATTTCCCCCCACTTACAAAACAAGAAAAAAATTTAAAAAGGTGAAGAAGGTGGAGAAGAAAGTGGAAGGTGAAAATGAAGAAGAGGAGTAGAAGGAACAGAAGAAGAAAAAGGAGGAGCAGGAGAAGGAGGAGGAGGAGGAGAAGAATATGGTGATACACTACATGACTGGCTTATAACAGCATCTCAGACCTACCCTGGGTGTCGAGGTACCCTGATTCCCAAGTGAATTCTGTGTTCCTGTCCACCCTGCCATGTGCTGGAACAGTGTCTCTCTGCTTTGGCCTTGGCCTTGCTGAAAGACATGAACATCCATCCCACCTATAACAGAAGCTGCCACAGTGCTATGTAACTGTACTTGTGCATAAAGAAGTCATGAGAAATACCAGTCACCACACACACACACACAGGAACATATTCAAACACGCATCAACACATTCACACACATCATATGTATACATGAACACATGCACAACATATCAAGGATACATGTGCAGATTCTCTCACACACACACCTCATCATGAACACATTTACTTGTATAGACAGACACAAATGCATATACACATTCACACACATGTACACATTCACCCACATTCACACACACACCAACATGTGTGCACATTCACACACATCAAATCACGTACACAAACACAACACATGAACACACACAACACGTGTACAGATTCACACAATCAACACCTGAGCACATTCACATACACACACATCAACACATAAAAACAAATACACAACACATTCACACAAATGCACAGATCACAAACACACACACATTAACTTAGGTACATAATCACACATATCAGACATACACATACATCAACACATGTACCCAGTCGCACACACATCAACGCAGTACACTTCAACATAACCACACACATCAACAAATACACACACATACACACACACAAATACACACACACACACACTAACACATGTATACATTCACAAACACAACGCAAGTAAATTTCAACACAACCACACATATCGACAAGTACACACACCCACCCCACACACACATATCACCACACCTTCACCCATGGAATAAGCTTCCCCAACAGGAGCAGCAGCAGCAGACGGTTGTTGGCCATCTTCACTTTCCCTCAAAGGAACCGAACCAATGACAATGTCCACACTCATCCTGGCTGTGCAGGTGGGTCCAGAGGGCACAACGTGCAGCTGCAAAAGATGTCAGGAAGCCACTGTTTGTGCGTGTGTGTGTGGGGGGGGGTGTATGTATGTGTGTGTGTGGGGGGGGTGACACGGGGGAGGTATGTGTGTGGGAGTGGGTGTGTGAGTGTGAGTGCGAGTGTGAGAGTGTGTGTGTGTGTGTGTGTGTTTGTGTGTGTGTTTGTGTGTGCGCACATACATACATACATGCATGCATGCACACACACACACACACACACACACCACACGCTATAGTCCAAGAGGCAGACCAGACCAAAATTAGGTCAGACCTACTTACCACCAGCTGGTGTTCCACATCGATCAGGCTGGAACCTTGCAGCCCTGTCGGCACAGCAACCGGCACTGTCACCACCTCCTCCCCCATCCACTCATCTGTAGCTCCAGGGGGGATTGCAGAATGAAGCAGTCGTTCCTTGGTTTTCAGCTCCCGACAACTGGTTTCCGTTTTGCCGCCCGCATGGCAATGGGCGATCTGGGAATCAGACCAAGATGGTAATACTAAAAATAATTATTTTTCTTCATTCATGGGCTGCAATTCCCACATTCACTCATATGTACACTAGTGGGCTTTTACATGTATGACCGTTTTCACCCCGCCATGCAGGCAGCCGTATTCCATTTTCGGGGTGTGCATGCTAGGTATGTTCTAGTTTCCATAACCCACCGATGCCAACATGGATGACAGCTTCTTTAACCTGCGTATTTGATCATCTGCTTGCGTATACACACAAAGGGGGTTCAGGCACAAGCAGGTCTGCACATACGCTGACCTGGGATATCAGGAAAATCTCCACCCTGTACCCACTAGGTGCCATTACCGAGATTCAAACCCTCAGATTTAAAGTCCAATGCTTTAACCACTTGGCTATTGTGCCTGTCAATAATAAAAATGAGAAGAATTAGTATCTATATAGCGCTGAATCTTGTGCAGCGACAAATCAAAGCGCTTTCACACCAGTGAAAGATGACGCAATGGTGACTGGAAGTGATGAGTGTGTTTGTCAGGGCATTTTTGCACATGTGGAAGTGGTAGTTTTTGTTCTGATGGTGGTCACTGAGTACATGACATTATTGTGGGGGGTTGGGGGGGGGAGGGAGTCAAGGGGGGTGCGGGGGACACTGTTGGCAGACATGAATACACAAAGTGCTTAAAAAATGAGGAAAAGGAAAATGTGCCCGTCTGAGAAAGACGTTTTTCTTTTCATTTCTCATGCATATATATGATACATTATAATAAGTCAATTAATCAATTTCATCTAATCAATACATAAAATATCTATTCAGAAAAAAAAAAAAATCTAGACCTACAGACAACTTTTAAACAACAGCAGTTCTTTTAGAGAATGAACAGCAAGCAAAAGAACAAAAACAAAAAATACAATAAGATAAGAGCTGTCAGTATAACCTCCTCAATGGTGAAGTATGTCCTGCAAATCATGATTAATGCACGAAATATTTATTGTGAAAAAAAACAACAGATGATCTAAAAGAGAGCGAAAAGCGGGAAAAAACACAAAAAACAAAAACAAAAAAGAAAACAGTATAACCTCCTCAATGGTGAAGTAGGTCCTGCGAATCGTGATGCTGCTGCTGTTGATGATCTGTGCATGCACAGGGATTCCCTCCCCTGGCACAAACACCCCCTTCGTCAGGCGCACAGTGGCTGACACACTCCCCGATGCACAACACATACACCACACCATGTTGTCCTCGTGCTGCACTGCGGGCAGCTGACAACACAACACAGGCCTGGATCACCATCACAGTGAAGAGAAAAAAAAAACACCCATGAAACCCACCCACGAAACCTACCTATAAAACCTACCCACCCACAAAACCTACCTATAAAACCTACCCACCCACAAAACCTACCTATATAACCTACCCACCCACAAAACCCATCCACCCACAAAACCTACCTATAAAACCTACCCACCCACAAAACCCCTCCACCCACAAACCGACCCACCCATAAAACCTACCCACACACAGAACCTACCCACCCACAAAACCACCCACCCACAGAACCATAGAACCCATCCACTCAAAAATCCCACCCACAAAGTGACAAACCCACCCACTCACAAAACCCACCCACCCCCAGAACATCGCTACTCTCACCCTTGCGTCAGGCACAGTGTTCAGATCCAGAGGCTGAACGACAACAAAGAACTCTTTGACGGACGACGACTTCCTTTTGTCCACCTGCAGCTCAGCCTTCAGGTAGTACCGGATGTTGCCCGCATGCACGTGGAAAGATGACGGGATGTCCCGGGGCAAGCTGAAGGAGAACGGGAACTCGTGATGACCCACGCCCAGAACTTCAGCGTTGTTATGGTTGTGTCGGCCCCCTGAAACAAACCAGTTACCCATTGATGAAGGTTTGGGATGAAAACCGCAAAAGACAAGGTAAATTTTGCAACACACAGTCTTTTTCAGCACAATTTTCAGCGCACAATTTCAGCAGAATGCTGATTACAAGATATGTGGAGTGTTGGCATAGAGGTAACGCGTTTGCCTAGGAAGCAAGAGAATCTGAGCGCACTGGTTCGAATCACACCGGCAGTCGCCAATATTTTCTTCCCCTCCACTAGACCTTGTGTGTTAGTCTGGACGCCAATCATTCGGACGAGATGATAAACCGAGGTCCCTGTGCAGCATGCATTTAGCGCACGTAAAAAAAAAAAAACTCACCGCAACAAAAGGGTTGTCTCTGGCAAAATTCTGTAGAAAAATCCACTTCTATAGGAAAACAAAGTTGCAGGCAGAAAAAAGAAAGAAAAAAAAGGGTGGCGCTGCCATGTAGTGACGCGCTCTCCCTAGCGAGAGAGCAGCCTGAATTTCACACAGAGAAGTCTGTTGTGACAAAAAGAATACATATACAAATATGTGCAGCTTATCCGTGTTCAAAACAACTTTCTTTTGCAACCCTCTCTTCTTAGTGAAACAAAAAATCAAATTATTACACAAAAACAATTGGAAAATACACTGAAATAAAACAGAATAAAAGATCTGCAGAAAATAAAATCATTGAAGTAAAATAAGTATGAAAAAATAAAAAAGGGCAACATTCAGCAAACTTGTGCACACCCACACATGCATGCACACTTTTAACCAAGCATGCAAATGCACTCACACACACACATGCACACATGCAAACTTGCACACACAAACACACACACACAGGTAAACACACATGTAGCAATTTGTATCTCACAGACAAATGGGCTTCTGGCCCAACCCTCAATAAAAAAATAAAATAAAAATAAAAATAATAAAATAAAAACACCCAGGCACCACCTTCCACATCCACACGCCAAAACATCCTCCACAGGAGAAGCAAACGACTGACAGAGGCATTACTATCACCACGGTCTGTCTGAATCTATCAATTTCCTTGTCACAGATAAACCATTGCAGACAAATTCTGAGACGTTCTTTAATAGCAGAGCTTCACTGACATCTGAGAATTCTTGCGCCAGCAAAGTCTGACACCAAAACTCGTCCATACACACATTCAATCAATCCAAACCATGTTTCATGAGTTACTTCTTTTCATCAGTCTTCCTTTTTTCATTTGATTTGCATTCAACAGTCTTTGTTACAAATGTATTGTAGAAAATGTAAAAAAAAAAAAAAGTATATAAAAAAAGAGGAATATATGATGGAGGAAGTACTTCAATGTTTTATTTTTTTTGTTTCTGTTTTTGTTTTGTTTTGTGGACAGCGAAAATGACAAGCCTAAAGATTTGGATTATAGCCCGAGTGATGATTGTTATGCAGTAATTGGCTTAACTAAAGCTGGGTCTGTTATCTGTTTTCATTAGCCAAGTTTAAGGCTAGATTTGGATTATAGCCTGAGTGATGATGATTGTGCCGCAGTAATTGGCTTAACTAAAGCTGGAGTCTGTCATCTGTTTTCATTAGCCAAGTTTAAGGCTAATCTGTACACAAATAAACCAACACACTTGGTGCTTTTTATCAGCAGCAATATATTGTACATGTACACACAGCAATACCTACCTTCAGGCCAAAGGTGAATATTTTTCAGCAGGTAATATTCGCTGTCCAGGTAATGGTTTCTTCTCTTCCCCCCAGACTCTCTGCTGAAGGCCACTGAGCCTTTGCCACACAGCTTGAGCTGCAGGTCTGTGGGATAAAACTGGAACACGTGAGCACGCGCGCACACACACATTTTTATATTTCATGTTTTATGTGCGTGTATGCACATGCCATGTGTATATATTTGAAAGAGTATGAGTGTGTATGTTGACTACAAAGGTGTGAGTGTGTGTGTGGGGAGGGTGGGGTGAGGGGGGTGTAGGGGGATGTGTGCAACTCCAAGTATATATTATCTGTAAGTTTGAATATGTCACGGGGTGTGTGTGTTCGTTCTTTAGTTTAGCATCTTTTCACTATTAGTGACATTAGACGATAAAAAGAAAGGTGGGGTAGGGAGGGGTGGGGAGAGGGGAAGAGAAGTCAGGATAATACAGAAAAGGTAGAAAACTACTAAGAAATGCACAACATGAAATTAGCTTTAACTGTAACAATTCAATGATGATGATAACTAAAACCATTAACATGATTATGAAGTACATTAAAGGAACGTGTGTGTGTGTGTGTATTTGTGTGTGTACTTGTGTGTGCAAGTATTATGCACGAGTCAGTGTGCATGTGTGTGTGTGTGTGTGTGTGTTCAGTGTGTTCATGTTAGCAAGCATACATGTATGCAAATTACTGCCCATTGTAATACTAATATACCCAAAAGCATGCGTTAATGTGGATGTGCATGGATGTGTGTATTCAAATATGTCTATGTGTCACTGATTGATACGTTTGAATTCAGAGGTAATACATTAAGATTAGTAACTAATTAAATTTGAATTATAATAATGTATATGTTCAGCTGCCACAGACTTAGAACCTGAAGTCCACAGGAAAGGTGCCAATTTGCTATTGATATTAGAGAGAGACACACAGAGAGGGACACACAGAGAGGGACACACAGAGAGGGACACACAGAGAGGGACACACAGAGAGGGACACACAGAGAGAGACACACAGACAGGGACACACAGAGAGAGACACACAGAGAGAGACACACAGAGAGGGACACACAGAGAGAGACACACAGAGAGGGACACACAGAGAGGGACACACAGAGAGGGACACACAGAGAGGGACACACAGAGAGAGACACACAGAGAGGGACACACAGAGAGGGACACACAGAGAGGGACACACAGAGAGGGACACACAGAGAGAGACACACAGAGAAAAAGAAGGGGAAGAGAGAGGAAAACAGTTTCAGTTTCAAAGAGGTGTTAAGGGTGTGGACTGATTCTTATATGCTGCACCGTACCTGCGTTTAATTTTTTTTTTTTTTTTAAGCAAAAAAAAAAAAGAAAAAAAAAGAAGCCTGATTTGACCTATAAATCAAAAGGACAGGTCACGCATTTAGATCCTATACCCTTCATGTGTGTAAAAACATGAAATCAAAACCAAAAAAAAAATTCAACAAGATGAAAGATTGAAACATTAAATAAGTGAACACTAATATAATAAAACTGAAGACACACAGAGAAAAGTGAATGACTGAAATGATCAAACCATTACACGTCCACACACCTGCTCTGGCCATCGGCATCCCCACCCTCTGTAGCACGGATCCGGTCACCCGGTTCCCAGCTTGGTACACCCGGCTTGAATTACCAAACTGGATCTGCAGACTTCCAGCCTCTGCTTTTCCCATGGCAGTTCACCCACGTTCAGCTTCCAAACAATTTGTTCTTTGTCTTAATTTTCCGCTTTTTTTTTTTCTTTGCCTGACATTACACATAGAAGTTAGTAGAACAGAGTTCTAAAAGTGATATGTGAAAATGCAACAAAAAAAAAGAAAAGAAAAAAAAAAAAGACAAGACGAAATGAACCGTCAAACCAAGGAGAAAACTACCACCAATAAACATAAAACTAGCATGCAATAATGTTACTTCTTTTTTGTTGTTGTTGTTGTTTATAAATTTGATGTACCAATGATACAAGCCTCACTGAAAGCCAGTAGCAGTGTCATGCCTGAAGTTCAATACATACTTCTTACATAGTTTTATATATAATCATATATATATATATATATATATTGCATAGGTACAATCTATTGTAGATATATCTAATTCATGTTTTCCTCTCTTTCTCCCTCTCTCCTGTGTGGGTGTGTGTATTGTATGTGTATTAAGTGTGTATATACTAATATAGTCTCTTGATCCCCTCCCTTTCCCCAGGATAAAATCATTCATCTCTCCACATACATTCCTCTCCTTATAGTAATGATATCCCATTAGTTTTCAGTGTTTCCGCATCAGTATACTTGTCCATCATTATATTATGATAAGTGTACTTTTTATCTGATGATCTTTGTACTGTATACATAATCATATCCATCAAGCTTACGCGTTATCTAGTATTGGGTGGTGTAGACTCATCAGTGTGGGGACTGGATGAAAAAAAAAAGCACACCAGTGCTTATATCTGTATTATCCTTGGAAATAAATTTGTCTGGTCTTTTCTTGTCTCTCGTTTTTGGCTTTATCTTTTTACAAATCGTCATTCACTATACGTACGTTTGGTTTTGTGTGTGTGTGTGTGTGTGTGTGTGTGTGTGTATGTTTTTTTATTTTTTGTTGTCTTTTGTTGTTTTGTTGTTGTTGTAAAGTGTCAGTGCCCTAAACAATTAACTAAGATGGCCGGTTGTCAGGCAATGCACTTTTAAGGGACAAGCACCTATGGCTACTAACCACTGCTTATTGTCAAACTTGGGCAGGGTTGTCAAGTCAGAAGGGTAGACGTAGTTGGCGAGTGTAGGGTATTTGAGTTGGCTGCCGTCGCAGGGTAGTTGACTGGTGCTGGTAGAATGTCGTTGTCGAGCAGTGAAGTCTTCTTTGAGCTCGTGCAGAGACGTGTAGTCTTTGAAGGTGAAGCACACACTGCACCAGCTTGCTGATGCTGCAGGGTAACAAAAACACCAGTGAGTTGTTCGTAGCGCCCCTCTTCCGCTAGCGGGAGTAACTGCCCCTTGGTGTTGAGATTCCGGGTCAAAAGGCGTCTGCTAACCCCGTTTCACAACACTCCCATCTTTGTGATGAAAGGTCCTTCCCTGGGGGGGGGGGAGACTGGCAGACGCCTGGGCGGTCCTCATCAGCGGGTCTGCAAGGGCGCAGCTGGGTCGACTCACTGGGAGAAGAGCTGGAGGGCGTTGGTGGCAGACTCCTCTAACAGCTCTTCTGGTGTGGCGTTCAGGTGAGTGGCCACACTTTCAGCCACTGCATACAGCTGACTTGGTGCTGACCACTGTTCCCCTGGCAGAGGGAAACAGGGGGCATCCGTCTCAAGAAGGAGACGGGTCCCTTGGGATTCCCCTCAGTGCTGCCACCTGATACCAGTTGAAGTGGGCGGCACGATGGGTGAAGCCGAAGTAGGTGTTCGGAAACATCGCCGGCCACTCATCCCTCACGTAGTGATCCCCCGTGAAACAGTGCAGATATATCCGCTGATTCTGCGGCATCCGCCGTCCCACAAGGGCCCTCAACAGCATGTAAACCTCAGTACCCCTGTCTTCGGGTAAACTGCGGCAGTGAAGGACGAGGACATGGCGGGCCTCAACAAACCCCAACAGCTCCTCCAGTGCACGCATCTGCAAGTGCCAGGTTTCTGCTGGCAGAGAGTGGTCCAGGCCCACCTCCCCAAAAGCTTTCACTCTGGGGGACCGAACCAACTCCCGCAGCTGATCCGACACTATACTCTGCCCTCATCAAGGTGGTGCTGCACAATGCCGGGGATGGAGCCCGGGAAGGCCTTTAACTCCTGTGGCGTGGGGTAAGTTTTGGGATCACAGAAGGAGGCGCAAGATCCAACTAGCTGGACCTCTTTCCCAGCCGGGACAAACGTGGCACTCAGCACTGCAGACAGGCTGAAGCCAACCTCAAGCTGCATTTTGCCAATTGGAAGCGTGCGTCAAAGGCCCAGGGTCTAGCGTCATCTCTCCCCTCAAGTTGAGCCGTTGGGTCGGCATAACGTGTACGCCAGAATTCCCGTTGGCTTGGGGTCAACCTGGAGGCCATAAGGAGAACTGCTTTCTAGTGAAGGAGGGCTGATGCCGAGGTCAGCGGATGTAGGCTGCACATCTCAGGGGCAGGCTCACCCAAAAAGCGTGCCATGGCGGCGATTGCGGCCCGCTGGCTCTCTGTGATGCTATTATCAGCACCCGTCAGCTGGCCTTGCCACCCCATGAACTGTGCTAGTTCAGGGAGCGTCATACCCCGATCGATTGACAGCCACATTGCAACCTGCGCTAAGGCATCCTTCCTCATCTCCAGGATTAAAGGCAGGGTCGGGTTAAGGTGTTCTTTGAAGACACCAGGCACATGCCGCTCCATAGCGTGGTTCTTGAGGCTACTAACCTCCACCTTACAGCCTGGCACCCAGCAACCACTCCCATATTCCATGGGTGCCAGTGGAGATGAAGACTGACCTCGTGCTACCACCTGCAGGCCTGACGCCGTGGTGGAGACTTGACTGCCCAGACCAGGTGTTGGTGTCTGGGGCCCATGCTGCAGTCTCTTAAAAGCCTCACGGCATCTCTGCCGGCGTTTCCTCCGGCTTTTTGAGGCCCCCTGTTCTGGTGGTATTACAGGGGCCTCTGGTGGTGTATCCTGTGCCTGGCACCTAAATAGCGTTGGTCGACTGCGACCATCCAAAGCGTGTGCCCATGCTCCCAAGTCGCGAGACTCAGGGACAGGGCGTGCCGGTGCCCCTGTTTGGGGGCGGCCAGTCGCAGCCGACTCCTCACAGAGCCCAGAGGACCCTTGCCTTGCTCTTTTTCTTTGACTTCGTGTCCGTCCCCTCCGACGTTTCGTTTTCTTTTCAGTTTGCGGGACACGAATGTCAGAACTCTGGGCTCCGGACGTTATAGTGAAAGATGTGAGCTGATCTTTCAGGGACAGCAGCAGGCCAGCAGCCAGTAGTGGGGGTACAGCAGAAAGCTTGTGAGCAGGTCCTGGGAGCCAGGGATCTGGCTGTTTAGTCACAGATCCCGGCGGCTGGTGAGTAGAAACTCTTGAAGAGTTTGGGGAGATCAAAATACTGGAATCCGGCTGCTGGAACTTCTTGCCATAATCTTCCATCATGTACCTGAAACAGACAGAGAGGTGTCAGTGCCTTGGGCGTACGCAAGACTTGCACATGTAATTTATCAATATCAAGTGTGTCTGTCGCTGTGATGTTGACACAGGACCCATGGTACCATCTTTTGACTTGCTCACTGTTGGGTCTGCTGCTCTCTGATTTTTTCGGGCATTATACTTATAGTCACAGGGATCAGTCTGAGTCTGCTGAGCCAGCGTGGGAACAGAGAGCCCTTTTGCGGACCAACTGTCCACTTTGGGTCCAGACAAGTTTTCTCCTTGGCTTTGGCAGCTTTTGAGGTCTGCTGAGCAGAAGTCCGCTTCTGGTCCAAACTCAGTGTGTTGTTGGGTCGCAATGGTGTTCTGGCCTCTGTTTTCCGGCTCAGGGGATAGACCACCACCCCTAGGCCTTAGGCATTTAAAGCCTTCTGTTCCCGTGCTTATTTCTGCTGCCATTCTTTTTTTAATTTTAGGCACTCCGCCTTTCGGTGCCCCTTGGCCTTGCAGAAAAAACATCCACCTTGAAAGTCAGTGGATGTATGGGTAGTGCTCACTACTCCCTCATCCCCCGTCTTGCAGCCTCCAAGCTGAAGAGCCAGCCTAGCCACTTCCTCTCTTAGAGACTTTTCTTCTTTGATCTCTCTGGAGGACTCTGCGATAGCAGTGTAACACACATGCGGCTCGTGGCTTTGACTCTTCGGTCTGAGATGTGTGGCGATGGAGATATGCTGGATCTGGTTTATTTTCTCAACAGCTTCTTCCATCGTTGTCAGCTCTCCAAGACACGCATACCTTCCAGCCTCCCTGTCCATACATCCTAGACAGAATCAGCTAATGGTTTCCGCCTGGCAAAATTCTCCAAGGAGGCCCCTGAAAGCAGGAGTTGCCAGGGTCATCACTCGATCAGCCCGATCCTGTAGGGTCTCGTCAGGGTGCTGGGTTGCCTGATGGAATTGTGCCCATGCTGTTTCAGCTGGTTCCCTCAACCCAAACCGGCTCTCCAGCTTAGCCACGAGTTCAGCGGTGGGAGAGTCTCCACCCATTCCACTTGTCATGGTGAAGAAATCGAAAGCTTCACCCACGAGACTTCACTCCAAGTAATCACGGCACTCCCTTTCAGTCCAGTTATAGGTATTTTAGATATTTTACAAATTTTCATTTCATTTCATATTGCTTTGAGTGATGCTAACCTCCCAAGACCAGATGAGGGCTTTTATGCCTTCCTTCAAGTTCCTTGCCTTGCCAAATAATTCAAAATCTTCACCTGACATCAATGAATAGATAATATGAAAAGAAATATATACTAAATTCTGATTATACCATATTTTTTCTCATAGATTTTCCCACTGATTCTCATTTTCTTCAATTTGCTGATCATCTGTTGATCCACTATTTCACCCCTAATCCTCCTTTTCCCCCCACTTGTAGTCAGGGATGAGAATTATCAGCAACTTTAACAACAAATAAACTGAATGCTTCATACAGGACTAAGAAATTATTCATATCCCCTACAGTCAACTGGTAACTTTAATTTTTATCATTATTTCAGTGATTTTGGCCTACTTTGGATTGAACAGTTTTCCAATCCCTAAACATTTATAGAGATATGTTCTTTTGCAACTAATATGTGCAACCTTTTAGGTGCAGGGTGAATACTACACACTACTGTTTTATTCATTCCTTGTCCACAAAAACTACAAGAAGGGCAAATTATTCTGCCTTATCTTTGTTTCTTTTTTTCCTTCTTTATTTTCACTATTCACATGATATTCTGAGTGAGGACAGGCTGAGAATAAGAATAGACCAATGTATGCGCCATTTACATATTCAAAAAAATCTTTTTTGTTATTGCTCCTCCATCAGTACAGAGAACCTGTGATATTGTCATGAACACATATATGATGATTGACAAAGTTATTAACTAATCCATACTCAATGTCAAAGTAAATAATACTGAAAAATATATAACAGTGGATGTCAAAAGTCCATTTTTCCCTCTGTGTAATATGAATCTGAGAAATGTCCAAGATAAATTTAGCAAACATTTAATTTAAACAAGAAATTATATCCATGAAAATACTGCAGACAGGCTTATTTGGTTATGATGTTAATGTTTGACTGATCTTGGCTCTTTTACAGCGGATGCAGTGCAGTGTGTCCCAAAACAGCTTTAACTCTCGTTCCTATTTTTCTATGAACCATTACTCCCCCTTGTTCTGAGATCCCAACCATTCGCATATTCCCTTCATTCCTGGATTTAGAGAAGAGAAAGAAAGTATGAAGCAGGGTACTTATTTTGGAGGCTTACGGTAACACGGCTCATTACAGTACACTAAGATTGTCATATACTGTTGTGTTCAGAATTGATGTGAGAAGTTGTCTGAGACCCTGTTGACACTATAGGGTGACATCTCTGGTGACAGTCAGGTGTAAAACAGGTGACTTTGGGGTCAAACACAATGCATACAACTATGTACTACATGCAGGACAGTGTTTTGGTTGCAGAGTATGCACATCATGCAGGTACTCACTGAGTAGTGCCTCGCATGTATCTCAGTGCCACACTGCTAGTCATATCCACGAAAAACTGTCACAACTGTCACTGCTATTGTCCTTATCACATGAATGATTTGAACTTTGTCTCAAAGAGAATATAAATTATGTCTTTCACTACACTAGTAGTCACTGAGCCAGAATCAGATCATTATCTACACAATTCTTGAACAAAAACTATTCAGAAACGATACTGTCTCTAAATACGAATGTCCATGTCACAATCATCACGTAATATGCCACACAAAGGTGACACATGTGTGATATACCTTGAAGCAGTCATGCCAGTTACTGCACAAGTATACACAACAATTTTCACACTTCTTACTTTTTTAACGTTTCATCACCCGCTATCTGTGCTTCTGTAGCAACAGCTAATTGCACTCTCTCCTTGTCATTCATTTGAAACATATCGAAATCATTATCTGTCAGAGCGTTGTGAAACTCATCATCAGAAAACTGGTCACAATCCGAACTTTCTACACATTCCGTTTTTCTGTGTCTGTGTGTCGCACATCAGCAAGAATGTAGCGGCGCCCACTTTTCCACAGCCTAGGGAGGGGGAAGGGGGTGTCTGGCATCCATTCCACTCAAACACTGCCCCGCTAGTGACCCGGTCAAGGATAGATGACGCGCACTGATGACGCGCACTGATGACGCGACTCGCGGGAAGTTCAAAGCGCTTACCGCGAGAACCGATTTTCCGGGCTGCAGGACGGAAAGGGGGAATTCTCTGCTGCATGTTCCGGCCTCCAGGAATGAAGGGTAAAAATCCTGTAAACTGGAAAACCGTGCTTCAGGGATGAAAGAGTTAAGCATCACACACACACATATATATATACATATATATATTAGAGAGAGAGACACACACACACACACACAACCCTACCTCATCCTGTCATCCATCTTTTGCCTCAGCCTCTCTCTCAAACACACACACACACACACACAAACTGTACATATTTTTTAACTTGAACTGGAATCAGACATCTGAGGCCTGTGAATGCCTGCTCGTCGTTCATTTAGATACAGTATACCAGCATGTGTGGCCTAATGACAGCATACTGGATCATAAATACTTAGTTGGCCCAATGAGCGTCTAACCTAGTCTTGAAAGATGACATGGTTGGGCAGTCACAACACTGTCTGGCAAACCGTTCCATTTATTAACGACTCGCTCAGTAAAGAAGGAACTGTGCACTTTCAGTCTACAATGTGATTTATTTAGCATTAAACTGTTACCTCTTCTGTCTCTACTTACTGCAAGTGATAGTTCGGGATCTGTGATCTTGTAGATTCCATGTGTGTATTTATAGCAATCATAGCTCCATGCTGCCTCCTGTGTTCTAGACTAGGTAGCTTAAGGAAAGTGAGTCTTTCATAAGGTTTGTTCTTCAAATGACCAATGACTGAATGAGTTTTGTTGCCCGTCGCTGGACGTCTTCCAGCTCTCTGCACAATGTTTTTGACTGCGGGTTCCAGACCGAATGTCCATATTCCAAAATGGGTCCAACCAGGGACTTGAACAATTGAACAAACAGGTCTTCAGATAGGTAGTCGAAGGAACGCCTGATTATACCAACCATCTTGTCAGCCTTTGCAGTAACTGTTGCCACATGCGTCTTGAAATCCAGATTGTTGTCAATGTACACTCACAGGTCTTTCACCACTTCACTCTCAGCAAGTGCCAGGTTGTATTCCTCCCCACCGGCTGTTGGTTTTCCCTTTCATGTAGTAAACTGCTTCTGATTGGCAGTTTCCTAGCTTCATTGCACTGCATTTTTCTGGATGGAAGTGGAGGAGCTACTCTCTAGACCACTGCTGTAGGTTGTCTAGGTCATCTTGGAGGACTTGTGAATCACCTACTTGGTCACTGTGTGAACAACTTGTATCATTGGCAAATTTCACATTGCTCTTCACTCTGCTATGAAGATCATGTGCAACAGGAAAAGCATGGGTCCTTGAACACTACCTTAAAGGATACCGCTTGTGACGTCTGCCTGCTGTGATAATGTTCCATTCACAACCACTCTGCTTCCTTTGAGACAAAGTCCTGGATCCAGAGTAATACCATGCTTGATACTCCATGTGCGTGGATCTTAGAGACAAGTCTGAGATGTGGGACGCTGTCAAACGCTTTCTGGTATTCCATATAGATAGCATCAATAGAGCCACCTCTATCTAGGGTTCTTGTCCAGCCATCCAATAGGGCCAAACAATTGTGTAGCACATGACGTTTATGTCAAAGGAGAGATGAGGAGGTGGTACATTAAGACTTTTACACCACCCCCACCCCCAAGACAGAGGTACAGTCTGTGGTAAAACCATAGCAAAAATGTCCATTTTGACTGGGATCTACCAGTCAGTCTTTAGAACTCCCTGGTGAAATGGGTTTTAGTTTGAAGATAATGTTGAGCAAATTTATTACCTTTTAATTTCAAGATGGGGTTATGATCTTAACATGGCTTTTCTATCTCCTCATTAAACATTTCACTTATTTTACTGTCGAAAGAACCAGGAGCTGAATGGTGGTGACCACTGCCTACCGCATTTTCATAACTTCTCTGTCCATGTTGTCAATGTAAAAAGGAACATGACTGCATGCGGACTATTTATAGTAACGGCTATCCCAAAACGGCCCATCGTGAAGTTGTGAATACAAACCCTGTAGTCCAGGGCAGATACAAAAATGGTCAAAATGTCTGCAACAAAACCGCTCTTTTCACGATAAAATAGAATAAATCATATTGATCATGCTGATATAAACTTGACCGCTGTAGGTGGGCAGGAACATGATTAGATTTTGATTTTTATTAATTATTTCTCACACATTTGGCCATGAGAGAGTGCCTTACAAAGATCCACAAGGCATGAGCAAGCCAGGGTTACGCAAGCGCGGTATAAGGGGTCACCAGAGGAAAGCGTTTAGCGCGGTACAGTACTTGTGGCTGACTGCTGCCGCGCTGATGCTGTCCTATACCTCCGTTAGTAGGTCACTGCGGCACATGACAGATACCGTACAGAAAATAAGAGAACTCTTTGGGGACAAAAGGAAACAATTTTTTTAATTTCATCTATTATATACAATAGATTAGTAGAAAACGCAAATTTGCTTTTATGAACTTTTTACAGTTTCTTACCAGTCCTGACATTTCATAAAGAATAAAATCGGTATTATACCGACTGCAAAGGTGAATTTTTGAAGGCAGCACGGGATCATTTAATTCGTAAGAGCAATTATGTTGACATTTTACGCAATGCACAACTTGGAAATACTTCATGCTCTGCTTATTAACGTGTAGTATATGAATATCTCATACCTGTGGTTAGGTATGTGTAATTAAATATGAATATCTTAATACCTGTTAACTAGGTTTGTTTCAATGAACATTGTCGGAGCACTGTCCACACAATTAATTCAGAAAGCATGGAAGGCAGATGATGGCAAAATCGACCAACATGTCTTGATGTAAAAAGAACGGTATGAAATACATTTTTTTCTTTGGAAATGAAGCAGTATTTGCAAATGTGACTTGCGAACCCTGGCGCAGTAGACACGTCAGTTTAGCGTGGGAAAGAAAATGTATCTGGCAGAGTATGAATGTGGCAAAATGAGGTGCATCAGATAGTCATGAACAGCAAAGACTGCCTGGAAAATGAAAATGGATCAGTCTCCAGAACTTTGTTGGAAATGGGGGTCTCTCAGTCTGATTCAGTATAAACATATGTTTACAACGATTATTCAAATGTTTCACATGTTATCAGGATTGCAATTCATTAGAGAAATGTCTGCAACAATTTTGTGACAATATGGTTTGTTCTTGCATTTTAAATGTGTTGAAAATTATTAAAAACATCCAAAATTTCGGTGCCATTTTGTGACATGGCAATGTGTCTAAACATGAAGTGGTCAGAAACAAGTAAGTACAAACCTGATTAAAATCCAGTACATACAGACCTGATCTATATTCATTCGTTGTGATAATAAAACATTGATCATAAGTAAAAAATAAAAAATGGTACATTAAGTTTGATATATTACGCAAAAAACCCGCATGACAGACGTAAACAACCAGTTCCTCTTGACATACTTATATTCATTCAAAAGGCAAGCACATTCATGAATACACTGCACGTTCTTTATTTGCAACAGGTGGTCAACACATCTATCTTCTGTAGCACATACTCATTTTCTGAAAAAAAATGTCTATTCAACTATTTAAATGCAATCGACGTCGCATATTAATTTTCAGTTCCGCTTTTCTGTGTTACTTCTATGCATGTAAACGACCCAATAAAAATATGCATGTAAACAAAATTAACTGTTTCTACATAAATCATGCGGATTCATCGCAGGAAAGCATAAATCGGTTTGATAAACACCCTTCAATTATGCGTGTTTGAACACAGATTCAGAGAATGTGTTGTTTCCAACAGCATGTGATATGTTGCACGGAAATCTCCAATATGTTCATTCGCACCCCGTGGTTGCTATATTTAAAAAACCAAAACAAAACTGTATGTTAATTTCGTCGTAATGGTTTGTACATTTATCTCTGATCCGATTAAGTTTAGACACAATCACTGTTTCTTACACATGACGAGATGCGGTAATATACGGATGCTGGCGTAAGATTTCGAACCAAGTCAACGCATGTAGTTCAGTAAGACTTTTCAGTTGAAGACTTGTTGCATCAAAAGTTCCAAACAACAAAGTTCAAAGTAGAAAATCACCCCCTTAAATTACCTTGATTTTGGCTTTTGCTGTCTGGTGAAGTTTTATCACGAAATGATGTTTATCAGTTCACAAGACAGACGGAGTGTGAAACGAAAAAATTTGTTGTATCTGAAACATGTCAGTTCCTGCGCGCTTATTGTTTTGCAAAATTTTACATCACACAAGTTCTGAAAAACCAAAGTATACATTGACTGCAAATGAATTTCTTAAAATTAATTAAGTTTGAAGCATTTCACGTTTAGTAGTGCTTGAGATGAAGTCAGGTGTCACATTCTGACACGGAACACATGTTCTTTGGTTCTGCTTTACGCAGATAATAAAATTCCTTATTTTTACTGGTTGTTTGTTGTTATTATTGTTGTTTGGTTTTGTTTTTTCTCAAAGTCTTACTTATATTACATTTTGTTTTTCTGCAATCCTACATATTTGTTCACTATGAGGATAGCGCTAATCAGTTTTCTGTTGATTGACCGAATGGAAAGATACCAAGAATCCGGTGTTTTGATCACAATTCTTCAGATAAAGAGGAAAACTTTTGTCAAGTGATATAAATAATACAATTCCCATTTCATAATAAATGAACGGTAGTACTTTAAACAGTTAAACACTTGGGAGAATCGATGTGAAAATGGAGTGCCCGCAGTGTTTCTGAAAAATAAAATCATCCAGGGTGGGGGAGTTAGTTTAGGTATTTTGGGTTCCATGTCACATATGTCATAAAGTTTTAGGTAATCATTAATAAAATACATCATTTTGCACAGGCTTTGTTTGAATGCACTGCATTGGCTAAGTATCACATGACAGATTCATTACTATGAATTATAAATCCAGTAATTCAAACATCTGCGTCAGGAAAGTTTAGGTAATTTGGATTCAATGTTACACGTGTTACAACAAAGTTTTACATAATCATTAATAAAATTTATGATCCATTGTTATTATGATTATTATTTATATCCCATGCTAAATCGGCGTCTACTGCGCCGGGGTTCATGAGTCACATTAGCAAATACTGGTTCATTTCCAAAGAAAAATGTATTTAATACCGTTCTTTTCACATCAAGACACGATGTTCAATTTTGCCATCATCTGCCCTCCATACTTTCTCAGTTTATTGTCTGGACAGAGCGCCGATAATGTTCATCAGAGATCAGGTTGGGTTCAATAGACAATAGGTCATATGACCGGAAGAACATAAAATCAATAGGTCATTTTGAAAATCAATAGGTCAAATATCACTTTCAGTTTTCCCGGAACTGCACTCGGTTAATGCAAAAGTGGGAACGGCAATTCTTCTCGCTGAAGCTCGCGAAAGGCAGCGATAAAGATTCGTTTCGGATTTCGTTTCATCACGGATCCGTATTTTAATAAACCAGTTTATAGTCATTTCCTGTTGGAGCAGACGACAAAGCGATCGCGATCGTTAAAGAGAGAGAGAGAGAGAGAGATGGTTACTTTGGTTGACCGACTGGTCATAAAAACAATAAGTCATGTGACCTGGCAACTTGAAAAACAATAGGTCATTTCAAAATTAAATGCGTCAATGACCGATGACCGATGACCGATGTCGAACCTGATCCCTGGTTCATTGAAACCGAACCGGGTTAACACATTTAGATATTTAGATTCTACACGTTAAAAGCAGAGCATGGAGTGTATCCAAGTTGTGCATTGCGTAAAATATCAACAAAATTGTACTTACGAACTAAATGATCCCATGCTGCCTTCGTAAATTCACCTTTGCAGTCAGTATAATACCGATTTCATTCTTTATATGTCATGAATGGTAGGAAACTGGAAAACATTCATAAAACTATTAAAAGCAAATTTGCGTCTTCTACCGCTTTGGTATTAAATACATGAAATTGAAAATGTTTGTTTCCTTTTGACCCCAAAGAGCTCTGTTCCTAGCTTACTGTTCAGAATCAGTGTCTGTCGCAGTGACCTGCTCACAGATCAGCATCAGCGTGGCAGCAGTCAGTCACATGTACTGTACCGCGCTGAAAGCTTTCCTCTGGCGACCCCTTATACCGCGCTTGCGTAACCTTCGCCTGTGCTTGCCTTGCGACTCTTTGTAAGGCACTCTCACACAGGCAGAAGTAATAAAAATATTCGATTCTGGACATTAAAAATCAAAATCTACTAAAGTGTCACTGCCCTAACAATTTGTCAAAATGGCCTATCATCGGGCAAAACACTTTAGAGGGGCAAATATCAATGGCTACTGACCGTTTGCTTCTTGTTTTTTGGGCAAGATGGTCAATACTGGTGGGCTGGCGTGTCTGTGGGCGTTGTCGTCCTCGTAGTGGGAGGGTGTGGGCGTTCCAAAAGGAAATTTTCTATCTAAAATTACGTTTAAATAACACACTTACCGTGACCCAACTCGTGCAGACTCCGGCAGGGGTCTGACATTCCTGTCCTGTGCAAACTACTATCCGCCTACGTGGAGAAAACGAAACTATGGCTGATAACCTCCCGGAAGTAGGTAACCTCCCCTTTGTCCCGCTGGCTAGCGCCCTCTTTTTCCGTCGATAAGTCACTGGTCAGGAACTGGCGCAAAATCGTGGCTGGGCTTCTTCTCAGAGCTGTGCGTGGTCAGATGCTGCCTGCTCGAAGGTCGAGTGTACACTGCTCAGAGTTTTTCATACGTTGGACTGACCACAACACCTGCTAGCTGCTTACAGCGCCCCTCCCTTGCTGGTGAGAGTAACCGCCCCTTGGTGCCGACCTTCCGGCGTCTGCTAACTGTGTTTCACAACACTACTTATGTTCCCGCCCCCCTATAGTGGTCATCCCAACGCCGACTGTCCTAAAACCCTCTTGGCTGAGAGAGTGGGGATGTAACCTGGGCAAGACACTCTCCACTATAATCAAATTCTAGCCCAAATAGTCGGAACAGCAGTTGCCTCCTCTGCTGTTCTGATGGTCATAGTCGGACACGACTGACTATCATATATATATATATATATATATATATATATATATATAAATATATAGTGGTCAACTGTATATCAGTGTGATCAGTATGATTTATTCTATTTTATCGTAAAAAGAACGGTTTTGTTGCAGACATTTTGACCTAACGCAAATTTCAATCTGAAATTCCCTGGCCTACTGGGTTTTCTGGGATTCGCTACAGCAAAAACTCTTGGCATGGCGTGAGTTAAGGGACAAGCACCTATGGCTACTAACCACTGCTTTTTGTCGAACTTGGACAGGGCTGTCAAGTCGGGTGGGTAGACGTAGTTGGTGAGTGTAGGCGTATTCAAGTTGGTTGCCGTCGCAAGGTAGTTGACTGGTGCTGGCAGGACGTCGTTGTCGAACAGGGAAGCCTTCTTAGAGATCGTGCAGAGACGTGCAGTATTCGAAGGTGAACGCCGGCTTGCTGATGCTTCAGGGTGACCAAAACACCAGTAAGTTGTTCTCTTCCGCCAGCGGGAGTAACCGCCCCTTGGTGTTGAGCTTCCGGGTCAAAAGGCGTCTGCTAACCCTGTTTCACAACTGTTGTAAAGAATATGTAAAGAACGAAAAGAACAACCGCAACAAAAATAGTAATTAACAGCTTCTCGAGTTTCTTTAAATTGTGATCGTTTTTGATTCTTTAACCAAATCATAGGCACTTTTCTTTTTTCCAAGTGGGGACGGAGGAAGGGTGTGGAGAGAGGGGATGTGAGTGCAAGAAGTGGAGCGAAGGATTATCTCCTTTTACAGATGCATTAAAAATGAGATCTCGACACGCGGAAGAATGTTTACTTGCTGAGTCGCTTGACTGCAGACAGCACAGAAGAAGAAGAAGAAAAAAGTTATATAAGGAACAACTTCAGCAAACTGGCCTCTCCTTACCCGACTTGATATCCTTCCACTACTGTCACGGGTTCAAAACGAAGAAAAACTGCGGATACTTTGACATGCTACACGATGCTGCTGAGAAACATCAACATGACCTGTAAAAACTTCCGATCAGAGTGGCCTGATCAGAGTAATTTCCCTTTATTTGGGTGAGAAGGGAGGTTGCCTCTCGCCCCCACCCTCCCCCTCCTCTCTCTCTCTCTCTTCAAATCTTCAAATCTTCAAATTGGAAGGTCAGCCGTCATTACTGACTATTAATGACCTGTGTGCGCAGAGGCGTAAATACCTAGCTAAAACCTAATTAGACCTATCTTTTCCTCCGGAGGGGGTGACAATGAGAAAGAGCATGTATACATACTCTCACCCACCGTCACTCGCAGCGTCCCTCCGGGGGGGAAAAAAAAAAAAAAAAAAAAAAAAGGGGGGGGGGACTAAACTGTGATCTTGTTCAGCTCCCTCTTGAAAGCTGCCAAGGAGGGAGCCTCTGCTGCTGTTGCAGGCAGGGAGTTCCAGACGGGGATGGTTGATGGGAAAAAACTGTATTTATAAGGGTCAGAGGAGGAGCTAAGATGGACAAATTTGTGTCGATGATTTGATCTTGTTCTGCCGGATCCTTTCTTGAGAAATTTGTCTGGAGGGATGTCTACAATGCCGTTGACCATTTTATACATCAGGGTCAGCCTTTGTCTGTTCCGCCGTGATTCGAATGATTCCCATCTTAGTTCTTGCAGCATGTGTGTTACGCTGCTGGTCCGCCCGTAGTCACTGTGTACATAACGTGCTGCTCTTCTTTGCACCATTTCAATCTTGTTCTTTTGACCTTCTTTGTACGGGCTCCAGACTGATGAACAATACTCCAGGTGCGGGCGTACAAGAGTTTGGTAGGCATTGGCTTTGGTGGTTTTATTGGATGTTTTTAGATTCCTTTTTAGGAAGCCTACCATGCTATTGGCTTTGTTGGTGACTCTTGTAACATGTTCTTTCCAGTTTAGATCATTTCTTATGTCGACGCCGAGATATTTTGCGCTGTCAACATGCTCGAGGGTGTGTCCTTTTAATTTGTAGTTGTAGCTGATGGGGTTCCTTGATGTTGTACAGGTAAGGACATTACATTTTTCTGGGTGGAATTCCATTCCCCAACGCTGTTCCCAGTCAGACAGGGTGTTGAGGTCTCGTTGGAGCATTTTACAGTCTTGGATTGTCTTGATGGTGGAGTAGACTATACAGTCATCAGCGAACAATCTAATATTGGCCTTGATGTTCTGAGGCAGATCGTTGATGTAAATCAGAAATAGGATGGGGCCTAGAACTGTCCCCTGTGGGACTCCGCTGATGACAGGTGCTGGCTCAGATTTTTCGCCGTCAACTACGACGATTTGGGTGCGGTCAGAAAGGTATGCCTTGATCCAGTCTAACGTCGATCCTCGTATACCATAATGGTCTAGCTTACGGAGGAGGCGTTTGTGGGGGACCTTGTCAAAGGCTTTGGAGAAGTCCAGGATTACCATGTCGGTCTGCTGTCTGTTGTCCTGGTTTTTGGCGATGTCTTGGAACAATGTTAGCAGTTGAGTTTCGCAACTCCTTCTGGCTCTAAACCCATGTTGTGCGTTGTCAAGTATTTCATGTTGGGTCAGATGGCGCATGATGTTGCTTGCTAGGATGTGTTCTTGCATCTTACAGCATATGCTGGTGAGGGAGACCGGTCTGTAGTTAGCAGCAGAGTTACGATTGCCCTTTTTGAAAACTGCTGTCACGTTCGCCATTTTCCAGTCGTCTGGTACACATCCATCTGCCAGTGATTTGGTGAAGATAATAGAGAGCAGGGGCGCGATCTCATCTGCGCACTCTTTCAACACTTTTGCTGGAATCTCATCAGGTCCTGCTGCTTTATATGGGTTGATGTTCTTCAGCAATTTGCGTACCCCTTCCTTGTCGATCGTGATCTCGGCCATTGCAGGGTAGGACACTCCCGATGGTGTTGGGATTTTGCTGCTTTTTTCTCTTGTGAAGACTGACTTGTACTGGTGGTTTAGAATGTTGGCCTTTTCTTTTGGGGATGCAAATAATCTTCCTTGGTCTCGAAGTGGAGATACCCCTGTACTGTCACGTCTGAGAGATTTGATGTAATTCCAGAATCGCTTTTGGTTGCTCCCTTTCAACTGCTCATCATCGCTTTTGGGAGGATCAATGATGTTGTTGATGTAAGTCCAGTATGCATGACGTTGTTCCCGCTGTACTTTGCCCTTCATCTGTAGGTACTGTCGTCTTACTGAGGGGTCAGATGAGGTTTTGCTCTTTCTAAATTTCCGAGCGAGTTTTCTTTTCATTGACTTGATGTGGGGGGTAATCCAGGGTTTATGGCTGGATTTGTTTCGGACAGTTTTTGAGGGGATGTGTTCCTTCACGAGGGAGTGGATTATGGTTTTAAACCTTTCCCAAAGTTCGCAAACGCTAAGCGTGGCTGATGTCTCGATGAAGGAGTCTTGGGCGTCAGACAATTTTTCTTTTATTATGTTGAAGTCTGCTTTTTGGAAATTTGGTACTATTCTGGAGGGATGTTTCGTGTAGTATGGTCGGAGAGATGACTCGATGAAGATTGCTTCATGATCCGACACTCCTGGCACGACTCTTGCATTGTTGATTAGGGTACTGTTGTTTGTTAAGAAAATGTCAGGGGTGGTAGCAGTGTCCTGAGTTATTCTAGTTGGTTCATGGATCATCTGTTCTAGATGCGCGTCAGCCGCTACTTGGAGGAGTTCTTTGCATATTTTGCCATCTTGTGCGTACTTGGGTACCAATCCAGCTTTCCAGTTGATGTCATCTGTTTCTCTCTCTCTAAAAGTGCTTCTTTTTCCCCTTTCTGTTCCATTTCATCTATTTTGCACCATTTTGTTCTGATTAGTATCTATGTCGCCAGAGCTTTTCAGGTATAATGACATTAAACATTTCACTGAGTGTTTCTCAAAGTTTTCAAGGATGACATATCTTTATCTTTTCTGCTATATGAATTCTCCTGTTCCTTTTGGGGAAATGTTGAAAGCAGATTTTGATATCACTTATTCTGAAACAAAAAAGGAAGAAAACACCAATATCACGACAAGTACTGAATTCAAATAGCAGAAAAATATCAGAATCATCTCCATATATTTACAGATGGATCTGTTCTTGATAACAAAAATGCTGGTGCAACTTTCTATATTCCTGCCTTTAAAGTTAAAAAATCTTACTTTATTGGAAAACATCTTTCCATATTCACAGCTGAGCTAATTGCTATTATACAAGCTCTGAACTACTTAGTGAGCCATTAGATAGTTTTCTCGAAAGTAGCATTCTTTGTTGATTCCAAATCAGTACTTTATGCTCTAGAATTATTCAGCCTTGAAACAAGACTTGACTTAGTTATTGAGGCAAATCATTTGGTACATTGTTTAAGGATTAAAGGGACTGAGGTCAATTTTTATTGGGTGCCTTCTCATGTAGGCATTAATGGCAATGAAGCTGCTGATAAAGCAGCTAAAAGAGGAACACAAGATTCAGAACAATCGACAAAAATACATGTCCGTCTTTCCGTAAAAGAGGCATACACTTTGTTAGAAAAATCAGCATGGGGTCGATTTCATAACCGATGGAAGTTAAAGTTTTTAAAACATAAAGGAACATTATTCCCCGAGAATATTATTAAAGAAAAGATACCGAATCCATCAGCTTGCTATACAAGATTAATAACCTCTACTTTCTTCCGTATACAACTTGATGCGCCGAAGACAAAGTATAGTAAAAATGTTACATGCATCTGTGGTAAGCAGTTCAGCTTGCATCATTGTTTGTTTCACTGTCAGCAGTTACATACCTTCTTGCCCAAGTATTTCAAAGAGAACAATAATTCTGCAGATGATTTTTGTAAAGTTATTTCTGACGAGGTTCTTATGGTCGAACTTTCACAGGCATTAGTTCATAGCCCTATTTCTACATTCCTTTAATGCACTTCAGAATTGTGTTAATGGTTTCTGATTATTATCAGTATTATTATTGAATTGTTACTGTTAAATGTAATTGCATGTTATGCATTTTACGGTAGTTTTCTAGTTTATCTTTTTTCTGTTTTCCTCTTCCCTGCCCCCCCCCCACCCCCCTCACATCCCCCTTTTTTCTATCTTTTTTTTTTAACTTCTAATATCACTGATAGTGAAAAGACGCTAAACTAAAGAACTAACACACACACACACACACACACACACACACACACACACACACATTTGTTTCAACAGCTTGAATACAGGATTACATATTTTGCCTGAATGTAATTTGTTGAATACCTTTTCTTTATTTGCATATTTTTTGTTATTCGTTTGTAATCCATAATTATATATAATCATTAATTTTTCTTCTCAGTTTGCGGAACTGTTCATTATTAATTTTATTTACTTTTATAGCTTGAACTGTGAAATATTAATAAATAAACCGCTTCTTCTTATTTCTTTATCAACCGATGTATTTATTTACCAAATCATTTATTTATATATAATCAATCATTTTATTCATTCATTATTCATTTATTTTAATTTTTCGTGTTTTGCAAGACCTCGTTTCGGTTCGGCTATTTTCCGATCTATAAACTTATGCAAGCTCAAGAACATGGCGTCCTCTACAGGTAAACAGGTCTAACTTTGTGTTAACAAATTTTGTTGTGTGAAATTATAATTGCACGAAATGTTGCACGTGTACTTAGAAACTGCAGTAAGCATCTAGGCTCAGGAAAATATGACGATCTTCATTTAAAGTCTGAATAATGGTTTATTGATGGTTGAACCGATGGCGATGTGTGACACTGACAGATTCAGTCGAAACAGTTCGGTTTGAAGTGACAGCTTTGTTGGTGTGAACTGCTGTCTACATTTAGAATAAGAAATGAGTAATTTATTGGCTGAGTTTTATATATCGAGGAAAAGAAAAGCACACACACACGCGAAAGGCTTGCAATGTTGCATGCAACGACTGTTTCAAACAGCGAGTGAAGTATTGAATTATTCCCCATGAATTCCAGAAAGCAGACGACATTCAATGTGATTCATAACGAAGGTGTGTGATTTCGACAGCGAAACGACAGCTTGATTCAAATGATGAACAGCTACCAGATACGGAAGAACGACATGAATGGAAGCTAATGGACGTTGTAGGCACTGACCTCTTAACTGACAACTTGCTTCACACACACTCACACACTGACTGACACACATGCAGTGATGCACACACACACACACACACACACACACACACACACACTGTGCATCATGGATATTTGAAAAAGGAAACAGTTTGTGAATGGGATCACGAAGATCATGGAGATGGCTTACAAAGCATTCATTCACCCACTACTCCCTTTCTGGAACTCAGTCAACATCAAAGATGTCACCGCCTTGGAGAAAGTGCAGAAAAGAGCAGCACACTGGGTCACTATCAGATACTGACAGACATCCTGCATAGAGTCCATGCTCTTGTTGCAGCATTGATAAAGTCAAACCCTTGAGGAAAGAAGAAGAAATCAACCTAGCCTCTCTACAAGATCTTCAATTGATTTGCTACAGTCAGTTCCAAGTACCTTCCCCCATTTTCGAGGACAACACGTGGCTACTGGAAAATCCCACGCCCACATCTAAGAAGATAGGCGTACTGCACCATATATTATTCTGCTTCCCATTGTAACATGTTCTTGTGGTGTCAGTGCAGTGTCAGATATTGAGATAGGTTCCTCCCCCCACCACTAAACCCCACCTTGTTGCCAGTGATGAGTATCTCCAACAGCCATGTCAACTGAGGTGAGTGTTCAGTGTTGATGCATTCTGTTTATCCTGAGTGTGTCTGGAACCAGGAATGGTTATTCTTTCCCTGTTCAGCTGTCAACTGGAACAACCTTACAGGAGGTTTTGGCATCCATCACTAGACTACTTGTGTCCTGGCTCACACCACCTCTGTGACCACTTCACTTCCCCTCCTATCATCCTCCTTCTTATCTCTGAAACTTCCAGTGTTATTTTATGTATAATGTAGATTAGGTCTGAAATTCAAAATTAAAATCAGTCAGTCTTACTCAGTTACTGAGTCTCTTACTCTTAGTCTTATTCTTACTGTTATATCTGTACATATGACTTAGTTTTACTTTTAGTCTTAGCTATATATAAGATATATCCCCCAAAATGTGACACTGACAGAGTTTTGAATTTAATGAAGGTGGCTATGAATCTCTAAGTACAAAATAATGGAGTCTCTTCATTTAAGATATTTGATGATATTTTAGTATTGATTATGATAAACTCCCCCATTTTTATATCTTTTTTTTTTTTTTTGGCTAATTAAAATATGTGCTCATGTTATAGATACTTAGTTATTTATTTTTGTAGTCCAGGATTTTAAAAAAAATAAGCTTTGTAAAATAGAACATACATCATTACGTGACTGAACAAATTATGACTCCTGCTGATCTATTATTAAAGGTAAATGAAATAATTATTTTTAAAAAAACTCTCATTTGAATCAGTTCATAATATGTTTAGGCCAGTCTGTTTTGTTGCAGTGCTGCGATTGTCGGGGGTCTTCAACCCGAGCTTGAGCCATGTATTCAGCCGTCAGTTAGCGTCCATCACCGTTCCTTCCCGTGTGATGTTCACTCAGGAGAAGGGAGCCGACAGTCACAGGTGGTTATATCCATTCTGTCAGAAGACATATGTCAGAAGGTTGTGTGCTCTGTTCGGACTAAATGGTACTGTTCTGAAAATTTCCATTTAATGGTTTTATTCCTACTTATCAGGTCACACACACTCTGTCCTTGTAAACGGCAACCAGTTTGTTCTGTCTGTGCTCAGATATGGGGTACCACAAGGTTCCGTCCTGGGACCTGTACTCTTTACAATGTACATACAACGTCTAAGTTTGATCATCCAGCAGTCTGTACCTCACTGTCATCTGTATGCTGACGATTCTCAACTGCATGATTCTACTATTCCCTCTGAAATTCCATGTTTAGCTTCTAAATTTAAAACTGGTATAGAAAATGTAGCAAAGTGGATGAAACAAAACAAACTAAAAATGAACGATGACAAAACAGAACTCGCGTTGACTGGTAATAAAAATAAGCTCAAGCAGATAAATACAATGTCTATCATTTGTTCTGGCATAGAAATTTCTTTTTCTAGTTCTGTCCACAATGTTGGTTTTTACCTCGATTCATCTCTCACGATGGAAACTCATGTGAACCACCTGTGTAAAGTTCTTTACTTTCAGCTTCATAAGATTAGTAAAATCCGCCCCTTCCTGTCTGTTGATGCCGCCAACAAACTTGCTGTTGCCTTCATTTTATCCCGCCTAGATTATTGTAATTCTCTCTTTGCTGGCCTTCCCAATGATAAACTCTACAAGCTCCAGAAAATACAGAATAGTGCAGCTCAACTTGTCCTCAAAAAGTCGAGGAGAGAGAGTGCTACTGCTCTCCTGCGGACACTTCATTGATTGCCTGTTCAAGCCAGAATTGAATATAAAGTTGCCTGCCTATGCTTTCAGTGCCTGAATTGTGATACCACACCCTCATATCTTTCTGAGCTTGTTAACCCGTACTTGTCAAACAGAACGTTGAGATCTCTTGATTCCTCCCAGCTAACTGTTCCCCAATACTTCCTTAACTCCTGTGGAAAGAGGTCATTTTCCATCTTCAGCCCAACAACTTTGAATTCTCTGCCTATTGCTCTCAGACAAACAACTCATATATATCTGCCTTGAAAGTAAATCTTAAAACTTATCTCTTTAAAAAAAATACTTGTCATAACTCAAATAGTGCTGTTGTCCCAGGCCCATGGCAATGTGAGTGTGTTGGGAGAGTAGAGAGAATGGGAGTAGGTAGGTGGATGGTGGTGGTGTGGTACGAAAGGGAGAATGACACGATTTTTACCCCTTTTATCTTTTCTATCCAAAATTTCATTTTACAGTTTTTACAAAATCTGTGGCATGCAGATTACAGTTATGTTCCTTTTTACATGTATGTATTTTAAGTGAAAATTGCTGTCATCTCAGCCGTTTAATCATGTGTGTCTGTGGGTGGGTGTTAGTGTGAGTGTTGGAGTGTAACAGTTGTAGTATTGATAGTATGTTACTTTGTGAGTTTAATGCATTGTGTTTTTTTTTTATAATATTAATGATTCTGTTTTTATGTTTGTACTACTTTTTTTGTATGCTTTCTTGTTTCACTTTAGGTACTGGATTGTAATTTGTTCAGCGCTTCGAGCTTGCTTATGCTTGTATTATAGCGCTATATAAAAATAAATTATTATTATTATTATTATGTAATAGCAGTATTTTCTACACTGTAAACATACTATGATTGTATAGGCTATACACTGCAGTCAGTCTAAATGAATGTGAGCATTTCAAAGTATATGATACTAGTGACAGATGGAAGATAGGTTTGTTTGTTTTTTCATTTGGTATATTATTATTTATTTATTATTTGAATCCCGTTTCAGAGTTATGTTTGGTTCAGGACACCATGGGTCATTTGACCAGTTCACCACAAAATCATTTTCAAAATTAATGGGTGAGGAAAAACAAACCTTGTTCCCACCCCTGGCACCCCCATCAAGCCATCCTACACCCCCAAAACGTGTAATTGAATTTGTACTTTATCCATCACAGTAGCTGGTATGTGAAATGGTTCTACCAGGTTATATATACCTTTGTGTGTATGTCACTATGTATGTCTGTGTGTGTGTAGACAAGTTTAATTCCATGTTTATATATACACAGGAAAAAAATCAAATGCACTTCAAATATAATGTTGTAAGTTGGGTAATGGAAACTCGAAGATACCCAGAAAGTCAAGTACAACTGCTCTAATGTTGAAAAACAAAAGTTCATTGAATGCACATAAAAGTGCTCTTTGTTCCTTACCACCCAGCTGTCATCTATAATATAATTCATCATCAGCTGCAGGACATACAGGGAGGCCTGACATAACACACAGTTATTGTTGCAGCCTGGTGCCGGTTCGTGAGAAAAGCACAGAAGCCAGCGCAAGCGTGGTGAAGCGCAAGCCATACTCCCCATTCCAGACCAATAACAAGGCCGAGTATGCCCTGGCCAGGGTGGATGACTTGCTCAACTGGGCTCGCAAGGTGAGCACACAGAGTTTGGGCAGTGTGGAGACTGTTGTGTGAGTGTCTTGCCCAGAATGTGACTCACTCTTCAGGCTGTGTTCAGAGTCGAGGAAGTCTAGGAAAAGTTATGGGCGAAAATTAGAGAATTATTTCCAGAGCTGGAAAAGTCTTTGCCCTTCAGGGTCTGGGATTGTCTTGGAATTTTGATAAAACCCTTGACCAGTACTTTAAACAAGAGTGTTACGCATAAGGCTTGTAATTTTATCAAAAACCCATGGTCAGTTCCATTCAAAATAAATTAGAGCCTCATGAAAAATAAAAAAAAAAATAAAAAAAGGAAAAAAAGTACTCATTTGAAAAAAACTAAAGTTGTGAACACTGAGCATCAGTACTAGGATATCCTCCAAATCCAGTCTCTTGTATCATTGGTGTTGCAGAGGAATTGTTTTTTAATTTGGGTTTGGCTTTGTGGTTGGTACAGAAAAATTTCCTGGTCTTGAAAGAGTCTGGAAATGTACAGAATTTTTTTGTAGTAAACATGTGTGAAGCCTGACGCTCTTTCTCTCTGCTGTCTATAGGACTGTCTCTTGTAATCAGTTACAGGATGTAAGATATATCCATATGATAGTCTTCTCCAACTATGACCATCAGAACAGCAGAGGAGGCAACTGCTGTCCCGACTATCTGGGCTAGAATTTAAGTGGAAAGTGTCTTGCCCAAGTTACACCCCCACTCTCTCAGCCAAGAACTTGAAGAAGGTTTTAGGACAGATGGCGTTGGGATGGTTCCCAAGACTGGAGCACTAAGTGCCAGTGCAATCTTGCCTCCTAGTTTGAGTCATAGTCCTTCACAAAAGACTAAGATGTAACTGTAAGATATACTGTATTGATATAATGGGAATCAAAAGAAAGCTCTCTTGGTCCCTCTATTATTATGTCTTTACTGTTGTCTGTCTCTCTCAACTGTAGGATCTATGGTACAATTGTGTATAGCATTATGGCAGTGATGTTTGGTTTTTTTCTTCTTTGAATAATTACTGTTTCAATCCATTATCTTCCGCATACATGTTTCTGTGAGTCCATCTGTCTGTCTGTGACAGTGTCTGGCCATTTGGTTTTCTATTGTAGAGTCAAAAGGAGTAAATCGAATTTGTTTATGAAAAGGGTATGATTCTTTTTAGTTCTCAAAAGCTATTTCAGCTCATCTTCTTCTTACTGCAGATTATATTGTAATAATAAACTTCATTGGTTAACCACAAGGTTCAGTAAATAAAAATCTCTAAGTTGACCAATTTGAGTATATATGCAAATGTAAAACAAAGATGATTTTATTCATATTTCATTAAAAATTTTACTTTTCTTTTTTAGAGTTCCATCTGGCCCCTTACTTTCGGGCTTGCTTGCTGCGCTGTAGAGATGATGCACTTTGCTGCTCCCCGCTATGACATGGATCGTTTTGGGGTGGTATTCCGTGCCAGTCCTCGTCAGGCTGACTGCATCATCGTCGCTGGCACTCTGACCAACAAAATGGCCCCTGCTCTGAGGAAGGTAAATCAGCAGACTTTTATGTTCCTGTACTCTCGGAACATCAGTTTTGTAGAAAATAGAATCACATTGGAACTTTCCGTATTGACCATATTTGATAATGGAAAATAATAATCTTGATTAATTTCTGAGAATGGAAAGTCATGGATTGTAATTCTATACTTGTTGGCATTTGAATATTAGAATTTTTCCACAGAATTTTGTTAAAGAAACCCTTTTGTTGCCATGCATTCTTTTATGTGCGCATGCTGCACACAAGAACTGGGGTTATTGTCTTGTCTGAAAGACTAGTACCTAGATCTCTGTACAAGGTCTAGTAGAAAGGGTATATATATATATATATATATATATATATATATATATATCCCAGATTGTGTATTGGACTTTAACCTGGGACACTCCCTTCTTAGGCACATTTTCACTACTCTAGGCCACTGCTTCATATTTCAAGCTCAGTATGAATGACTTTGAAAATGACGCTGATTTGTGTGTCCACTATATGCTACAGGTGTATGACCAGATGCCAGAACCTCGCTGGGTGATTTCCATGGGCAGTTGTGCCAACGGCGGCGGCTACTACCACTACTCCTACGCTGTTGTCAGAGGCTGCGACCGTATCATCCCTGTGGACATCTACGTGCCAGGTAAGCTGCCATGATAGGAAGCCAGTTAGATGACCTGTGTTGGTTTTACTGGGAAGGATGTTAGAAGGTTTTTTTAAACTGAAGTAGAAATCGACAGCAAATGACGTTACACTTCTGCAGTACTCCAATTCACTTACATATTTGGGGCTACAAGATGCATTTGTCCATAAGCCACACTCATTTATTTAAAAGAAAAAAATGTTTTAAAAGAATAGAAATAAGACATACTTGGATCATTAACTGCAACCCCTCCCAACGTCCCTCCCCCCCATTCCCCCCCAAAAAGAAACCTGAACTAAAGCAACATATAACATATATTGGAACAACAGAAATGACCCTCTTGGCATACTCATTTTGAACATCATTGTTATTTTCACTGGCACTGAAGACATAACGGCCTCAGATACAAACAGCATGTGTGATTCAAGGTCTTGACTATGCTCGTAGTCTGCAGAAGTAATTGGTGTGTTTTTCTTCTTATATAAAAGCTTCATTGTTGTCTATAACAGATTTTGTCTTCTGAGACTGTCAAAATCAGTTGTTCATCCCCACCCCCTCACCCCCTTTTTTTTTTTTTAATGCTATTCAGACATGTCTACATGTGCATAAGCAAAAGAAAAAAAGGGGGGGGGGGCAAATAGCTAGCCAACTAACATTTAAACAATTCATATGTAAGATTAAGAACATTGTATATCTTGCTCAAAGCATTAGAGCTACAGACTTGTTGATATCTAGAGTAGTTTAGCCCCTTTATTGACATGGTATTAAACTGTTTTAGTCATGTGTACCAAGGAAAAATTTTGCTTTTTCAGATAGGTACACAAGACTGTTCACTGCTTGTTCATTTATAGGTATTAGATAATTTTGGCCCGTTTTTTCCCTTTATACCTTTGGATATGTGATGTAACCATTTAATTTATTTTTGATGTCAGAAATTGTGATGAGAATGGATGTAGAAGCTATTTTGTTTATGACAATGACCATTCCTGAACATAAATTAACACAGATATTGCAGAACATAAAACCAGAAAAATATTGTGAAACTTTTTCAGTGTATATTCAACTTGAGAATGAAGATTTCTTACCCACAGTTACTGCCAGTAGATAAATTTGGTATGGTAGTCCATGAAAGACATTGGATACCAGAGTCCGGATTAGTATAACTTTCTCTCAAAAAAATTGAAATTGAACACGTCAAACTGACATCAGGAACAAAGGGAAGGAACTACATTTTCAAATTTATAAACCCTGGGCTGAACTTATGAACAGGAGTACTTCCCTTTCAGCTTTTCCAAAAGGAGGAAAGGATTTGCTGACTATTATGTATGAGATATGTGCACAGGCACATGACAACGGCAGTATTAACATCCCCCATGTACGTGTGTGAGATGCAGAACGTAGTTTCAGTTTCAGTAGCTCAAGGAGGCGTCACTGCGTTCGGACAAATCCATATACGCTACACCACATCTGCCAAGCAGATGCCTGACCAGCAGTGTAACTCAACGCGCTTAGAAAAAGCCTCCCCGGCGGGGAAGCGGGAAAGGCAGAACATAGCAATGCTAAAATCCCCCATGTACATGTGTGAGATGCTGAATGTAGCAATGTTTAACATCCCCCATGTACATATGTGAGATGCTAAACATAGCAATGTTAACATTCCCCATGTATGGTGAAATGCTGAACATAGCAATGTTAACATTCCCCATGTACATATGTGAGATACTAAACATAGCAATGTTGACATCCCCCATGAACATAGTTGTGGTTGTGATTGCATCCCCCATGTACATAAAAGAGGTACAGAAGATATTTGTTTTGTATTTAGATTTCTTTTTATGACAACAGATTTCTCTGTGTGAAATTCGGGCTGCTATCCCCAGGAAGAGCGCATCACTATACTACAGCGCCACCTATTTTTTTGTATTTTTCCTGTGTGCAGTTTTATTTGTTTTTCCTATCGAAGTGGATTTTTCTACAGAATTTTGCCAGGGACAACACTTTTGTTGCCCTGGGTTCTTTTACATGTGCTAGGTGCATGCTGCACACGGTACCTCGGTTTATCGTCTCATCCGAATGACTAGCGTCCAGACCACCACTCAGTGTCTAGAAGAGGGGGAGAAAATATCGGCGGCTGAGCCATGATTCGAACCAGCGCGCTCAGATTTTCTCGCTTCCTAGGCAGACGTGTTCCTCTATACAACACCCCCTGCGTTTCAGGCTGCCCCCCAACAGCAGAGGCCCTGCTATACGGAGTGCTACAGTTGCAGAAGAAGATCAAGCGCATGAGGACTCTGCAGATGTGGTACCGCAAGTAGTCACAACTTTCACCTGTGCTTCTCCTTGAGGATTTTAGTACAAGGACAATGGAGGCCATAGAGGCTTAATGACAAAACACTCTTGTCATTGTTGTGGTTTTGTTTGTGATTGAACGAATTTTACATGTGTTGGGGGCAGTGAAGTTTGTGACTGAGACAGATCCATTGACTTTAGGTTTGAAAATGCGAATAAGAATTAAAGTTTCATGTCTCTGAGAAGATGTTCATCTGGAACATACTTGTGTATTGATGATTTGAAAGTCCTTTCAGGAAAGTACCATCACCTGAAAACATTGTGCTAGAAAATGCTCTGGATCATTGTGAACTGAGTCAGTTAGTGTAAATAAACTAATATTGGTTATATCTCTCTTGTTATGTCTTGTATGAATTATGTGTGTATGTTCATTTGCAGGCATATGTATGTATGCATGATTGTCTAAGGTGTTAGTGTATTGTGTTTGTTCTCAATATTTGCTTGAATATTACTCAAGGTTTGGAATAAAATCGGAATATGTTAGATCACACACACACACATTCCTCACAACGCTTAGAGAATGCTCTATCAAAGAACTGGAAAAGGTAAAGAGAAACTCCCCACCCTTTATCCACAAGGTGCTGCTTACACTTTAGTCCTGGGTCTTACAGAAACATGTCTGCCACAGAATTGTCACTCACACACACACACACACACACATCTCTTTCATACTCTCTGTCTCTGTGTCTCTCTTTTTTTTTCTCTTTTTGTGTGTGTGTGTGTGTGTGTGTGTGCCCCGACTTCTTGGGTTGACCACCATTTTATTTTTGTATATAGATTCATGATGTCAATTCAGAATGTTAAAAAAACAAAAACAAACAAAATCTGAATGCAGTGAACATTAACAATAACAGATGTACGTCATTACAGCCCATTACACAATCAACTCAAAACAAGACAATAATCATAACCAATACCAGGCATTTCATAATTGTGTCATAGTAATCAACTGCAATTATCGGAAAAAATGACTCACACGAAAAAAGGCATACAACTTTTCATTTCCTTATTCAGGGAATAGGGAAAAAAAAAAAACTGACCCTCTCTCTTTTTTTGTTAGTGAAGGTGCTTTTCCTTCCATGTAAAACTGATATGCAAATACAGCACAATAAAATGACAAAGAAACAAGAGAGGCAAGGCCTTCAAGACTCACTTTTGATACACTTTAAAAAAAAATCTAAAATCTAAAATGCGTTCTTTATTTGTTATTATAAAGCTTCGGGTTAAAAGGAAAAAAAGTCCTAATGGCAGATTCAAACCCAGCGTGTTCGGGTGAGAAGAAACTGTCTTATCCATTACACTATTGGGGCTCCTCAGCTGATGTTCAAAAATATAACATTTAAACATATTTTTTTAAAGGGTGATAAATCGATTGCGGTATTCGCAGTGAGAATGCTGTTTAAATCATATTATTCTGGTGTATCTTGGGCATTCAAAAAATCTTTAAGGGTAATTAAAAATTCTTTTTAAGTCCGCGGTAAAGGAGACGTGGCTATCGCCGCAATGACACTACAACATTTAGGCATTTTCTCTGGATCTAGATAGATATACAAGTTTAGTTACAGACGGCTGACAATGTCGATTCAATTTCTCTTTTATGTTCATTCTAGTTTTATAGTTTTAAAGTTGATATGAAAATTGAGTATTTTGATAAACTAATAAAATGTAGAGCCAAGTACAAGTACTTCTAAACCTCTAAAAGTGAAAAGGACTTCATTTTGAGAAAAGTCAAGACTGGAAATGTTTACATTTCATCAATTTAAGGGTATTAACTCTCATGGTTTATTATTTTTAACTGTTAATTTCAACTGATTCTGTGGATATTTTTATGGCAGTTTGGGGCATAATCCAGTCAGTGATATGTTATCGTGTATTGTCGATTGAATTTTGGATTGAACGGGCAGGTAACCACTTGAAACAAAATGGAGTCGTTCACGTTCACGAAGAATATGAGCACGCGCTTTGAATATGTATAAATATGTGTACTCAACTGATTTTTGCCCATGACCTTCAGGGCTCAGCCAATAGATCTATAAAGTCCACTCGTCGTATTGATTTTAGTATTTTCTGAAAAAGACCACTTGGGCGAATTAACATAGTGAAAGCCCTGTACACTGAGAGTAAAACACACAAACTTTTTATGTATTGAGTATAATTTCAAAATGTACTGTTTAAGATGAGAAAGATCAGTTTAAAGAAAATCAAGCCCCCTAGCATTAATTACAGATTAATTTCCCTTTTTTACTATCTGCACCAAAGACATGCAAAATAAATATAACTTCTATGCTTAGCAAAAGAAGTTCCTGTTTGAACAAAAAATGACTGCTCTTGTTGTTGTGTCAGAATATCAGATCAAAGTGCCAAGTTTAGAGAATAAAAAAAAAATATAACAGGAAATTCAGTTTGCATATAATTTGGCTTTAAAAAAAAAAATTTTGTGCCCATCCCAGAGGTGCAATATTGTTTTAAACAAGATGACTGGAAAGAACTGAATTTTTCCTATTTTTATGCCAAATTTGGTGTCAACTGACGAAGTATTTGCAGAGAAAATGGCAATGTTAAAGTTTACCACACACACACACACAGACAACTGAACACCGGGTTAAAACATAGACTCACTTTGTTTACACAAGTGAGTCAAAAATGAAGAAACATATGCTGGCTCTTTTTTTGGCTTGTTTTTCTTTTTTGAAAAAGCTGAAGCAGCACATTCCCATCAGATGTAACAGCTAGAAGAAAGTTTCCTTACTCAGATTCAAAAGTTTGAACTTACTTGTATATTTCACTGGTTTCACACCACCTCTGTTTTGCTGGAAAAAGGAGAGAGGTGGCAGAATGGTTAAAACACACATATGCCTATACATTGAGTCCGTGAGGGTCTAGGTTTGAATCCTCTTGTCATTTCACCCAAACTTGACAGGAAAACTGAGCGTCCAGTCATTTCGATTAAACAATGAACCAAGGCCCCATTTACAGCACGCACTTGGAACTGGAAAAAGAAAGGGTGTTGTCCTCTGGCCAAAGTTCTGAAGAAGAAATCCACTCTGATAGGTACACACATACACTCAAGGCCTGACGAAGTGTGCTGGGTTGACCTGCTGATCAGGTATCTGCCTGGCAGATATGGTGCATCAGATATGGTGCATCATATAAGATTTAACTGAACACATTGATGCCTCATTGAGAAACTGAAGCTGCTGAAAAAGTGGTGTGAAACCATTGAAATACACAATTCAAACTTTTGATGAGTAAGGAAACTTCCTTCTATAATTATGTATTCAGTATGAGAGAACCAAGACCAGCAAATAGAACAGCTCTTTGGTGAGATGACCTGCTTTATGCTCTGAGCTCTGAGCAGCACTCTTAACCAGAGATGCTTTCTTACATGTGCACAAGCATGTTTTACAATGAAAAACCTCAGCTGTTGTTTATAAACCACTGATCAACTGAACTTTCTACAAAATCACTGATTTTTCAAACACATTTTTCAAGCTGTTCACAGTGCACATGTGTCAGGGACAGCAGTTTGTGTCTGCATATATGCTGTCATGAAATGGTAAACTTTTTCTGAAGTCTGTACATTGCAGAAACCACATACAGATGTGCAGATTCTGATTTAGTTGATTGATTTCATTTATACATACTGTTCTCCTTGCTGCATTTGTCCACTTTATTGTCATCTTATTTTCCGAATACATTTGATCATATCACTGTATGTACAAACCATCCAAATTAGCATATTATCTCTTTGTTGCTTGTCTCCATTCATGTATCACAAGATTCAACACACTTGAAGATATGAACAAAACATTTACAAGTTTTCGTGGAGAATTTCTGTATAAAAAAAAATCAAAACAACTTATGATCATAACGGTTTCTCAGTTTGTCAAACAATAAGAAGAGAAAAAAAAGTAAAAAGATATATATCAGCAAAAGAAACAACCTCCTCCCCACCTCACCCCCCGCACCCTGTCTTCAAACCATCGAACATTTGTGCAGACCTGCTGGTTCCTGTACCAGTCATTTGTACATGCATGCAGAAGATCAAATTTGCATGTCAAAATTTCCGTAATCCATGTCAGCATTCGGTGGGTTATGGAATCTGGAACAAACCCGGCATGCAACCCCCCCACTCCCAACCCCTGTAAACAGAGTTTGACTGCCTACATGGCAGCGGTAAAAACCCACAAAAGCACATGTGTACGAATAACCCTCCTCCCCCTGAAAACGAAGTATAACTCTACATGGTAGGGGTAAAAGCACATGTATACAAGTAAACGTGGGAGCCGCAGCCCGTGAACAAAAGAAGATTCTATTGCACTGACCCAATTCCAGTTTGTTCCAGTTGACAGAGGTCAGTCTGAACCAGTCAGTCCTGAACATGGGAGTCCCACAAGGATCTGCTTTAGGTCCCATTCTTTTCACACTGCTCCCATTGCTGAAGTTATCAACATTAGTCATCATTCCCTCTTGCTAGAAGCATAATGACTGCTTTCCTGGATCTTCAGAACTGGATGTCTCAGAAGAAGCTTCAGTTGAATGCTGACACAACAGAAGCAACCTCATAGGAAACGAGGAAAAACTCTTCTGCCACCATTAACTTGATCAAACTTGGCAATCCATCCATGCCTCTTTCGATCATCTTTCTCTTCTTTCCTTGGCTTGGACTGGGTTCTGACGAACATGTGTTGTGCAGTCCACCACCACCATCACCACCACCGTTATATCATCATCACAAGAATAATAATAATAATAATGATAGCAATTGATAGTACATCGTGTCTACCTTTTTAGCACATGGGCCATGAGTGTAAACAATTAACATAATTGAGGGGAACATGATACAAAAATTAACAACAGAGAGTACTTTAATAAAGTCTCATAAGCACGGCAGCTTGAATGTGTTGACGACAAAGCACATACTTATATACACATAACATGCCAGTACATATATAGTTTTAAGGCCAGATTTGAACTGGGATTTTCTTTCAACATGACGGATTTAAGTTGGGAAGTTAATTCCAAGTGACAGGACCAAGATACCAAAAGGAACACTTTTTGAAAGTTCTTTTTACGATGTGGGATATAGACACGTGAGTGAGCATCTGGATGATCGTAATGAACCGAATGGAACGTAAGGTTGAACATGATCGGACAAATTCAGAGAGAATATGCCAGAAAAAAAGTAAACCAATTAAAACACATGCAAGAAATTTTGTAATCAAATCTCTGAGCGACAGGAGGCTAACAGAGTTTATTATCCAGCAGAGGTTTAGTGTAGGTTTTCCTGGAAGCCTTGAAGACAAGGCGAGCTGCAGCATTCTGAACTTTCTGAAGACAAGTTTATTAGTCAAAAGTTGGGGATCCAGGGCAGGACAGAGTACATCAAATCATGGCGGGAAAGAATCAGGGTAGTCACTATTAAGGGTTTGGGTTCTTTCAACGGTGAGGACATGTCGAACTGAAATTATTCTTTGTTAAGTCTGGGTATGCGGTTTTATTCATCTGCCAAGACCATTTTATCTGCCTCTGTCAAATACAATGGATCATAGCTATTCAGATATCTGCCCACCAACATTTATCTTGTTCTCTCTCCTTCTGACGACTGTAACTCTACCTTGCACATATTAATAACAATAATACTAATGCTAAAATTACTACCAATGTTATCAATAATTGTAATAATAATCATGCAGATTGTCTTGGAGGTGTGAGTGTATATATACGACTGTATATTCAAGTACGACATACCCTGCACAATAACACGCAAGCATGTGCGCGCGCGCACACACACACACACAGGGGCTGAGAAGTGTTATTTGTTCCATACACCTGGGGTAAGACAGGAGAAAGACCGCTGACTTTTAAATTTTTTTTGTTTCCTCGATAAATTATCAGTGCTCTCGAATCAGCAACCGAGCATAACGATCGTTCTTGAAGAAGTGTAGACATAAATAAGTCGCAAAGGTAAGTGGGTGTGGTATCATTGATAAGATCAAAACACATGGTACCTGTTTTGTAATTATCATGTGAGAGAACTGCAGCCAGTGTAGTTTCTCAAGAAGAGAAGTTATACAATCAGTTTGTCCAGCTCTGCCGCTCAGATCTGGATTTTTAATTTTTGGAACAGGTACATCATTCTGTAGGTCAGAAGAAAAGCACTTCGCACATCACTACCCTCTTGCAATCTTCGTAGAATTTCCATTGTCTCATTGTCTTAAAAACATAAAGTACAAGATCAACGCTCCATGCTACAAACACATAAACGGGTTTGTCTCTGTGAATGCCTTCACCTCTACCCCCCATCTCGCTCTCTTCAGTAGATCACTGTTTCTGCCTTCTCAGATTCAAACACCCCACAATCGGCCTTTGCTTTTTTCTGTCTCTGGACCTTACACCTGAAACAAGCTCTATCACTCCACCAGAACACAACACACAGCTCTATCAAGTCTGGCCTTAAAACCCAACTCTTTCCAAAGTTGATAGTCCATGATCGATGCTGATCATGAAGTCCTCCCATATATATATATATATATATATATAGTATAGTTCGCATGCACAAGATTCTCAAATCGATTTAGATATTTTTAATTGCATGTTTTTAAAAAAAGGCATACTGTAAAGATTTGTTGTGGTCACAGCCCTGAGATGGCCTAAGTGGCTGGCTGGGCTGTAAACATAAAAATTTTAAATAAGATATTTTATTTACAGTTTTGAGAAGATTTTTTTGTTGAAACGTGGTAACAGCCCTGAAATGGCCTAAACGGTCGGCTGGGCTCTAAACAACATGAATTGAATTGAATTGAATTGATTCTCAAATCATCATTCTCTATCACATTAAAACGCTCATGTAGAAATCAACAGACAGATAGCCACATTATTGATAATGACGATTCAAATTTTGAGCAAAAAGGAAATTCGGCTAGGTGACAACAATACCACAGATACTTTAGCGTTGAACCACAACCCGTCATTGATTGACAATAAACCCCTTGACTGCTGTCGTCAGTGAAGGGCTGATACCTTACTAAAATACGTCTGGGCCTACCGGCCATGATTTCAGTCACTTTTCTTTATTCGGACATCTTCCTCAGGGATTGCATTACTTTTATTCAGTGTGGTCAATTTCGCGACTAAAAAATACACACAAAGTACCAATCACACTTCAAATTCACGACACTGATCTCATTTCTAAAGCTCAGCAGGTAAGGCGTGAAATTTGACACACATGTGTCAAGGTGAAGTTTAGGTGTTATCCAACCAAAGCCAGCTCCACTCCATGCTGAAAGGTGTAATCCAATCAAAACCTACTTCACATTATACTGAAAGGTGAAGTCCAATCAAAACCTACTTCAAATTACACTGAAAGGTGTGATCCAATCAAAATCGACATCACAAATTCTGAAAGGTGCGATCTAATCAAAACCGACTACGCATTATACTGAAAAGTGTGATCCAATCAAAACCGACATTACACAAAACTGAAATGTGAGATTCAGTAAATTTGACTTCACCCAGATCTGAAAGGTGTGCACCAATCAAAACTGACTTTAGACCAAACTGAAAGCTGAGATCCAATCAAACTGATTCCACACGACACTGAAACCAACGAGCACTGCAGAGTGTCGGACTTCTCAGGACAAGTCCAAATTTTGAACAGTGAGAACTCCAGACACAAGAGGTTTGTGGTCAGACCACTGGACTTCAGTTCAGAGAGTGATCTGAATTCAACACGTGAATCAGAATGTTGCTTCCTGAATGGAATCCACATAATAGCAGGGTAGAAACGCCAATCCATATAATGGCAGGAGTTGAAACGCCAATCCATATAATGGCAGGGTAGAAACGCCAATCCATATAATGGCAGGGGTAGAAACGCCAATCCATATAATGGCAGGGTAGAAACGCCAATCCATATAATGGCAGGGTAGAAACGCCAATCCACATAATGGCAGGGCAGAAGCGCCGATCCAGGTAATATTACACCTCTAGAAACGAGTCAACGTGATATACACAAACGCAGTAGACGAAGGAGAGCGACAGCGTGTAGAATTATTTCAAACCGCCCATGAAACTGGGACCAAACCAAGCCCTATGCTGTGTGAAGTAAAACAATTGATTCGACAAATAAACCCACAGAACCTGAAACCCATCCAGCCAAAGACACTGAATCAAAGTTGCAGAGAACATGCGACACCAACCGACAACTCCAGACAAGATTCTCAAGTTTAAGGCGAGCATCCACCACAACCACCATCACCATCACCACCACCAGAAAATTTTTCAAGGCGAGCGTCCCTCACCACCACCATCACCACCAGGGCGGGGCGGACGAGGACGCGGGCGGCAGCAGAGGGCCCTGAGGAGGGCGGGCAGGTCGAGAAGCAGGATGAGGATGGGCGGCAGCACCAGCAGCAGCACGGCGATGGAGCCCATGGTCTGCGCGGAGGGCCTGGAGTCCGGGGCGCTCTCCTTTTGGCGCCGCGCCTTGGACACCGTGCTGGGGTCCACCGTCAGCTCGTGGACCACGGAGCTGAAGTCCTGCATCACCTCATCCCGGGTCTTGTTGGCGGTGACGCTGCTGGGGGGAAGGGCGGGGGTGGGGGTGCTGGAGGTGGTGGTGGGGCAGTTGTGCACCACCGACTGGGTCGAGGCAATGGGGAGGGAGGGGGTAGGACACACGGTGGAGGTCAAGGTCACCTCAGCGATGGTGGTGACGGTGGTGGTGGCGGTAGTGACCTGATCCGCGGCCGTCGGCGTGGCGGCCACCGTGACGTACACTGTGCGGACGACGTCCTCCGACCACAAGGTAACGGTATGCACTAGCGATTGGGCCGTGACGTAGACGGTTTGAACCTCGGGGGTCACGGTAACGAAGCTGGTCTTGATTTCCGGCGTGGCCGTGACGTACTCTGTGATGACGTTGGGTGTCACGGTGACGTAATCTGTGATGACGTCAGGGGTCAGAGTGACGTACACCGTCTTCAGCACCGTGGTGGGCTCCACGACCACAGTCTCAGAGCAGCTGGCAGAGAACTGGGCACTGGTGTCCGTTAGGAAATCTGTCAGCGGCCACTGTTCTGTAGGCAACATTCAAAAAACAATCCTTATTTATAGCCAACATCCCAAATACAATTACTGTTCAGTTCGCAACATCCAATAAATACACAATACATATCTGTAGCCAACATACCAAAGACAATCTCTGATCTGTAGGAAACATTCCAAAGACAATCTCTGATCTGTAGGAAACATTCCAAAGACAATCTCTGATCTGTAGGAAACATTCCAAAGACAATCTCTGATCTGTTGGAAACATAACAAAGACAATCTCTGATCTGTAGCAAACATACCAAAGACAATCCTTAGTCTGTAGCAAACATACCAAAGACAATCCTTAGTCTGTAGGAACCATACCAAAAGACAATCCTTGGTCTGTAGCCAACATCACAAATACAATCCTTGATCTGTAGTCAACATCCAAAAGACGATCACTGATCTGTAGGCAACACCCAAAAAGATAATTACCGATCTGAAGGCAACATCAAAAAGACAATCCTTGATCTGTAGCCAACGTCAAAAAGATAAAATACTCATCCGTAACCAACATCCAAAAGACAATCACTGATCTGATTTCGTTGCACTTTACAAACACGGAGTCATTTTCACAACGAACTGTTGCCTGCCTGGATAGAACCGGCCAACAGCTGCTTTTTAGGCGGCTCATCGTTTGTTTTCTGTCATTTTTCGGTCACACACACACACACACACACACACAAGTAGACCCACCCACCTGAGGGTCCGGTATCGACAGAAGGGGAGGCGGTGGTGGTGTGGGTACAGTCCACAGGATCTTTCTGCGGGTCATATGGGTCTGGGAACTGGTCTTTGGCGTTGTCCACATCGTTCCTGGAGTCTGCACACCACTCACACACTTGTATTTTGTATTTGTATTTCTTTCTATCACAACAGATTTCTGTCTGAAATTTGAGCTGCTCTCCCCAGGGAGAGCGCGTCGCTACACGACAGCGCCACCCAC
>NC_134880.1:16292352-16304852 GCF_041734735.1 Babylonia areolata | reverse complement strand
GATATTTTCAAGTCTAGTCTTATCTATTCTGGAGGCTGCTTATGGAATGCAATGTTATCTACTGTTAATATTCATGAAAAAAAAACAAAACAACAACAACGTACATGTATTTAAGAAAATTACTCGTGAATATCTCATGAAGAACTTAAAAACACTTTAATTCATAGTAATCCATTCCCTGTATTGTTTATGATGTTATTAATAGTTATGATATGCCTCTCTCCTTCTCCCATATTACCCACATTTTCTTTTCATGAATCTCATACTTGTGTGTACACTGCTGTATTATTGTCCTTCCGTTTTCTTTGATATGTGTTGTAACTTAACTTTGTAATGTAACTTTGATTCCCCCTCCCCCACTCTCTCTCTCTCTCTCCTCTGTCGATTTATCTGTCTGTCTGTCTCTCACTCTCATTTCATCTTTTCTTCTTTACTCTCTCCCCTATCTCCCCCCCCCCCTCTTTTCCTCTCTTCTGATACGAATTTTCTTTATTAAATGCTTGTGCGTTTCTTTTTCTTTTTTGATTTGTTTATTTAATTTTGTACCCCAGGGCTGGGTGGAAAAAAAGCATTCTTGTCATTATGCTGGAAAAATAAATTTTCGTTCGTTCGTTCTCTATCTCTCTCTCTCTACGCTGTGTGTGTGTGTGTGTGTGTGTGTGTGTGTGTGTGTGTGCGTGTGTGTGTGTGTGTTTCCCTCCTACCCTTCCGTCTGCGATTTACATGTTTTGCTTTGCCAAGCGAAGAGGAAGAGCTTGACACACAAGTGAAAGCAGAATTTCCTGCCCGGCGGAACTTGCATGGGTGGGCCAGCCAGCTTCAGGCGATCGACGAACCCGATCGAACTGACTCCCCCATCGACCACCATCGGTGGGGGCCCCCACTCTCGCCTTCCTCTTAAAGTCCCCCCTCGCACAGCACACCCCCCCCCACCCCCCCTGCACCCTCCCGCACTCCCCACCTCCCCCGGCCCCCCCCCCCTTTTTTTTGAAATTTTTTTTTTTAGCGATGGAACCGATGGAATTGAGCCATGGACCTCCCGGCAACTGCTGTATTTTTTTTCCTAAACGAACCGAACAAACTAAGCCAATGACCTTCTGAATTTTGTAAGGGTCTTTTTGTTTTATTCATTTATTGTTTATAAATCTCCCCCCGAGGAACCGATCGATTGAACCATCAAACTCCAGGTTTTCTGTTTTTTTCTCTCTCGACTAATCGATCGAACTGAACCATCAATCCCCAGTCTCCTTCATGCCTTTTTAAAGTATTGATTTATTTATTTTGTTTAGTCTTTTTCGACAAATCGATCGAAATGAACCACCGATTCCCTTGCACTTCTAGGTAATTTTATTTTTGAACCGAATTGTACCCATAATATGCTCTTCTCTCTCTCTCTTTGTGTGTGTGTGTGTGTGTGTGTGTGTGTGTGTGTGTGTGTGTGTGTGTGTGTGTGTGTGTGTTTCTGACGAACCGACGGAACTGAACCATCGACCCCCTAGCTTTTCTAAGGCCTTTTTTTTTCATTTCATTCTATTTATCTATGTATTTTGTTAGTTAGTTCGTTAGCGACTTATTTACTTAGTTATTTTAGTGTTGTGTGTGTGTGTGTGTGTGTGTGTGTGTGTGTGTGTGTGTGTGTGTGTACCCCCCGCACCTTTTCTTCTATTTCTTTTTTTTTTTTTTTTTTTTTTTTTGAACAGCGCCAGCGCCCCATTTAGAGAACAGACGCTAAATTAATATATTCACATTATTATCATGATTATTTTATCTTTTATTTATTTATTCATTTGCGTGTTTGTTTATTTATCTTTATATTCATTTATTTGTTTATTCAGTTATTTATTCATTCATTGTTTCATTTGTTCATTTATTTCACCATGTATTCATTCATACGTCTATTTATCTATCCTATTTCTGTGCGCGTGACTCTGACGGCTCACAGTGGCTGTCTTGGCAAGACAGCGCGGACATGGGGTTGGTGGAGTCGCCCACCACCAGGACGATGCAGTGGAGGAGGGGGGTGCCCAGGGTGACGTCACCGCTGGGGGCTGTGCCGAAGCAGCCCACCATCTGACGACACAGCGACTGGCAGGACTCCACGCTGGCGTTGTTCAGGGGGACCACCGCCAGGCTGACAGCGCTGTGCATCTCGAACAGACACGGCTCTGTCGGGTAAAGGAAAGAAAGAAAGAAAGTGAGGAAGGAAGGAAGGAAGGAAGGAAGAAAGGAAGGTATAGGGTCCACCTCTAGGCTGACTGCGCCGTGTGTCTCGAACATAAGAAAGGAAGGACAGAATGAAGGAAGAAAGGAAGGAAAGAAAGGAAGGAAGGAAGGCAGGAGGAAGGAAGGAAGGATGGAAGGCATAGGGACTATCGCTAGGCTGACTGCACTGCGCGTCTAGAACAGACACGTCACTGTTGTTAAAACAAGGAAGAATCCCATTTATGGCATGATCAGAAAGGTTTGTTTTTTGTTGTTGTTTTTTTGTTTTTTTCTCCATGTTATATCCAAACTTTGGTATAAACAGATACAGTATTTCCCGAGAAAATGAATTTGATAAAGTTCCATACACTCCACCCATTCCTTGCTACCCCAACCCACCCATCAACCAATCCCACCATCCTTAATCCCCACACCTACACCCACCATTCTGGTACATCGCAGACGAACTCATACCCCAACCCATTCAACACCCCACCAACCGCCAATGCCTAACCCACACCCACCATTCTGGTACTCGCAGACGAACTCGTCCTCGGCGTCGCACTCCCGCTTCTTCCAGAGGAAAGTGTTGGGGTCAGCCAGCACGCACTGCTTGCTGGAGTCCCAGGCGGCGTCCCCAGTGTTGTCCCAGCCCCAGGACGACGTGTTCACCGCCACGCACATCGCGTCGTCCATCAGCTGCTGGTTGTCATGCCGCACCAGACGTGTGAAGATGTGGCTGATGCTGTGGTTATTTAAACAGACGATGTGGCTGATGCTGTGGTTATTACACAACAGAACAACAGGTGTGTGAAGATGTGGCTGATGCTGTGGTTATTTAAACAGGAGTTGTGTCTTATGCTGTGGTTATTTAAACAGAAGATGTGGCTGATGCTGTAGTTATTCAAACAAAAGATGTGGCTGATACTGTGGTTATTCAAACAGAACAGGCGTGTAAAGATGTGCCTGATGCTGTGGTTATTTAACAGAAGATGTGGCTGATGCTGTGGTTATTTAAACAGAAGATGTGGCTGATGCTGTGGTTATTTAAACAGAAGATGTGGCTGATGCTGTGGTTATTTAAACAGAAGATGTGGCTGATGCTGTGGTTATTTAAACATAAGTTGTGGCTGATGCTGTGGTTGTTTAAACAGAAGATGTGGCTGATGCTGTGGTTATTTAAACAGTTGTAGCTGATGCTGTGGTTATTTGCTGATGACACTCAAGTTCAGAAGAGTGATACCCCTGAAAATTGTCCTCACTCTTACTGGACATTCAAAACTGGATGACTCTAAATAAGTTACAACTGAACACAAACAAAACCGAAGCAATGATCATAGGAACTAAACAAAAACTCTCTTCCATCACAGCTGACAAAATCAAACTTGGCAGTACATCCATCCCTCTTTCCAGCTCAGTCAAGAACCTCGGCGTTGCCCTTGACAACACACTGTCCATGCAAAAATTTATCAGTAAGACATGTCAATCCTGCTACTGTAAATTGCGACGCATCAGTTCCATTCGGAAATATCTGTCCACAGACGCAAAAGTCTAGACTTGTCGTTTCTCTCATTCTCTCTCGCCTTGACTACTTAACTCCCTACTGTCTGGTTTGCCTGCTTCATCCATTCAGTCCCTTCAGCGCATACAAAACTATGCTGCCCGACTCGTCCTCAGAAAGAAAAGATCTGAGCACATCACTCCTATTTTGCAACATCTCCATTGGCTCCCTGTCTCACACAGAATAAAGTACAAGATCAGCACTCTATGTTACAAATGTATTCACAAATCTGCCCCTTCCTATCTTTGTGGCTGCCTTCATCTCTACACTCTATCTCGCTCTCCACGATCAGCTTTGGATCCACTCTGTTTACGCATACCCAGATTCAAACACTCCACTGTTGGACGCCGTTCTTCCTCTGTTTCTGGACCTTGCATTTGGAATGAGCTTCCTCTTTCACTTCGTCAGGTCTCTGCACTCAATTCTTTCATGTCTGGCCTTAAAAACCACCTCTTCACAGACAGCCCCCCTTCCCTACCTCTTCCTTGTCTTCAGTTTCTCCAGTTTTAGAGTTATGCATGCGTGTGAATGACTGGTGTGAAAGTGCTTAGATTTGTCTCTGCACAAGATTCAGTGCTATATAAATATTATTATTATTATTATTATTTAAACAGAGAACAGATGCTGTGGCTATTTAAACAGAACATGTGGCTGATGCTGTGAATACTGAAACAGAAGATGTGGCTGATGCCGTGGTTATTTAAACAGAAGATGTGGCTAGTGCTCTGGTTGTTTAAACAGATGTGGCTGATGCTATGGTTATCTAAACAGAAGATGTGGCTGATGCTGCCCATCAACAGAGCAACAGTTTCAGTTTCTCAAAGAAGCGACACTGCGTTCACCACACCTGCTAGGCAGATGCCTGACAGCGGCATAACCCAACGCACTTGTCAGGCCTTGAGTGCCTGCATATATATTTGTGTACCTACCAGAGCTGATTTTTTCAATAGAATTTTGCCAGAGGACAACACTCTCGTTGCCATTGGTTCTTTTTCAATGCGCCAAATGCGTGCTGCACACAGTGCTTCTGTTTATCATCTCATCCAAATGACTAGATGCTCAGTTTTATTTTCCAGTCAAAATAAGGAGAAAGGGCGAGAGCAGGATATTCAAACCCAGACCCTCACAGACTCTGTATTAGCAGATGAGCGTCTTAACCCTTCTGCCACTTTCCAACAGAACAACAGCGAAAGGCACTGCACGACAGCCGAGTGTACTTTCACTCTGAGAGTCCCCGGGTTCGTTCGAATCATCTCGGTCAGTAACGGTGCCTGGTGGGTAAACGGTGGATTTGTTTTCCCCGATCTCCCATATGTGCAGACCTCCTAAAGCCTGAACCCCCTTCGTGTTGTGAATACGCAAGCAGAAGATCAAATACGCACGTCAAAGATCCTGTAATCCATGTTAGCGTTCAGTGGGTTATGGAAACAAGAACATTCGCAACATACACCCTAAAAACAAAAAAAAACAAAAAAACCCACAAAAAAACGATGTTTCGCTTCGTACATGGCGGGGCAAAAAAAAAAAACAGTCGTACATGTAAAATCTTACATGTCTCAATGAGTATGTGTGCATGACCGAAACCTGATTCAACAAATAAAATAGTAAACGAATGATGAGCGCCCAATGGCAGCTGTCAGTCGGCTCAACCCAGGTACGCAGCCTGTTGTGCAAATGACCGCGAGTTTGCAAAGCGCTCAGAGCTTGGCCTCCGACCGAAGATTGTCACTGTATCAGTATTCATATCATCATCATCAACACCACTGAAGTGACTCTGCAGCGGGTCTTCTCTGGTGTGTGGCCTTCTGGCGACCTAACATTAGCAGTTCCCTGTGGATTGCAGAGGCGCTGTGACTGCCACGTACATGCCATGTGGCTGTGTTTAGGGGGTGGGGGGGTGGGGGGCTCGGAATGGGCGCGTGGAAGTAATGCCACTGATACAGTGTACAGTGCTGATGATGGGGGAAAGTAGGTTAGGCTAAAGGTAAAAGACCCCCATAGCCTTGTACGGCCATTGGGGCAGTCAGTTCACACCCACACTGACTAGGGCTCAACACTGGAAGGCAGGGCCCAGTCCTCTCCTTCCGGCCGAAGTCAGGTACCTACTCCTACTCACACCTGGGTGGAGTGAGGTGAAATCGGAGTGAAAGTGCCTTTTCTCCCATGGACATGACACCATGAAACTAGGCCTGGAACCCTATCAATGGTGAACACTGTATCATAAGTCCAACGTCTGACTGACTCATTCCTCTATGGCGTCTCCTACATGGGGTACTGAATGTAAAATATCTTTGATAGTCTCATCATTCACACGAACCCCTGCCCCGGTCCCCCCGTCCTCATGAAGCAAATACACCTGCAGAGAGGGAGAGAGAGAGGGAGAGAGAGAGAGAGAGACAGAGAGACAAACAGACAGGCAGACAGACAGACAGGTAGATAGAAACAACATGCGGCTCTGAAATGTGGCGACGCGCTCTCCTCGGGTGAAACAGCAAGAAGTTCACACACATTATCTGTTGGGACAAAAAGTGCAACACAACACAAAACAGTCACAACACAAGACAACATAATACAACACAGTTCCATACAATACAACACAGTATCATACAATACAACACAGTATCATACAATACAATACTAGGGGACGCCGTCGCTGAATCGGTTTGTCACTGGATCGACTTCTGACCCGCTGTCCACTAGTGGTCAGAGTTGGAGGCCTCGTTTCGGCATGGTGGTGTCTTTGGGAACGGCTTTTCTGCTCCGATTTTTCTCACTCCACCCAGAAGTGAATGGGTACCTGACCTCGGTCAGGAAATGACTCTATGAGCTGCTGAGTGTGGAAAGTATTACCCCCTCCTCATTGTTTATAACATATCATCAAGCCATTTCAGAAAGGCATTGGCATGATTCACTTGTGAATTATAGGCAGTCACCACAACCCCAAAAATAAACCAGGAGTCTGATGTATTGTTTGGATTGCTACATGCAAGTACTGGTAACCCTACCCCCTCCGCTCCCTCTACCCCACCCCCGGCATTTTCGGTTTAAGAAGGAATCACATGTGAGCCAGGAAACTTTTTTTCTGCCCTATCATCTGTACCGTTTCAGTGGCATTACTCCCACGCTGCTCATTCCGATTCCCCTATACACAGCCACAACCAGGGTTCGTCTGTTTCAGTCCCGGCGTTGCCATGAGGACACACACCAAATGAGACCCTGCACTGCTGCTGAATCACTTCGGCGGTGTTCTGTAGTGCCTGTTATGACTTAACATACTCAGGTCACCACCTACTAAGCCCCGTACGGACTGCAATAATGGCCTAGTCGCGGAGCCAGACTGAGTGGGCGTCCCCTCCAGAGTGAAGACCGCCACCACGTCCCTCCAACGACACTCCCCCCCCCACCCCCTCCCCACAAAACCTGCCGACTCCGAAGACCTTGACAAGACTAACCCTAGCTAGAGAGTGAATGGGTATCAACGTTGAAGTCACCATGAAAGCAAAGGCCACAGAAACTAGGACATTTCTTTTCCATACTGGCGAAGAATGAGGACGAGGACGAGGATGTCACTGCTGCAACGGATGTCATTTTAGGTATGGGACTACGTGACAAGCCTGCACATCACCCTTCCTTTTATGATGATGTCCACGGGTCCGAGAGATACAGACACTTGCAGCGTTGCTCAGAAAAGTTTGAGTAACCCATGCCCGATGTATACAGACACTTGCACAAAATTGCTCAGAAAAGTTAAAGTAACCAAGGCCCGATGTACGGATACAGACACTTGCAGTGTTAGTCAGAAACCCTTGAGCCACGCACCCGGAAAGAAGCAACACTTCCTCACCTGCCGATCTCCGCCACGAGATGCCCCAGGTGACTGGCCATGTGCTGACCGTCCACCAGCACCAGGTGACCTCCGCCTGACCGACACAGCCGTCGGGCCTGGTACCACGTGCCTTTATTGGAGTAGTACACCAGGCTGGCCCTCGTGTAGGACACTGACCATGGACATGTACAATGATGCAGACAGATATATTGGTATATACAGAGGAGGATAGATTGGTGGGTGGATGGATAGATAGATAGACTAGACAGATAGATAGATACATGAATAAATATTACACACACACACACACACACACACACACACACACTTGCCCCTCACTCCACGCATGGGCACGAACACACCACACACGCACAAACACACACACACACTTGCCCCTCACACCATACGCAGACACACGCATGCACGCACGCATACCCCCCCCCCCCCCCCAACCCCCCCTCCACCCCCCAAACCACACACTTGCCTTTTAGACCACGCACAAACACAGAAACATAAACGGGCAGGGACACACCACGGCCGCACGCACAGACACGTACGGCAGATATTATCAGTGTGTCCCAGAGTGCATGCAATCTTTTCAACAAACAGTAGTAATAAAAGTATGCAAACGAAACAAAGTAGCAAACACACGCTCAAGACAACATATTTCAACTATAGCAAGCAACGACTTCGGACAGAAAACGAACAACAAACAAACCCATTACTTCCGAAACCGGTGACTGCTACTCTGGTAAACTGGTGCAGCAGCCTAGTCGTAACCACGTTGGGTGTTTTTTTGACTCACTTGTGTAAACAAAGTAAGTCTATGTTTTAACCCGGTGTTCGTCTCTCTCTCTCTCTCTCTCTCTCTCTCTCTCTCTGTGTGTGTGTGTGTGTGTGTGTGTGTGTGTGTGTGTGTGTGGTAAACTTCAACATTGCCATTTTTTCTGCAAATACTTTGTCAGTTGACACCAAATTAGGCATAAATATAGGAAAAAATTCAGTTCTTTCCAGTCATCTTGTTTAAAACAATATTGGATGGGCACAAAAATTTTTTTTAAAAAGAGGCCAAATTATATGCAAACTGGATTTAAAGTTTTTTGTTTTTTTTAAATTCTCTAAACTTAGCACTCTGATCTGATATTCTGACACAACAACAAGAGTAGTCATTTTTATCATTTTTTTGTTCAAACAGGAACTTCTTTTGCTAAGCATGGAAGTTATATTTATTTTGCAAACACTTTGGTGCAGATAGTGAAAAAGGGAAATTAATCTGTAATTAATGTTAGGGGACTTAATTTGCTTTAAACTGATCTTTCTCATCTTAAACAGTACATTTTGAAATTATACTCAATACATAAAAAACTTGCGTGTTTTACTCTCAGTGTATTGGGCTTTCACTATGTTCATTCGCCCAGTGGTCTTTTTCGGAAAATATTAAAATCAACACTACGAGTGGACTTTGTAGATCTACTGGCTGAGCCCTGAAGGTCATGGGCAAAAATCAGTTGCGTACACATATTTATACACATTCAAAGCGCGTGCTCATATTCTTCGCGAACGCGAACGACGCCATTTTGTTTCAAGTTGTTGACCTGCCCGTTCAATCCTATATTCAATAGACAATACACGATAACATGTGATGGAAAGTTGGAGAAGGAGACCGTTAAATATTTATTCAGAGAAAGATTTGTGAACGCCTCATCACTTACTGGATTATGCCCAAAACTGCCATGAAAATATCCACAGAATCAGTCGGAATTCACGGTTAAAAATAATAAACCATGTGAGTTAATACCCTTGAATTGACGAAACGTAAAAATTTCCAGTCTTGACTTTTCTCAAAACGAAGTCCTTTTCACTTCATAAGACGTTTAGAAGTACTTGTACTTGGTTCTACATGTTATTAGTTTAACAAAATACTCAATTTTCATATCAACTTTAAAACTATAAAACTAGAATGAACATAAAAGAGAAATTGAATCGACCGTGTCAACCAGGTGTAACTAACTGAAACTTGTACATCTATCTAGATCCAGAGAAAACGGCTAAATGTTGCAGTGTGATTGTGGCGATAGCCACGTCTCCTTTACCGCGGACATAAAAAGAATTTTTAATTGCCCTTAAAGATCTTCTGAATGCCCATGATACACCAGAATAATATTATTCAAACAGCGTTCTCACTGCGAATACCGCAATCGATTTATCGCCCTTTTAAAAAATCATGTTTAAATATTATATTTTTGAACGTCATTAAAGGAGCCACGATAGTGTAATGGGTAAGACAGTTTCTTCTCACCCGAACACGCGGAGTTCGAATCTGCCATTAGGACTTTTTTTTCTTTTTCTTTTAACCCGAAGCTTTATAATAACAAATACAGAACACATTTTAACGATTAGATGTTGCTGTTTTGGGTTTTTTTTTTAAGAGTATCACAAGTGAGTCCTGAAGGCCTTGCCTCTCTTGTTTTGTTTAGTTTGTTGTTGTTGTTGTTGTTGTTGTTTTTATCCCGGGTCAAATCTGGATTGCCTGGAATAACCCCGAGGGAGGGGAGGGGTGGGTTAGTGTGTGTGTGTGTGTGGGGGGGGGTGTCTAAATATGAAATAGCCATAACTGACCATTCCCCATCCACCCACCCTCCACCACTGGATGTGTGTGTGTGTGAGTGTGTGTGTGTGTGGGGGGGGGGGGTGCGGGGGGAGGGGGTCATTCTGGGCAAGCATGAAAAGACCGCCCGGGGGTAGATTGGGACCAGTTAAAATCACCAATCCTTGTCCACTTCACCCCGTTTGCTGTAAATTATAATAATAATGATGATGATGTTAACAACATTATAGAAGAAGAAGACGACGACGACGATGATAACGACGACGAAGAAGGAGGAGGAGGAGGAGGAGAAGAAGAAGAAGAAGAAGAAGAAGAAGGAGGAGGAGGAGGAGGAGGAGGAGGAGGAGGAAGAGGAAAAGAAGGAAGAGGAGGAGGAGGAGGAGAAGAAGAAGAACAACAACAACAACAACAAAACAACAACAACAAGACAGCAACCCTGGCCTTCGCATAAACCCAAAGTGGAACCCCTCCACGTTCGCTTCTCAGGTCATGATACAATGGAGACCAGGGAGTGTGGGTCGGTACAGTCTGGTCCAGACCGACCCCCTTTCATTTTTCAATCGCTCGATCAAAAGCCCCGTAAATTGGGGGTTCATTCCAGCTAGGGGGTGTCGGGGATGCGGAAATGGTGAGACCAGCAAGACACCATTGTTTCCATTCGCTGCTGTCATTGATTTCTCAGTTGCGTACACCTTATCGGCTGATTGAATGACAATGGAACTGGAAGAGAAAGCGATGGCAAGAGCGAAAACAACGAGAGATGGAAAAATGCTGCCTTTCAGCTTTCGAATAAAAGAAGTGAATGGTTTGGAAGATGAGGTGAGGAAATTGGATAAATGAATTGCGTGACTTGTGGCAGAAGTAGGCCACATATACACATACAGACGCACAGATACACACACCGAGCACACACACACACACACACACACACAGACGCGCGCGCACACACACACACACACACACACACATTTCAAGACTTTATCAGATTTTTCAGGTGTGCTGCACACTTCCCTCAACATTCTACCTATCATTAAAAGAAACCCACACCATATCTATGTCCAACAGATCAAATTGCACCACATCCGCCAACGCACATTATGTTACTTCACAGAACAATCTGTCCTCTGTCCGTCACTCAAAACACACCTCTTCCGTTCTGTTTGCCATTCATCTTATTGACAGATATATGTATGTATGTATGTATGTATGTGTGTGTATGTGTATGTGTATATGTGTGTGTGTGTGTGTGTGTGTGTGTGTGTGTGTGTGTGTGTGTGTACGTGCGCGCGCGCGCGTGTACAAACGCTTTTAACGCCACGATCTGTCTGTCGAGGAGGTGTGAGCGTCAGTCTGTCTTCTTTTTCTTCTTATCATTATCAATTACTATCATTATCATCATCATTATCATCGTCATCACCATGATTTCCATCATTATCATCGTCACCACCATCATCATCATCGTCATCACCATCGTCACCATTACTACCATCGTCATCACCATCATCACCATCACTATCATCGTCATCACCATAACTATCATCGTCACCACCATCACTACCGTCGTCATCACCGTCATCACCATCACTATCATTGTCATCACCATCACTACCGTCGTCATCACCATCACCACCATCGTCATCACCACAACCCCTTCACCTCACCCTGATCGGGGATGACGATGGTGGGGGTGACGGAAGGGAACCAGGTCAGCAGGACACACAGGACTCCGGCCAGGGCTGCCATCGTGCTGCACGTGTCGGCCACTGTCCACTGCCTCTCCCCCTGCCTGCACACACACACCGGACACGACAACACGACTGTCCGTTTACCCTAGCATCCCCATTAATTTAAACCCAGTTCCCCATTCATCCAAGTTCCTGATTCGCCCCTATTCCGGATTCGTCCCCCTTCCTGATTTGCTCCTATTCCGGATTCGCCCCTATTCCCGATTCGTCCCCCTTTCTGATTTGCTCCTATTCCGGATTCGCCCCTATTCCGGATTCGCCCCTGTTCCCGATTCGCCCCAGTTCATGATTCGCCCCCATTCCCGATTTGCTCCTATTCCGGATTCGTCCAAGTTCCTGATTCGCCCCAGTTCCCGATTTGCCCCTATTCCCGAGTAGCGTACAACAAAACTGGTGATTCCGATTCGCCTATTTCCACATCTTGTGTGTTCATCTTCTTCTGCGTTCGTGAGATGCAAGTTCCACGTTCACTCGTATGAACACGGGTGGGCTTTTTCGTGTATGACCGTTTTTACCCCGCCAAGCAGGCAGCCATACTCCGTTTTTCGGGGTTGTCTG
>NC_134880.1:16227352-16282352 GCF_041734735.1 Babylonia areolata | reverse complement strand
TGTGTGTGCGTGACTGCCTAAGTGTGCATGTCATGTCGACGAAAACAAGCCCCAGACTGTCAGTCCACCACTACACCTACCACCAACTCAGTGCCTGGAGGCTGCACTGTACGCCCCAGCCTCCCGCTACCCCCATATTCCTCCCTCCCAGCCTCTCTCCTTCTCCCCGCCCCTGTCTCCCAGCTTCTCCCCCACTTTCCCCGCCCCTATCTCCCAGCCTCTCCCCCACTCCCTGCCCCTGTCTCCCAGCCTCTCCCCGCCCCTGTCTCCCAGCCTCTCCCCCACTCCCCGCCCCTGTTTCCCAGCCTCTCCCCCATTCCCCGCCCCTGTCACCTCCGCCCCTGTCTCCCAGCCTCTCCCCCACTCCCCGCCCCTGTCTCCCAGCCTCTCCCCTTCTCCCCGCCCCTGTCTCCCAGCCTCTCCCCCACTCCCCGCCCCTGTCTCCCAGCCTCTCCTTCAATGTCTCCCAGCCTCTCCCCCACTCCCCGCCCATGTCTCTCAGCCTCTCCCTCAATGTCTCCCAGCCTCTCTCCCACACCCCGCCCCTGTCTCCCAGCCTCTCCCTCAATGTCTCCCAGCCTCTTCCCCACTCCCCGCCCCTGTCTCCCAGCCTCTCCCTCAATGTCTCCCAGCCTCTCCCCCACTCCCCGCCCCTGTCTCCCAGCCTCTCCCTCCCTGTCGCCCAGCCTCTCGCCGCCCCTGTCTTCCAGCCTCTCCCCGCCCCTGTATCCCAGCCTGTCCCCTCTGTCTACCAGCCTCTCCCCGCCCCTGTCTTCCAGCCTCTCCCCACCCTTTCTCCCCGCACCTGCCTCTCCCCGTCTCCCAGCCTCTCCCCGCCCCTGTCTCCCAGCCTATCTCCGCCCCTGTCTTCCAGCCTCTCCCCCTCTCCCAGCCACTGTCTCCCTGTCTCCCCCCTCTCCCCGCCCATGTCTCCCGGTGTCTACAGAACCACGCACGGTCTATCGCTGTTGTGTTCTCTCTGCTGATTTCTCTCACAGCAGCTGGGTATCGGTTTCCAATCCTCGCGACACCATGCCTCTATTAATTTTCTTCTTTCTCTCTGTCTCTCTTCCAGAAATCGATCACCTGGGAACATAAAAACAAGAGAGCAGAGACACAGACTGAGAGAGAGAGAGAGAGTGAGAGAGAGAGAGAGAGAGAGAGAGAGAGAGAGAGAGAGAGAATAAATGAATGAATGAATTTTCTGGAATAAGCAAGGACATGCTTTAATTCATCCGGCTCTTCGGGCAAAGAAAATCAACAAGCAAACAAACACCCCCCCCCCACCCCTAAAAAAAAAATTAAAAAGCACACACACACACACACACACACACACACACACACACACACAACAAACACCCCCCATCCCCCCCAAACACACACACACACACACAACAAACACCCCCACCCCCAAAAACACGCACACACGCACACACACACACACACAAACCCAACAACAACACACCAATGAAGCTGTTGTTACCACGACAACTACCACTACTACCATTACCACTACCACTGCTAAGTAAATAAATGAAATAATCAAGAAAGAAGAGAGAAAGAGCAAAACAATGTCACAGCCAGAAAAACCAATACAAATGATAAAACAACAACAACAACAACAACAACTATACTACTACTACTAATAATAATAATGACGAGAAAAAAGAAGCAGAAGAAGAAGAAAAGTGCATGACATTTTGTTTTAATTTTTCCTGTGTAGGTAGAATGGCATTTTCATTAAGAGAGAGAGAGAGAGAGAGAGACAGAGACAGAGACAGAGACAGAGATACAGAGAGATAGACAGACAGACAACCAAAAACAAATAAAAGCCTGAACATAAGCAATGATGGCAGCATTGAATATAACATGATGGCACTCTGTCTTTCTCTCATTCTTCTTCCCTTTCACTCTTCCCCCTCTAAATGTGAATATATATATTGTTCAATTGTGGCAGGTCCACAACTACATGCATGTATATGAATGTGTATTGTGTGTGCGTGTGTTTATGTAAGTTTGTGCCTGCCTATGTGTGCGTATGTGTTAGGGTAGCTGTTAGACACACATGTATGTTAAAATGTATGTATGCAGTGTGTGTGTGTGCGTGCGTGCGTGCGTGTGTGTGTGCGCGTGCGTGCGTGCGTGCGCGCGTGTGTGTGTGTGTGGTCACATTTTGGTGTGTGTATGTAACATAGATATAATGCTTTATGTTATCAAAGCGTTTTTGTAAAGCACCTAGAGCAGATTTCTGGATAGTGTGCTATATAAGTATCCATTATTATTATTATTATTATTATATATATATATATATGTGTGTGTGTGTGTGTGTGTGTGTGTGTCTGTGTGTCTGTGTGTGTGTGTCTGTGTGCGTGTGCGCACTGATCTGGTGCCGATCTCTACCTATACATAATTCAACTGAAATTCATGTTTCTGAAAGCGTACTTGGTCCAGTTGTCTGTGGATCGCGAACTGTGAATTGTTTACGTGAATCCCTGATCAGCTCGTGTGACTTCACGCTGACTGAATCCAAGAGAGGTAGAGAGAGAGAGAAGAGAAAGAGAGGGAGAGATAAGAGAGATAGAGAAAAAGAGAGGGTGAGAAAAGAGAGAGGGAGGAAGAAAGAGAGAGAGAGAGATAAGAGAGAGGGAGAGATGATATACAGAAAGAGAGGGAGAAGGAGAGAAAGAGAGAGAGAGAGACAAGAGAGATAAGACAGAGAGAGATAAGAGAGAAAGAAAGAGAGATAAGAGAGGAAGAAGAGAGAGAGAGAAAAGAGACAGAGAAAGAGAGGGAGAGATAAGAGAGAGAGGGGGAGAGAAATAAGAGAAAGAAGGGGGAGAGAGAGACAGAGGGAGAGAAAAGAGGGGAGAGAAAAGAGAAAGAGAGGGAGAGATAAGAGATGAGAGAGATAAGAGAGAGAGACAGAGAGAGAAAGAGAGAGATAAGAGATGAGAGAGAGAGGAGAGAGCTAGAGAGAGAGAGAGAGAGAGAGAGAGAGAGAGAGAGAGAGAGAATGCGAATTATTTAATTGCATATGGGCCACAGGCATCATTACAATTGCACTGGGGTTTGGTGGGGATTTACACTCCAATAATCTTATCATAGCATCTAGTTACATGCAACAAATAGTTCCCAAGGTAGCTTATAAGTTGTAACACATTCACAACTACCAGTAATCGAAGCTAATGCACTAATCAATATTTAATGGTTTTTGCCGGATCTTAACTGAATGGAAGATATATTTTGCTATTGATCGAGACATCTGTTTGTACATACCATTCAAAAGTGTGTCCATACGAACATTGATAAATGAATCTAGGAATTTTCTTCTTAAGTCAGCATACAATGGGCAAACATAGATAAGATGGTATTCATCCTCGTTAACATTTTTACAAAGTGGACAAAATCTTGCCTCGGGATTCTCACAAAACCTCTTAGTATTGTTTTTTTTTTTGTGGCAATACACCAAGTCTTGTTTGTGTCAGAGCTACTCTGAGACAATAAATGTTTGCATGCTTGAAATAATTCCCATGTACAAAACCATTTTGCACGGATCTATACAAATCATATCTTTCCCTTCCCATAACAGACTCTGTCCATTATTGTAAACACTTCAGTCAGACGTTGCTTGAACTGGGACAGAAATACCTTGATGCTGTCAGTTCCTGTTTCAGCCATACTTCATAAAATCCTGTTTTAGCTAGAATTTCTCTGATCCCTGTAACCCAACATTTTTTACCCTTCGTGTCCAGGTTTGTCAACATAAGATATGCCTGTTTTGGTAATCTGTTTTCGTTCATTTCTAACAACCTAAACCAATATCTTACAGTTTTTAAATATGAATTAATGTAAAGGGGATATCGTCCTAACTCTAGGAATAGATAAGTTTATTGGGTGATTTGAGAGGTACACCTAGGTATCTTTTGCAGGCAAGTAGATGTACTTTTTCAATATTTTCTAAACGTTGTGAACCCTATATTTCGCTTGAGTACATTAAAATTGGCAGAATTTTTGAATCAAAGGTTTTGAAAAATACTCATCGAGTCATTTCTTTACAGTTCCCAAACGCACGACATGAAAGATAAAGTGCTTTTTTTCGCTTTTGTCACCAAATGACTAGTTTCAATATTTCCACTGGTCATAGTTGTAAATGTAAATCCAAGACAGCAGTAGCTGTTCACAACTTCTAATTGTTCTCCATCACAAAACCATTTTTCTTTTGATCCGAGATATCCGCCCTTCCTAAATACCATTGTTTTAGTTTTATCCTTATTAACATTTACTCTTAACCTATTACAACGCATTTTGAGAGAACTGAGTTGGGCTTGTAGGCCACCTGGTGAAGTTGAAATAAGTGCCAGATCATCGGCAAAAAGTAAAATGAATATTTCAATGTACGTAGATGATAACTGCACACCGTGAATTTCAGTGCTATTGATATGGTTGTCTAGCTGATTGATAAAAAGTGAAAAGAGAGCGGGACTTATCCACACCCTTGTTTTACACCTACAGGGCAGTCGAAAAATTCTAAATATTCTCCATTAGAACGAATGCATGAAACAAGAGACTCATACATGGAATTCAGGCAACAAAAGAATTTTCCCTTTATCCTTTATTATGTAGAACTTGTAAGTTTGTTATGGTGAACCTAATCGAATGCTTTTTTGAAATCGATAAAAGCTACATAAAGCTTACGGCATCTACAACTTAAATATTTCTGAACTATTGAATACAAGTTGAAGATCTGATCCACTGTAGAATAATTTCGTCGGAATCCAGCTTGGTTTTCAACAATAACATTGTTTTCCTCCAACTATAAGTATAATTTCTGATTCAAAATTGATGTAAAACATGTACAGGTAGTATTGATAAGTGAAACACCTCTATAATTATCGGGATCATCCGTATTACCCTTTTTTTTTTAAAAAAGAATTGGAACAACAATAGCTCTGGACAACTCGTTTGGATAAAGACCACTGTCAAATATTTTATTAAACAACATTATAAGAAAGTTAACAACAGCTTGTCCACCTTCTTTGAGCATCTCCCCTGACAATACCATCCGTACCACTTGCTTTACCACATTTGGTTTTCTTTAGTGCCGTTTCAACTTCTTGGTATGTAATTTCCTGGTTTAAAACGTGATCTTCGTCTTCATCGACACTACTATCTGGCTTTGTTTCACTATCTGTACACCTTTCATTATCACTAAAGAGCGTTTGGAAATGCTCAAACCATTTCTGCTTTGTTATGTTTCTTGCTAGTTATTGACTGACTTTTTAATCCTAGTTTTTTCAGATCATCCCCAAATAAAGCCTATATATTAATATTTTGACTTAGCTTTTTCGCTGTTTGACGCCGGAAATCTTTATTTCTTTTTTCTTTTTAGTAGTTTCCTATATATTTTCCTACTTTCTACAAACTGCAATCGTCTCAAGTGAACTGTTCACAAACTTTATAACCGCTACCTCGAATATACAATGCACTTTTGTTCCGACCCAAACCATGTTCTACTCTTTTATGTCTCCGATAATCACGCAATAATCTTCGACATTCTTTCTTAGCCTGTCTGCACTCTTCATCAAACCATTCAGACCTCGGGCCCACTTTTCTAAGGACACTCTTTATTTCATACACCTACCAGCCCTAGTTAAAAACTGAGTAAACAACATTAATACTGTGTTAACATCTTTATCCATTTGTTCTGTTGCTTCTTACAGTGCTGCCAGACCTCTTCATCGAAAAGTTTGCCTTTATATGCAGATTCTTTATCTTTATCCCAAACTAATTTTTCAGTTTATTTTGTTGACACTTAAAATCGTTCTGTTGCATTTCAACGGTCCGTAACTTTGTATGCAATGCCATTTGTACATGCAAATGATCCGAGTCTACTAATTCTTTTATCGTTAATTCTATATTCATAAAATGCGAGCAAAAGTTACATGACATTAAAAAATAGTCGATAACACTTGAACCATTCTGAGATACATGTGTACACCCGTAGTCACAGTTCAAGTTTAACAGACCATTTACAATGAAAGAATCTGTGGTTTTACACTGTTCAATCAACTGATCTCCAAACAAGTTGGTTTCTAAGTCTTCAGACTTTCTTGCAAATGTGTTTGCATCAGTAGAAATGTCCACACTCATTTGCTCAAAATGATCATCAATGTCTTCATAATTTCTATTCGCAGTTCTAGCATTAAAATCCCCACTGAGCAAAATGAAAAGGTCACCATGGTTTTCATGCAGAGACATGATACACTCCTCCATCACCTCAATACCATAACCATCTTTTGTGTGTTTCCAAAAGGCAGAATCATATGGCTGTACATATGCTGAAATAAACATAACATCAATATTGCTCCCAAACATTTCTTTTGGCATGAGAAATGAAACTGGATATGTCTTTTTTTTTTTTTAACTAGAACTATACCCCGCCTGAATACCTTCCCTGTTTTGAAATCTTTTTTGCTTTGGAAATAAAGTAATCATGATTTTTAAAAACTGTCAAATCAAAATCACCATGATTAAAGGTTTCTGTCAATGTAACGAAAATGGTGAATGGATAGTTTGCCAGCCAGACCACACACATTATAATTCAAGAAAGTCAGATTCGCAAACATGTCTTGATCACAACATTTACGCCCCTCAATATCCAATAAAATAGTCTTAGTGTGTTTTTCAGTACTGATGTTATTTGAAACACCCTCTTGAAAGTACTTTCTAACATCTGATGATTGAGGTGATGCCCGGCCTGTCCTTCATTTACTGCTTTCCAGAGAGAATTGGGGAGATGCTATTTGTCTCCCTCTGTCCCTATCTCTGCTATAGGACCCACACCCAACCGTTGCCCCTCTTGAACGCTCCTTGATGCCACCCTGGCTACAGGAACGTTGTGTCGTAGACCTTAGACCGCTTACGTGTTGTCACCCCGGCTGTTCTCTGCTCCTTCCCTTTTGACTTTGCCTTGGAACGTGAGCGCCTCTCTGGCACCTCATCACTGACAGCGTCTCCTCCCTTCGTCTCGGCCTGTCCATCAACAGTGTCCAGTGGAGACTGTTCTCCATCACAAACCTCACTTTGCATGATGCCCGTCCACAGCCGGATAAGATTGCTTGGCAGGTATAGCAGCCCTTTCCACTGATCCCGCAGAGAGAGAGAGAGAGAGAGAGAGACAGAGACAGAGACAGAGACAGAGACAGAGAGACAGACAGAGAAAGAGAGAGAGAACGAAAAATAAATATAAGCCTAAACATAAGCCATGATGGCAATATTGAATATAACATGATGGTATCCCGTCTTTCATTACTTTTCCCTTTCACTCCCCCCGCCCCCCGCCACCCTCTCTCTCTCTCCTCATCCTCCTCCTCCCCCCCCCCAACCCCTCCCCCCCCCCCCCATCTCTCTCACAGAAAAACTAAAATAAAAACAAACCTTCATATTCCACCTCTTTCTCCTCCTTCCCCCACCCTCTCTCTCATGCGTGTGCGTACGTGTGTCAATGTGTGTGTGTGTGTGTGTGTGTGTGTGTGTGTGTGTGTGTGTGTTTCTCTCTGTGTGTGTGTGTGTGTGTGTGTGTGTGGGCGCGCGCGCGCGCGTGTGTGTGTGCACTGATCTGGTGCTGACTTCACGGCTTACTGAAGACGAAAATAACAAAAGAGAGAAAGAGGCCATCTGAACATCCCAAGACATACAGACATTTATAAAAAAAAAAAAAAAAAAAAAAAAAAAAAAAAAAAAAAAAAAAAATCCATTTACTCGACGGATTTTGTAAACTGCGTTTAAGATTTGAGGAATAACGTGTCGGTACATGTTTGAAATAATGATGAAGAATTGAAAAAGAAGTGTGAAATTTCGTCGGTATACCTAATAGTTAATATCAGATTACTCTCATGAACTGATTGCTTCGATTAAAGAGCAAAGACTAAATAGCAATAACAACAACAGCAACAGCAACAACCATCATCATCATCATTATCACCACCACCATCATAAATATGCACAAAATAATTCAAATCTACAAACCATTCGCACATATGTGTCAGACATTTTACATTCTTCAGACATTGATTTGCATGATATGGCACCTCGTGTTCTGGTGCCACCTGTCACTCCCTGGGAGTTAACAAAAGCAAACATCAACATATGTGCTTTGCTTCTGACATAACAAGAGGAGAATCTCCACATCTAATAGCAGCATCTGTCAGAATTGAATTGGAAGAAAATTTTGTTAATCATTTGAAAGTTTACACTGATGGCTCGGTTCTAGATGATAGCAGTGCGGGTTCTGCTTTAGTCATTCCTGGCCTAAGAACAGAAAAATCATATTATCTAGGTAAGGGACATTCAATTTTTACAGCTGAATTGGTGGCCATCCTTATGGCCTTAAATCATCTTGTTCAAATACCAACGAGATAAGTAATATCATATTTTGTGTTGATTCTCAATCTGTTTTAAAAAGTTTGCTCCTTTTTGAGAATAATCAGAGAGAAGATTCATTGTTTGAAATTTATTGCACTCCTTATCTGTGAAGGGAGCAAATGTTGATTTTTGTTGGATACCATCCCAAACTGGATTCCTTTATAACAACCAAGCAGACAGAGCAGCAAAAAAGGGAGCAAAGAATTATACAGATAGTATAAAAGTATACTGCCCCGCGTATGTGTGACAGAATCTTGCCTCACTTCACTTACAAGAGAAAAACAAAGAGAGAAGCCATTCAAATCCAGAATACGACATTTATTAAGAAAAAAAAAAAAAAAAAAAAAAAAGAAAAAAAAAAACAACAAAATAACCGAAATTGTAAATGCGGTTGGGAAGGGGTCTTTAATATGGGATTGAAAAGGTTATCCGAACAAACTAACATATGTTACTCTATAATTGTTGCTTCGATTGAACAAATCTAATTCATCAGCATCAGTCAACACATCATTATTTCAACACCTGAAAATTTCTAATCTAAAAGCCATGCACATTGATCAGTATTTCATTCTCAACTGATGCATGATTGCCCACGTCGTTCGACCTGTCATCCTATTAACAAGCAAATAACGATCTCGAAACAAAGTTACACTCCCCCTTTATTTAGCACATGTCAAAATTAAAAAATTTTAACCATTATTTTCCTGGGCTCTTACTAGATGATACATGCGGTAGGCACACAGAAAATAAGTAATATACTAGAAAGATTTAATAGGTGCTTTCTATATATATATATATATATATATATATATATATATCAACAACAGTAGGCTCTTCATGTCTTTAAAACTTGCATTCTTAAAAAGCAGCAAATTTTCACTGTAAAAACAGCTTCTTCAGCTGAGAACTCAGAGGCATACCCATATGTTCTGTCTATTGAACTTTAAACCTTTTCTTTTTAAATGAGGACAAGAAATATATCTTACCGTCTTAAAACCACAACCAAAAGCTGATACTGGCTACAGAAATTTATCCGGCAACGAATCGGGGACGACCTAAGGATACCTTGCGGATTCGGAGACTAAACGAAATAAAAACGTTCGCCATCTAGATATACGGCTTAATCCGGAAGTATTGCAATCTATAATTAGTAGGGTGTACAATCTCAGTTTGGTTTTTACACACAAAGCATTCCAGAGAAAATAAACTCATCAACGTTTACCTCGGACACACACATATACACAGACAACTGAATCAAGGTTAATACACAGGACTAACTTTTTTTTCCACACACGTCGGGCAATAAAATTAAAAAAAGCCACTGAGTGTAAGAAACGCCGGTTCGGTGTAAGTAGGAATTGTGTAAAAAGAATAGTAAAAGGGGGGCTTGATGTTTTTGGCATTGCTTTCTTTTTTTTCTTCCTTTTTTGAGGGGTGTGGGGGGTACTAAGGAGAGTGGGGGTGCAAAAATATCACAAAAAAAGAAAAGGCCACACACCACTGTTGCTTGTGCAGAATTAAATTGTAATCATCACTGAAGCTGCAACTGTTTTGTTTGGGAGAACGAAATAAAAACAAATACGATTACATGAAATGCTACGCAATAAATACAATGAAATGAATAAATGAAACCAAAATGATATAACCAATAGATATAAAAAGGATCAGTGAAAAAAAAAAAAAAAAAAAAAAAAAAAAAAAAAAAGAAGCAACGGCTAGATATATTAAGAATCAGATAATAGAATAGAATAGAACAGAAAAAAAAAAAAAAAGAATTAAAACATGCAATGATTAAAATAAATAAATAAATAAATTAAAAAAATAGAAATAAAAAAAAAAACAAAAACTATGCGTAATAACAGTGGATGTAGAATTCCATTTTGAAATAAAATAAAATATTTGCAGAACAGTCTAATTTAAGAATCAGCTAATAAGATAAAAACAAAATGAAATAATGTAACAGCTAACTGTAACAAGGATCGATGTAGAAAAGTATCTAGAAAAAAATGTAACAACAGCTAATCATGACAAGGATCGGTTAATCAAAATGGAACACAGAACAGCACTTCCACGCAGCAAGTATGGTGCAGAAAACCGTTCAGAAACAAAGTAGCATAAAATATAACAATCGCTTGATATAAAACGGAGCATTGTGCCAGAAATATAAATGTAGATGAAGCGAATCAAAATGAAATAAGATAACAGCTAAGTTTTACAAAAACCGTTGATTAAAAAAAATTATGATATCAAGAACACCCCCACCCCCCACCCACCCCAAAAAAAAAACAAAAAAAAAAACAACCATGAAACTCACACTCCCGTTATGTTCTGTTTGTGAAATTATCACACGTCGTTTTTTGGAGTGTGAGTAAAATAAAATGAAATAAAATGAAAAATGAATAAATAAATTAAAAAAATCAAATTGGATTGAATTGGAAAAAAACAAAAACAACACAAAACACACGCAAAAACAACAACAACCCCCCCAAAAAAAAAAAAAAAAACAAACAAAAAAAAAACAACCAAACAGACAAAAAACAACAACAAAAAACAACCAAGTGTCCGAACTCACCTCCGAACAGTACGGTGGTTGTACACAGACAGACTCGCAGAACGTAAACTTAAAGTAACAATGCCGTCAGCGACTATGGCATCAGCAGGGAATGAAGTGCGTTTCTCACCCCAGGACACACACAGCACATCAAACACCGGGACCTTCGATTCTCGCTCAAACCAGCGTTGCGTGCAAAGCATGCAGATCGCGAGAGCGCGCCAAAGATACGTGATGGTGCCTCCCGTGTCAAGACTACCCCCCGGACCCCCGCCAGTCACATTTTTGTTTAAAGTACACCTCTTCTGTCTAAAGTGCACACACACACACACACACACACACACACACACACACACACACTTCCTCCTTTACTGACTGCTTATTTTTCTACTTGAAATGAAACTCTCGGAATCGAAAAATATTTTTGCTTTTGTTGTTGCGATTTTTTCCCTGCAGTAAAGCATTGCATGTGTTTTTGTGTCCATAACAATGTTGATTCAAATGCTCGAAACGTTCTCTGTGTTACAAAATAATAGTAATTAACATCCCACCATTTATACTTGATACCAAGTACGTGTGCATGGTTTTGTGAAGTGATACTCCACCCGATAAAAACAAAACAAAAAAATACACAAAACAAACAAACAAAAAACAACCTGCTTTCTTGGCGAGGACGAAAAAAAAAAAAAAAACAACCCAAAAAACCAAACCCCATTGTTCATGAAGTCAGCTCCTGCAAGAGCACACACGTTTAGGCTCCAACAATAACGCACGCTGAACTTATGATCGTGAATTCACATGAAAATAAATTCAATCAAACCATGAACGGCGTCACTCCCCACCCCCTCTCCCAGCCACCCCTCCTCCTGCTGATGCTGCAGAGGCCCGGTGAACAGTCACATGTTTTGGGACAGTGCTTCTTTTCTTTTTTCCAAAGGAGAAATCAGACTCTGCTTAAAATTTTTTTTTAAATGATCAGGATCGATGAAAGACATATCCCCCCCCCCCTTTTTTTTCCCTTCCATCATCTTCCTTTTTGTTGCGCTTTTTTTATATTTCGTTTCTTTTCTTTTTCTTTCTTTTTTGTTGCGCTTTTCTCGTTTTTATTCCAATCTGCCTTCTTTCCATTTACATGCTCCAATAATTTCAAGGCCATGCAACGTATAAACACGTGCATGGTGGTTTCAAACACGTTTTGGTGTATGAGAGTGATGCGCCTTGTTTTAAAGACCAACTATGATGATGATTATGATGATGACGGTGTCGATGATAATGATGATGATGATAACGATGACAGCTGAGGCCCAATGAATGAACACTCACGTGATTTGGGACACTGTTTCCCTTGTTTGATGACAACTATGAGACAGATGATACTGGTGTGCCTCGCCAGAACAGAACGAAGTCTGCACGACCACCTTTTCCACAGACCCGCGACACTGAGCTAGGCTCTTCCACGGATCCGCAACACTGAGCCAGGATCTTCCACAGGCCCGCAACACTGAGCCAGGCTCTTCCACAGAGCTGCAACACTGAGCCTAGGCTCTTCCACAGAACTGCAACACTGCGCCAGGCTCTTCCACACACCTGCCAGTTCTTTAGGTCTAAACCGCCTCGCTCGAAGGACGTCTCAGAACAAGAACCTCAGCAAAAACGGAGACACTAGTCTGGAAGTCCAATTTTTGTCTTTTACAACACCACGGTCGAGCGTCTGTGGCCAGGCACCTTTAGTGCAGATGGTGAAATAAGTTCACTCCGGGCCTGTCCAACCCAAGACTTTCATGCATCAGTTTTGCTCAGTAAGATGTGAGAGTCTGGAAACGTTTTGATTTTGAGCCAATAAAATTTCTACTGTATGTATCAGGTAGCATTCACCGACGAATCTATAAAATTTCTACTGTATGTATCGGGTAGCATTCACCGACGAATCTTTATTAAAGTTGGGATGCTGGTTTGTTCTGCAAATGCCGATACTACCCAAAACTTGTGTTTTATCGGCACAACTTCAGTTGTAATCCACTTGCCAGAAAGCATATTTGCCAATCAAATGTCTGTGTGTGTGTGTGTGTGTGTGTGTGTGTGTGTGTGTTGTGTTGTGTTGTGTTGTGTTGTGTTGTGTTGTGTTTCATGACCCCCTGCATACTGACATCTCTCTCAGGGGCATAATCTGCGTTGTGTATAATGCCAGGTGGGGCATTTCAGACATGGGTATCAACAGGAGAAATGTCTGACACCGGTTTCAAATGTACTTCAGCGCGAAGCCGTTCAATTGTTTTCACCCACATCTGTCTCTCTCTTCTCTCTCTCGGGTTGCAATGTATCTTTAATTCGCAGAAACACAGGGAAAAATACATCACTGCCTTTTTATGATTTTCTTGATTTTCTTTACATGCCGCTTGTTAACGTACACATGTGTTTATATGCAGGATGCCGAAACATTAAAATTTGCGAATCTCGTGAATCTTTCTTTCTCCCTCCCTCCCTCTCTGTCTTGTATATTCTACCAAAATCCCCTGCCCACTCAACCATATACAGAATGAATTAATTATTTCGTGCAACATGGAATTATCTCTGAAAATCATACGGTGGGCTAATAACTGTCTTGTCTTGTATTGTATAGTTGAATCATGCAAAAGCCGAAGCTGGGCGAAAAAAACAAACAAAAACACCCAATAACGAAACAACCAAACAAACAATATATACAAAACAACAACAACAACACACAAACACACACGCGCGCGCGTGTTTGTATTATGATTCTCCGAAAATTTTCTCATTGTCATTGTATCTGTGTCTGTGCGGTTTCTGTTTACTCTCTCTCTCTCTCTTAGTCCACGCATTTGTTAGATTCTACTAAAAAAAATATAAACAAAAAAAATACAAGCACGTGTTTAAAAGGTTAAATATCTCATGGGCTTTTACGGCCATCATTCACTGTGTCTATGGATCGGCGCAGAAAGGCCCAATCCCCTCCCTCAGCCGTTTTAAACCGTCACCAACGGAAGTCACGAACCCATTCACACCTGGGTGATGTGAGGAAAATCAGAGTGAAGTGCTTTTCCCAAGGACACAACACCATGCTGAACTCTGATCGCTGGTGAACACAGGATCAGAAGTTTAACGTCTAACCGATTCTGCACGGCCGCACCTTCAAGCGCATGTGGGTGTTAGCGTACAACATGGATCAGTTCGCATGTTTTGATGCCTCGTCGGAACTGAAACAGAACTGAATGTGCCACTGAACATCGATACTAGCTGTGTCAGCCTACAGGATTCAACTTCTCGAACAAAGCAAACTGCATCGATCCAATACCCCAACCCCGAAAAACTTGATCTGAAGGGTGTTAGACAAGTTTCAGCTTCAGTCTCTCAAGGAGGCGTCACTGCGGTCCGGATAAATCCATTTGCGCCAAACCACATCTGCTTGGCAGATGCCTGACCAGCAGCATAACCCAATGCGCTTAATCAGACCTTGAGTGCATGAGTATATATGTGTACCAATCAGAGTGGATTTCTTCTACAGACTTTTACACTTATGTTGTCTTTTTTTTTTCCAGTGCGCTAAGTGCGTGCTGCACACGGGACCTCGGGTTATCGTCTCATCCAAATTACTAGACGCTCAGTTTGATTTTCCCAACTTGGGAGAAAGGGCGACTGAGACCGGGGACGGGCTGCATGAGGCGATCTTTGCATGCAGCGCTTTAGTATGCCTAGAGTTAAGAATGGTTTACGGAATTTACCGTGAAGTCCGGAGCATTCTAAACGATAATCAAATTTAGCGCTGCTAAGTTCACTCAGGCAACCCACCCCAGGGTTCCACCCCAGACCCCCACGGACACCGCATTAGCAGAAAAGTCGTTAAAAATAACTCCACTGTATCAGCCTATTAGCGATAACAGCTAAAGATTAAGAAGGATGATCGTCATCATGAATGCCGAAACAAGTGTACATTGTAAGGGACAACAGGAGGTCTATCTGATAGAAACATTGATCGCTTTCTTTTCTGTTTTTCCGGGTAGAGGGTGCACGCAGGGAACGAGAAGTGTAGATTGGTTTAGGGGTGGGGGGTGGGGGGTGGCTGACTGGTCGTTAATTTTTAAATTAAGGCTTTTTTGTGTGCTTAATTATCCAGGAGTCTACGTTTTATGTTCTATCATCTTCGTGCTCTCCCCGACGATCAACACAAAAAAAGTTTTTCTGAGACTGTTTTCATCAATCTAGTATAAAGGACGTGGGAAAAAAAAAGAAAAAAAAGTGATTGTCACTCATCTGAAACACGCACGTACTCTCGTAAGCAAGTATTGATGCACGCATACACACTCAAGCCCTCCCCACGCTAACAAGTACGTAATACAAGGATGAATGGCGGTCCAAATAATTCATTCAACAAAGGCCATGCCATGGTCATGGCCCTTCAGGGAGATAATTCATTCAACAAAGGCCATGGTCATGGCCCTTCAGGGAGATAATTTTTTCAACAAATGCCATGGTCATGTCCTTTCAGGGAGATAATTCATTCAACAAAAGCCAAGTTCGTGGCGCTTCAGGGAGATAATTCATTCAACAAAGGCCAAGCTCATGGCGCTTCAGGGAGATAATTCATTCAACAAAGGCCCTTGTCATATCCCTTCAGGGAGATAATTCATTCAATAAAAGCCGTTGTCATGGCGCTTCAGAGATAATTCATTCAACAAAGGCCGTTGTCATGGCGCTTCAGGGAGATAATTCATTCAACAAAGGCCATGGTCATGGCGCTCAAGGAGTGCTGCACTTTGTGCTGAGTGAGAAAAAGGGGGAATGTGGGGTGGGGTCACAGATACTTTATTCGGAACAGGGCATGGCTCATCAGGAAGCAGAGTAGGGCCGGGGGACACTTTTGCGTAAACATTCTTCAGGTGCATGTTTTTCTGTCCCTGCCCTTGCATACCACAGACTTGAAATTCCACCCCCCGCCCTCCCCTGTGTGTGTGTGTGTGTGTGTGTGTGTGTGTGTGTGTGAGCGTGCGTGCGTGCGTTTGTGTCTGTGTGTGTGTCTATGCGCGCGAATATCCATCTTCGATCGATCAGTGACCGGGAAGCAAAACAAAGAATCGCGAGGAAGCGTGGCAACTAACCATCGTCACAGGCACCTTCAGCTCAGCGTGTGTGCGTGTGTCCACGGGCCAGAACATAGTGAAGGTTCACACTGTGCAACTCCAAGAGTTGCTCTGAAGACGATGTGTACCACGGACTGAAAAACACCCCGTCAGTGCCGGACATGAGGAGACTTGGTACAAATTCTAAGTGACTTAAAAAGCCGGTGTAAGTTAATGATACAATAGTACAGCTTAGAAAAAAAATGAACGAAAATCAGATGGATTTTTTAAACTATCAAACTATCCTTTCTTTTTTCATTGGGGAGGGGGTGGGGGTGGAGTGGTAGTGGTGGTGTTGCAGGATCGATCCATCGATCCAGCAGACAACAGTGTCACTCAGGATGTTCTATTCTCTAGTGGTGCATGATCATTTGGAAAAAAAAAAGAAGAAGAAGAAAAAAGGAGCAAGAAACAAGCGTACAAAGGGATTTGATACTTTTCGAACAATGGAAACACTTGTACTTGTTGGCTTCAGTGTCGATTCATTAAGTATTTTACTCATTGTAGAAGGTCCGTATGGAGTTGTAGAAATGTTCACTTAGCACATGAACACGGGGGAGAGGAAAGGACAAAGAACGAAGTAAACAAATCATAAGCAAATGTGGCAATGAAGCACACACATGTATCGAGATGTGGAAACTGCAAAAAAAAAGTGTTATAAAAGAAATGAAAAAAAGCAACAACAATAAAGAAATTAAAATAAAAAAGAAAATGAAAAGAAAATCGTGCTGTTCAGACGACATATATTTGTACAGGGGTGTAGACATTATACAGAGGCATTCTCTGCAACGGTATCCATGAGATATATATGCATGACACTTATTTTTGAAAACATTAAGGCTAGTGTGAAACTAATTTTAAACACCAAGTTTTCACTCGCACAGACTCTCTTCGATATGCAATGTCTGATCGATATGCAATGTCCGACTCCTTCTTTTCTAGCTTTATGTCTTCCGTGCCTTTATCAGTGTCTCGTATCGCGATCACACACACACACACACACACACACACACACACACACACACATTAGCAAGCTAAGAGAGAGAATGGGGTGGGCGGGGGAAGAGATTTTGAACGATTTTTCTATCAGCTTTACGCTAGCATGAGTCTGAATCATAGTTTTACTTGCTGAACCACAGACAAGGAGCACACACACACACACACACACACACATACACACACAAAAAAAAAAGAACGCGGTTGTGACGGAAATTGCCTGCTCCCTGCCCATTAGCGGTAATCGCTGACGGATTTTGCGCATTACCTGTAATGGCCAGTTACTGCTGTTGAGCACGACGTATATTTGTCAAGAAACCATACACTTAGAGATGTGACACTTCTCGTAATGCTTATCACGGATTCAGCATGTAGTGAAATAAATGGAGACGACACGATATGATTATGTATGATTCATGTGCCCTGGGGAAAAGCTGTCTGGTTTGTTCGAATGCTTCCGTGTGAATGATATAGAAACATGCAAATCATTCACATGACAACTGAAACATCCCCCGCAGGGGGTGCGGATACCTAGATAAACAGCTTTTAAGCCACCTCGCTAACACATCCAAGCGTTGACTTTGCGCTGCATTCTTGCAGGTAAGCATGGATAGTGAGCATCACTTTTGTTCATAACTCAGAAACTACTGGAACGTGAAATACTGTGTTCTGCTGTATGTTCATATGCACATATGATCCACATGTGCTAGATGTGATTTTTGTGATTTGTTCATTCATTCATACATATATTCCTTTCTTTCAATTTTATTTAGTTTGACAGGTTAGCTAACTTGATTTGATATGATTTAGTTTCTTAATTAGATATGCCATGCCAACATGCCAAAGTTCTGAGCGAGCCGACAGACTTGCTAGTACCTCTGGGAAGATATGAAATCTTAAGAAATGTAAAAATATATCTCAAATACCAATTACAAGGTCATCACACCATTGATCACCTCATAGAAAGAACGATAGAAAGAGGGAGCAGCCATAAGTCTAACCTGAAACGAACGCTGGCACCATCTCCAAACCAACAATGTGCAGATTTCTTCTGAATGCAGCAGATGCAGTTGTTCCACACTCACTTCTTAAACGCCAAATAAAAAAGCATGGAAAGTTATTAAGAAATCATGGACAAAAACAACAACACCCATCTCTCGGTACACCACTTAAAGCGAAAAGACTCAACCACTATATAATATCACTGAAACAACAAGCTGTTGCAAATCTTTTGGCTTCCACAATCCAGGAAAATGCCTCTCCCTTGAACAGGCCAGACACTTCAATAAAAATAAAAATCTCAAAACAAAAGACAACGTAATTTTTTCATCTGCTAACTCTGAGCAGTGCAACATGTTGTTTACTTTTCATGAAACAGAATCAACTCTAAACATGTAGTGGGTTTGCCCCTGGTCCTGATGAAATCCACTACAGTTTACTTAAACACATTTCCGAGATCAGCCTTCAGTCTGTCCTGAAACTGTATGACCACATCTGGACTGCAGAGTTCTTACCCTCAACCCCTCATGAAACAAAGTTATAATCACACTTATTCCTAAAGCTTGCAATACTTCCTGCCCCCCCTTCACCCGTTCTCCGCCTCCCATTCCATAATATAAGCACTATAACTTCAAAATTTACTAATGTATATCAGTTTTAATGCTTGCCATATCAAATACTGACACCGCACAACCAATAATATATTTGTGTATGTGAATGACAGGAACATCTCTCCACAGATACAAATCCTGTCTCCAGCCCAGAGCAACACATTGTGCTGACAGTGGTGACAAAGGTCAACCCTCACGACTGTGTGAACCACGTGACAAGAACGGAAATAATGCAAGCTCACTTGAAAAGTCGGGCCGTCACCACCATCACCCACGTCGCGCTACACAGATCACAGCGCCATCTGCTGGTCGGCAAGACTGTGGTGGCAATAGGGGCAGGGGGCAAAAGCAAGCATTATTTGTGGAAAGACGCTGCAAAATTTGGTGTGAAGGTAAGTTGACAGCGTCATTATCAGCGTCTGTTCCAACGTGCCAAGGACAAGCTGGTTACTTTTTCTCAGTTCTTTGGTTCTTTCTATTCTTTCACCAGTGTCATATCACCTGGATGTGAGCTCATAGATCCCCAATTATGTAATGGTAAAAAGGTACAAAAGTTAACAATGCACCCAGCAATAGATGAACAACTATGGCCGTGCAAGAAATACCAGCATCAGGAGCATGCTTTCCTGTCACAGCTTTAGAATAATTCTTGTACTCAGAATGCAAATGCCAGTGGTCGTTTTTTCTGTGCCAGTCATGTTCGCCATGTACCTTAAGGTGTAGTCTTGTGACAAGTCTTGTTTTTCTGTACTCCCAGCTGTTCTCAGATATATTTCTGCATGAGTATCACTGTCACTTTCACTGGTCCCGAAACCTGATTTGACTGTGGGGGTACTGCGCTGCTGAACGCATCACCAACATGATCCATTTCTGGTGGTGATCGGATAGGGTCTGAGTTTTGGCATCTCATTTCTACTGCTTGTATCCTTCTCTGAAGTTCCATGATAAGAGTCCAGGACTCGCATGTGCACAAGACAATAGAGAGAACCAGTTCATGCAGGAGCTTTATCTTTGTTCTGAGATTTGAGTTCATGTCTCTCCATTTGGGCTTCAGTCTTGCCAGTGCTGCTGCAGTCTGCACAGCTGTTGCCAGTATTTCGGTCTTGGACCTCTTTTCACTGATGATGGCACCAAGGTACTTAAACTGCTTCACTGTTTCCATTTGTTGTCTGCTGAAATTGATCTTGCCCTCCACTGGGTCCTTACTATTTGTCATGAGTTTCATCTTCTATTTTCTGATCTCCATTCCATACTTGGTTAATGTTTCATCCAAATGATTCACCATGTTTGCCATTTCTCCTTACTGCATGCCAGCCCATCAATATAGTCAGCAAATCGGAGATTTGTAATAGCACGGCCTCTCATGTTGATAGTGCGAGAGTGTCCTTCCAGCGTATGTTATTATACATTCCAGAATAATGTTTAAGGCATCTGTCAACTTTACGTTGGTAGTCTTCCAGTGAAAAGCTCCTCGGTGGCGAGGAATGTGATGCTGCCATAAGCCGCACAAATTCCAAATTCAAATGCTTAGGAAAATAAGAGAAGCAATGCCTTCAAGACTCACTTGTGATATGCACTTAACGAAAAAAACAACAACAAAAAAACAAAAAACAAACAAACAAACAAAACCCACAAAAAACACCCAAAACAAACAAAAAAAACACACACCCCAAAACAAAGGAATTAAGAAAAAAGAAAAAGGAAAGGGATAATCTGGCAAACACACACACACACACACACACACACACACACACACACACACACACACTTTTTGATCTAGATCTATGTGTATTTGAAAAAAGTGAAATACCGGGAACGTGCACTGCTTCAGATGGAATTGTTCCGTTTCAAGCATGTAACTTTCAGTTCTACGAAACTCATTTCTGACGAAAAGCAGAAAATATTTGGATATATATGTTTAATAGGCCCACTGGCAACACTAAACAAAAAGAGGTGAACGGGGGTGAGGAGGGACAGGAGGTAATGGGATAGGGGATCAGGGGTGGGAGAGGTGGGGTGGGGTGGGGGATGTGGCGTGGAGTGTGGGGGGCACTGGAAGTGTTGTTTACTGCCTGGAGACCCTTGACACAAAAGTGTCAAGCGTTTTGGCCTCCACAGCTACTTGGGGCAGGCAGTTCCAGTCTATGATGGTTCTAGGTTAAAATGAAGAGCCTCTGTACTGTGTTCCGGTGGTGATGATGGAAAACTGTTGGTTGTGTCCTCGGCGTTGGCGAGGCGGCAGTGGGCTAAGTTTCCTTTTGAGGTTCGGACAGTGGGCTTGATTGGTGTAAATTTTGTGCAGCATCGTGTGCCTTGAGGACTTGCGTCGCTTCTCCAGAGAGGGCCATCTCAACGACTCCAGCATTTCGTTGACACTTGAGGACGAAGCGAGCTGCTTGACGCTGTATGGTCTCCAGTTTGTCAGTGTTCTTCTTAGTGGAGGGGCCCCAGACGGATGAGCCATACTCCAGCAAGGGACGTACAAAGGCTTTATATGATCTTTCTTTGGTGTTGGTGGAGCTGATCTTCAGGCTCCGTCTGAGGAAGCCCAGGGTTCGGTTAGCTTTGCAGCAGATATTGTTGATGTGGTCGTCCCAGTTCAGTTCTCTCTGGATCGTATGATTACAATGTATGGAAAGAACTAATCATTTGCTATTTTTGTGTCAAATTTGGTATTAACTAAGTATTTACAGAGAGAAAATGACAATGTTAAAGTTTACCACAAACACACACACAGACAACTGAACACCGGGTTATTACAGACTCACATTGTCTACACAAGTGAGTCAATGGGTTTCTCTAATTTCCAAAAGACAAGAAGATGCATGTTTTGTCGAATACTTCCCCTCTTTTGAAAAGTAATGGAAATAATAAGTTGTGTGCAATTACTTGTGTGCTTGTTTGTGTATTTTAACCTTAAAATTCTATCAAATGTCTAATATTTATTTTTACTGTGCTTATCCATAAGACAGAGTTGGAAGATGGCTGGGCTAAAGCAACGCTAATTGACTTGTTCCACACAGCTAGTTCTAGTGGACTCCAATCCCCAGCATCCATCCAGATCTGTGGTAGACACGTTTCTCCATGCGGACTATCAGGACCACACACGGGATGGGCAGCACGCCAGCACCATTGTCCACCTGTTGCGGGAACACCTGCAGGACCGTGAGGTAGCCGGCTGCTTCACCTGGCACGAGGACTGTGTGCCGTTAGCTGCACACGTTGGTCAGGCTCTGGGCGTGCAACACGCAATGTCTGTGGAAGCTGCTTGGAACGCCAAGTCCAAGGAGAGGACTCACACTGTGCTGAGTCAGCAGGGCGTGGCACCATCTCCACGTCTGCCTCCTGCTGTTTACACCAGCCCTGTAGCCAGTGTGAAGATGGTGCAGGAGGTGGCTGAGGCTTTGGTAAAGGTAAGAAAGTGTTTCTGTGTGAAAGAGAGGGGATGCAGGGATTGTGGGAATCATCCATCCAAGTGTTGAGTCAGCGATTCCTCTTTGCTCTAAGGATATCACCACATCTCAGCGACATACACCCAGCACAACAATGCCAACCATCTCCTCGCTGATCATTCACAACATCGTTATCTAAATGAATAATTCTCATTTCTTCTCTTTGATTTCTGGATGTAAGTATTCTTTTTTCCATGGAAGATAGATTTCAGAAACATATTGTGACCAAACACCATTGACATCGTACTTCTGAAACCAGCACTGGCCTCCAAACTTTGACATCAATCATGCAGGGAGATGTCAATGCCTGGCTTTTGAGGTGACATTACTGATGGGGGCACTCACCCACCCCCACCCCCGAAAAAGGAGCATGACAGCTTTTTACGTAAAAGCCCACTCGTGTGCACGAGAGAACGTGGGAGTTGCAGTAGACGAACAAAGAAGAAATATGGTATGTACTTACATCTGCTCCATCTTCTGGGTATCACTATTGTCTGTGCTTACAACTGGTCTATTTCCTGGGTCTCAGTCTAGTCTATGCTAACATCTGGTCTATTTACTGGGTCTATGTATGGCATATGCTTTCAATTGGTCTATTTCCTGTGTCTTATAATGGACTATGCTAACAACTGTTGCCGATGAATAAAATGTATTCTTTGACACCAGTTTTAGCCCCTCTTCAAACTTGTTGCATGTCCCTGAATGAAAGCTGTGAAATTTGCATCATTTGAAGAATAAGAATATCAACTTGTCAGGTGAAGCAGACCCTGACTGTATGGTATGGTTTTAAAAACACACAACAAAACCTCATGAAATACTTAAACAATAAACTGGTTGAAAACAAAAATCCTTTCAAACCAAGTAGGAAAGTGAGTAGGTTTCAAAAAGAACATGCTTCAGTCATACAGTTTCCACTGCAGATCACCAGACATCACGAACCTGGGAATTCGGACAAAGCTGGTTTCACAAAGACTGTGAGTAATCAGGATACACAAGAAAACTTTATCTTCTCATAAGATGAATAATCCATAATGGATGCATATCATAGGCGCTTCTCAGAGACACAGCAAAGATATTCCAGTTGTGATCTGTGCATGTGTCTGCTATCTTGAAAAACAACAACACCCAATTCATCATAAATGATCTCTCCCTATGGACATGTCATGCTCAAAACATTGTCCTCTGTATCCAAGGAACTTAAGAAGAAGAACTATTTTTCAACGTACACGTTTCATTGTAAAATATTTTGTCACTGCAATCCTCATAGTCTCTATGATGTCATCCGTTTCATTATCTGGACGTAAAATGCTAGTGGATGAAAATTCTACACACTGACATAGGATGTTTGAATCAAGTCAGCCAACATAATTCTAAGATGAACCTCCTTTCTCTTGTCTCCAGATTCCTCTGCCTGCCGTAATGAAGCTGGAGTTTGGCGCAAGTTCAGAGAGTGTTAAACTCGTCCATAGCATCAAGGAAGTAGAGCAGCACATGGAGATTTTACGAACAGTCATGCACAATGATGTCCAATTCCATGGGGCGGGTTATGGTCCAGGACAGCCTGTGATCTTGATGCCTCTCCTTCTGGGCACAGAACACTGCGTGGACCTAGCGCTGTATGAGGATGAGGTGATAGCTGCTTTCATTAAAGACAAGAGCACGACACGTCTTCCGCTCTTTAGTGAGACAGCTTCTGTCATGCCTTCTTTGCTTACAAAAGGTAAAACCACTTTGATAGTATGGACAATTGTTTGTTATTATAACAATAATAATAATAATGGTATTTATATAGCGCTGGATCTTGTGCAGAGACAAATCAAAGCGCTTTCGCACCAGTCATTCACACGCATGCATAATTCTAATACTGCAGAAACTAAAGACAAGGAAGGGCAGGCAAGGGAGGCTGTTTTGGGAAGAGGTGGGTTTTAAGGCCAGACTTGAAAGAGCTGAGTGTGGAGACTTGACGAAGCGAAAAAGGAAGTTCATTCCAATCGCAAGGTCCAGAAACAGAGAAAGAACGGCGGCCAATAGTCGAGTGTTTGAATCTGGGTATGCGTAAACAGAGTGGATCCGAGGCCGATCGTAGTGAGCGAGATGGAGTGTAGAGGTGAAGGCAGCCGCAGAGATAGGAAGGGGCAGTTTTGTGAATGCATCTATAACATAGAGTGCTGATCTTGTACTTTATTCGGTGTGAGACAGGGAGCCAGTGGAGATGTTGCAAAAGAGGAGTGATGTGCTCAGATCTTTTCTTTCTGAGGACGAGTCGGGCAGCAGAGTTTTGTATGCGCTGAAGGGGCTGAATGGATGAAGCAGGCAGACCAGACAATAAAGAGTTACAGTAGTCAAGGCGAGAGAGAATGAGAGAAACGACAAGTCTAGATGTTGCGTCAGTGGATAGATATTTCCGGACGGCACTGATGCGTCGCAGTTGACAGGTAGCAGGACTGACATGTCTGACTGATAAATTTTTGCATGGACAGTGTATTGTCAAGGACAACACCGAGGTTCCTGACTGACGTGGAAAGAGGGATGGATGTACTGCCAAGTTTGATTGTGTCAATTGTGATGGAAGACAGTTTTTGTTTAGTTCCTATGATCATTGCTTCAGTTTTGTCCGCGTTCAATTGTAACTTATTTCGAGTCATCCAGTTTTGAATGTCCAGGAAGCAGTTGGATGTTTCTTGCAAGAGCGACAACAATTTTTCAGGGGTATCACTCTTCTGGAGTTGAGTGTCATCAGCATAAGAATGATGACTGATATTATGGCGGTTGATAATTTCAGCGAGAGGAGCAGTGTACAGTGTGAAGAGCACTGGGCCTAAAACAGATCCCTGTGGGACTCCATGTTCGATTTTAACGGGTTCAGATTGGAAATGATCAACAGTGACAGACTGGAATCGATCAGTGAGATAAGATTTGAACCAGTTTAGAACAGTGCCGTTGATACCAAATGTAAAATGAAGACGGGAAAGAAGGATTGAATGGTCTATCGTATCAAAGGCGGCTGACAAGTCGAGGAGAGTGAGAAGGGAAATTTTTCCTGAGTCGGACGCTATCAGTAGATTGTTCAGAATGTGGAGGAGAGTGGTTTCGGTGCTATGGTCAGCGTGATAGGCAGACTGAAATGGGTGGATGAGATTGTTGAAACAAAGGTGGTTGTTAAGCTGCTTGAGGACAGCTTTTTCAAGGAGTTTGGACATGAATGGAAGATTAGAAACTGGTCGATAGTTTTTCAAAATGTTTGCGTCAAGGTTGGGTTTCTTCAGAAGAGGCCGGACGATTGCAGTTTTGAAAGTGGATGGAAACGTTCCAGTGAGAAGGGATGAGTTGACAATATTAGTGATTGTGGGGAGAAGATGTGAGACATAACAAAACAGTTTATGAGAGACAATAACAACACCACCCTATACAAAAACAAGGTGATAGGGACAACTTTAACAACTCTTTATCACATCTCTTTCCTCAGTATCGTCAGGAAGCTCCTCGTTCAAGTCGGACCTAAAAGGCGCTAAGTGCTACCCAGAAACGTAGTGTGGTTCTCGAGCCATCGACATGGTCCTGTCTCTCAGACAGTTGCTGGACAAATGCAGGGAACAAAGACAGTCCCTGTTCACAGCCTTCAAAGACCTCAGCAGGGACATCATCTTCCAGATGCTCCACAAGATTGGATACCCACCGAGGCTTCTCAGCATCAATAAATCTTTCCGTGAAGAAATGAAGGGCACTGCAGTCTTTAACGGCTCAACATCAGATGCCTCCAACATCCGGGGTGCAGAAAAACAAAGCTGCGTCCTTCCACACACTCTGCTTCTTTTCCTAAAGGACACCTTCGGATCTGCCACAAAAAACAACCCGTCTATCTCCGGACTAGGTCAGACCAACCTCTCCAGACTAAAAGCAAGTCCAAAGTTCAGCTGAAATGCCCACTTTTTCAGAATCTCTGACCATAAACTAAATGTTGTCCACAACTGTCCAAACTGACAAAGAGAGTATGGACAAACAAAAAGTTGATGGAGCACACCAAGATTCAGGTTTACAGAGCTTGCGTCATAAGCACCTGCCTGTACGTCAGCGAATCCTGGACCCTGCACACCCAACAGGAACGAAATCTGAACCCTTCCGCATGTGCTGCCTCCAACGCATTCCTAACATCACTTGGCGGGACAAAGTTCCAAACCACACCGTAAAGGGGGTGGGGGTGGGGGGAGAGGGGGGGGGGGGAGGGGAGCAGGAATCTCCAGCTCCTGTGTGGTTCGTCCGTCGGGATCAACGAGGACCATCTAGTCATCCTAGGGGTGGGTGGGTTAGGCTCTGTGGGTGTGCAGATGACTGGTCAGGCCAATCCGTGCCCGGAAGGTTCTGATGCAGTGTGGATAGGGGATGGTGGCGGTTGTCAGGGACTTGCTGGCACTGCTTTTCCTGGCCTGTCTGCGTTGCTCAGCTGCAGCGATTCTGTTGGCCTCACAGGATTTGGCGCCTTTGTGGACAGCTGAACGCCACTTTGGTCTGTCCATTGCATTCAGCTCCCATGTGTCGTGGCTGATGTTGAAGGCCTTCAGAGAAGCTTTCAGAGTGTCTTTGAAGCGCTTCTTTTGGCCTCCATGGGAGCGCTTGCCATGTTGGAGTTCGCCATACAGAGGTTTCTTGGGGAGCCGGTGGTCTGGCATGCGAACTACATGGCCTGCCCAGCGAAGCTGGGCCTGCATCAAGATGGTGTAGATGCTGGGCAAGTTTGCACGAGTGGGCACCTCTGTGTCAGGAATCTTCTCTTGCCACTTTATGCCGAGAAGTTTTCTGAGGCTGGTGGTGTGGAAGTGGTTCAGCTTTTTGGCGTGGCGTTTGTAGACCGTCCACGATTCACATCCATAGAGCAGTGTGGTGAGAACTATGGCCTTGTATAATTTGAGCTTCGTCTCCTGGGTGATGCCTCTCCTGTTCCAAACGCTCTTATGGAGTCTGCCGAAGGCAGCGCTGGCTTTGGCGAGTCTGGCATTCACCTCGTCGTCGATGACAACTGTGCGAGAGAGTGTACTGCCCAGGTATATGAACTTGTCCACTGCGTTCAGTCGTTGCCCGTTGATGAAGATGTTTGGTTCAACATAAGGCTTTCCTGGAGCTGGCTGGTGCATCACCTCATTCTTCTTTGTGTTGATTGTGAGGCCAAAGTTGTCACAGGCAGCAGAGAACTTGTCGACGCTGTGTTGCATGTCAGCTTCGGAGGCAGCGTTGAGAGCGCAGTCATAAGCAAACAGGAAGTCATTGACGGTGTCTGTCCTCACCTTGGTTTTTGCTTGAAGCCTCCTGAGGTTGAAGAGTGAGCCATCTGTGCGGTACTTGCCAGGATCCTACTAAACCGCCTCACAGCACACCTTGACCAAGGTCATTTGCCTGAGAACCAATGTGGATTCCGGAAAGAGCGCGGAACCACCGACATGGTGTTTGCTGTAAGGCAGCTGCAAGAGAAATGTCAGGAGCAAAATGCTGATCTGTTCTCCACCTATGTCGACCTCACTAAGTCCTTCGATACCGTGAGTAGAGAGGGACTGTGGAAGATCATGGCCAAGTACGGATGCCCTCGGAAATTTTATTTCCTTGGTCAGCCAATTCCATGAAGGCATGCAGGCTCGAGTCCAGGATAATGGCGAAACATCTGCTCCTTTTGCTGTCACAAATGGTGTCAAGCAAGGCTGCGTCCTGGCTCCAACGCTGTTCAGCCTCATGTTCTCTGCAATGCTTACTGATGCCTTCAGAGATGGCGATGTTGGAATCGGCCTAAAGTACCGAACAGTTGGCAAGCTGTTTAACCTCAGAAGGCTTCAAGCAAAAACGAAGGTCATGACAGACATCATCAGAGACTTTTTGTTTGCTGATGATTGTGCCCTCAATGCTGGATCTGAAGCTGACATGCAACTCAGCGTCGACAAGTTTGCCACTGCCAGCAGGAACTTCGGCCTTACCATCAGCACGAGGAAAACTGAAGTTCTCCATCAGCCAGCCCCAGGGAAACCCTACGTTGAACCCAACATCACAGTCAACGGTCAGAGACTCAGTGCGGTGGAGCAGTTCACATACCTTGGCAGCACACTGTCAAGAAATGCGACCATCGACGATGAAGTGAACGTCAGGATTGCAAGAGCAAGTGCAACTTTTGGTAGACTCAATGCAAATGTCTGGAACAGAAGAGGCATTAGTCTTGAGACCAAGCTAAAGGTCTACAGAGCAGTAGTTCTCACCACACTACTGTACGCCTGCGAAACTTGGACAGTGTACCAACGACATGCCAAGAAGCTGAACCACTTCCACACAACATGCCTCAGGAAGCTACTGAACATCAAGTGGCAAGACAGGACCCCAGACACAGAGGTGCTCGCAAAAGCCACCCTTCCCAGCATCTTCACCATCCTGATGCAGTCCCAGCTTCGCTGGGCTGGACACGTGGCGCGCATGCCAGACCATCAGCTGCCCAAAAGGCTCTTCTATGGCGAGCTGCAACAAGGGAAGAGATCACACGGAGGTCAGAAGAAGTGCTTCAGAGATACTCTGAAAGTCTCTCTGAAAGCGTTTGATATCAACCCCGACTCCTGGGAGGAATCTGCAGTGGACCATGACAAATGGCGCGCTGCTGTGCACAAAGGCGCCAAGTTGTGAGAGGCCAACAGGACTGCTGCAGCTGTTCAGAAGAGGGAGGCCAGAAAGTCACGGGCAAACAAGCTCCCTGACAATGATATGCCTGTCTTTGTCTGCCCCAACTGTCAGCGAACATTTCGTGCGCAGATTGGATTATTCAGCCATCTGTGCATTCACAGATAGATTCATGAGCATCCTCCCCCCCACCCCACCACCACCCTCCCCCCATCCCCCAGCTGGATGACAACGATGGTCATCATCGATCTCGATGGATACACCACCACCTGATGCCAATGCCTACGTCAGCGTCTCTGAAGGCATCTGTCAGCATGGCTGAAAACATGAGTCTGAACAGGGTGGGGGCAAGAACAGACCCTTGTTTGACTCCGCTGGAGACAGGGAATGGTTCTGAAGTCTCTCCGTTGTCTTGGACTCGGGCCAGCATCCCATCGTGTAGTTGCCGTATGATGGTGATGAACTTTCTGGGACATCCGTACTTCGCCAAGATTCTCCAAAGGCCATCTCTGCTAACAGTATCGAAGGCCTTGGTCAGATCGACATAGGTGGAGTCAAGGTCGGCGTTCTGTTCCTGACACTTCTCCTAGAGCTGCCTGGCAGCAAACACCATGTCGATAGTCCCGCGTTCTTTCCGGAATCCACACTGGCTCTCTGGTAGGAGACCTTGCTAAAGGTGCGCTATGAGACAGTTGAGTAGCACTTTGGCCAGAGTCTTGCCTGCAACGGACAGCAGGGATATTCCACGATGGTTGTCACTGGCCTGACAATTTCCTTTGCGCTTGTACAGGTGTATGATGGAAGCGTCTTTGAAGTCCTGTGGAACTACCTCATGCTGCCAGATGAGCTGGAACAGCTGATGAAGCTTCTCAGTCAGCGCCATACCACCTTCTTTGTAGACCTCAGCTGGAATGGAGTCTGAGCCAGGGGCTTTGCCATTGAATAGCAGACGGATAGCTTTCTGGGTCTCCTCCAAAGTTGGAATGGCATCCAATGATTCACTGACTGGCACCTGGGGGAGTCGGTTGATGGCTTCATCATTGATGGTGGAAGGGCGGTTCAGTACGCTGTCAAAGTGTTCAGCCCATCTCTCAAGGATCCCGTCCTTGTCAGTGATTAGGGTAGAACCATCAGCACTGAGGAGTGGAGCAGATCCAGAGGTAGTGGGACCATAGACTTCTTTCAGGCCGTTATAGAAGTTCTTCATGTCGTTCCTGTCTGCAAAGCCTTGGATCTCATCAGCTTTGTTGCTCAACCAGGAATCCTGCATCTGCTGCAGCTTCAGTTGGATGGTGCTGCGTGCACTCTTCAGTATGTCTTTCTTTGACTGTGACTTGGGATCTTCGGTGTGGGCTCTGTAGGCTTGTAGGCTTGGCGTTTGTCTTCCAGCAGCTGCTTGATCTCAGTGCAGTTCTCATCAAACCAGTCTTTGTGCTTCCTGGCAGAAGGCCCCAGGCTCTCCATGGCAGTGTTGTACACCGTCTCATGCAGTGCGCCCCATGCTGCCTCCACATTCTGGTTGTCCAGCACGGTGGACTCAAGGCGTTCCTCCAGGGTGTCAGCAAAGCTCTGCTTGATGTTGCCTAGCTCCAGTTTGTTGACATTCAGGCGTTTGGGTGTTTTCATGCCCTGAGGCCGTCTCTTGGGCTGGATGCGGAGGTTGAGTTTGGAGACGATAAGGTGGTGGTCTGTCCAGCACTCGGTGCCGCACATGGCCCTCGTGACTCGTACGTCCTGACTGTCCCTCTTCCTGACGATGACCAAAGTCGATGAGATGCCAATGCCCAGAGCGAGGATGCATCCATGACGTCCTGTTACGGATAGGGAGGCAGAAGACGGTGTGTGTGTGTGTGTGTGAAGGGGGGTGGGGGTGGGGGGTGGGAGCAGGAATCTACACTCTGCTTAAACACAGACGTGTACGAATGTACTATGGCCGGATCCACAAGGATCTCCTTCATGGAGAAGGTGAACAAAGGAGGAAGGTTGCAGAATAGTTAAGACACTTATCTGCCAATACAGTCCATGAATGTTTGCGGTCGATTCCTAATCTCACTCTTTCTCCCAAGTCTGACTGGAAAATCAAACTGAACATCTAGTCAGTAGGATAGGATGGCAAACCGAGGTCCCGTGTGCAGCACGTGCTTGGCGGTTTGAAACAACAACAGCAACATGGCAACATGAATGTTGTCCTCTGGCAGTTCAGTTCAGTACAGATGCTCAAGGAGGCGTCACTGCCTTGGGACAAATCCATAAACGCTACGTCATATCTGCTAAGCAGAGGCCTGATTAGCAGTGTAATCCAACGCGCACGCTCAGGTCTTGATGGAAAATGAAATAAATTAGAATAAATAAATGACGAGCGCAATAGCTGAGTGGTTAAAGCGTTGGACTTTCAATCTGAGGGTCCCGGGTGCGAATCTTGGTAACGGCGCCTGGTGGGTAAAGGGTGGAGATTTTTTCTGATCTCCCAGGTCAACATTTGTGCAGACCTGCTAGTGCCTGAACCCCCTTCGTGTGTACACGCAAGCAGAAGATCAAATATGCATGTCAAAGATTCCATAATCCATGTCAGCGTTTGGTGGGTTATGGAAACAAGAATACACCAAGCATGCACACCCCCGAAAACAGAGTATGGCTGCCTTCATGGCAGGGTAAAAACGGTCGTACACGTAAAAGCCCACTTGTGTAAATACGAGTGAACGTGGGAGTTGCAGCCCACGAATGAAGAAGAAGAGAATAAATGAATGAGAATAGATACAAATGACAAAATAGGATTACAGATGAAAGAAATAGAGAAATAAAAGAAAAGAAAACATGAATAACGATAATGATGATAACAAGGAATGAACAAACAAATAAACATAAATAAACACACACATGCACACAGACACAGACACAGACACACACAAGGTTGTATGGTCATTTCCGACAATGTCTTCCCAGAGTGGGTGAAATGATTGTGTTGAAGAGAGATATTTGAGGTTTTCAGGGTTTTCCTCCCTTTCTTTTGGGTAGGGCAGCTGGCATACAATCTGGATTGTGTCTTCTGCTCATCCCATCCATTATCTTCCGCGTCCTGGACGGCTGCATTTTGGTTCCTTGACTTTATCTTACACTGGGTTTTGAAGGTTTTCGAATGCAATTTTCTCTCTGGCAAAATTCTATAAAAGAAATCCACTCTGATAGGTATACAAATATTTATGCATGCACTCAAGCCTCACTAAACGCACTGGTCAGGCATATACCCAGCATATGTGGTGTATCGTCTATGGATTTGTCCGAACGCAGTGTCACATCCTTGAGAAACTGAAACCATGGAGAAGTGGTACAAGGAAAACGTTCAACAGACAGACCACAACTGCACTATCTGAGATAATATCTGAAAGCATTCAACATCGACATAAACACTTGGGAAGCTGTATCCTCAGAAAAACTGGCATGGAGGTAGAAAGGCCTCTCCAAGTTCAAAGAGACAGTTCATCAGTGTTCAGGAGCAACGAGACTCAGGAGACAGGCTTCACCTGTGTGCAGTGTACGAGGGACTGTCACTCCCATATTGGCCTGTCCCACCACACCCGACTCTGTATCAGTCACCAACCAGAACACAACTACATAGAGTCCTGAGAATGACGGATGTCTATCACAGTACAGTACAACACCATTTATATAGTGATGTTATTAAATCATGTTCAGTTAAGACACACAATTTTCCAAATAATGTACACTTTAAACTGAACTGATTGAAAGGACAGACGAAACAAGAGGATGGTTTCCAGTTTTATGTTTATTTTAGAGTGATAATGGACTCCCAAAAAATAAAAGATTGGTGAGAATAGGGAGGGTTTTCAGGGGGAGGATGTTTTTGACTGTGTGTTTACAATAAAATGCAATATAATGCACTGTAATAGAATACAATTCAATGCAATTAGAATTGAATACAATACAATACAATGCAAAAATATTCAATGAATATAATACAAAACAATGCAAGAAATAATTGAACACCACTTTATTATTCCCTCATATGGGAAATTTCTATGTCTGCCCAAACACACATGAAGAATTGCACAAACAACAATGTTCGGAACATTTGGTGGTGGTGGTGGTGGTGGTGGTGGTGGTAGTGGTGTGTGTGTGTGTGTGTGTGTGTGTGTGATGTGCTTGTTTGTTCCACAGACCAACAGCAGCAGCTGATTTGGGCAGCAGCCTCTTGCTGTCAAGGCCTGGGTTTACACACCGGAGTCTACAACGTGGATATGATGATGACGTCATGTGGCCCACGCCTCATCGAAGTTAACGCACGAATGGGAGGTATTTACCTGCGAAATTGGATACGTCTGATCTATAACGTGGACCTCTTCCACCTGGCTCTGATGTGTGCCTGTGGCATTCGTCCTGCACTGTCAGGAAGCAGCAGCCTTGAAGAAGACCAGAAAGACAGTGATCCAACCGCTGACAAGACGCAGGAAAATGGCAAGGACTCTGACAAGGGGTACATTATGGGAATCAGTCTGTGCTCTTCTCGCCATGGTCAAGCCCTGGCCACCACGGCTTCACCACAACATCTTCAACTCTTGGACCAGGAAGGCCACATCGTCTTTTCTCAGCTGGATGGTGATACGACCTCAGATGGTAGTTCTTTTGAGAAGCCTTTTTGCAATCTGGCTGTACGAGCTTCAAGTGTTGATGAAGCCAAAAGCAAGCTGGTCAGTGTCTGCACCAAGCTGGGGCTGGAAACTGAGGAGTCTGTTCTTGAAGTCCTGTCAGCCTTTGTGCAGCCTTCGTAACAAGATCCACTTCACTGGTTTTATTCTTTGTCACAAAGGTAACCCAGTCTGATCTCATCTCCTGTTTTATATGGCCATTATCCATCTTCATTCAAAACGCCACTGTCACCCCGTTGTTTAAAAGGAAAAAAAACCCTCTCTGCATTGCAACATTTAAAAGCGAATCGCCTGCTATCCAATTTACCTTTCCTATCTAAAATTTTAAAAACAATCGTTCTTCGTCGTTAGTCTATTTGCTGATATTTGACATGGTGGAGCCATTCCAGTCTACCTATTGTGCATACCATGGTACTGAATCTTCCCTTTTAAAAGTTGTCAATGATCTCATTACTCCATGTGACAGTGGCTCAGTTTCCATAATGGTACTGTTCGATCTTTGAGCAGCATTTTTATACACTAGATCATTACATACTTCATTTGAATTATCTTGCTGGTCAGTTTGATTTTATATTGCGATGTTCTTTTTTCAGATATGATAGAAATCAGTTCTGAAAACCATAGTTAAACAGAAACTCAAACCCTTTGGAGTTCTCTCATTTGTTTATGACAACGAATAATAACGTTGTTGAAGTTATCTAAATTTATGAATAAAATTATTTGTTGTAACTGTCTATGTTTTTGGTTTGAGACTGTAGAGATGAGGGTTTCCCCAAAGCTGAGGAAAGTCATTTCCGAAAAGAACGTTACTTGACGAGGAAAGTGATTTCCGAAAATAATGGAATTCGACTAAGGCGCGTGACACTTACACGTTGTAGACCTGTTGTCTTTCAGCTTTACTGCTTTGCCTTTGTCTCTGTATTTTCCTTTGTATTAACCCCTTGAGTGCTATAATATGTACATGTATTACATATATACATAAGGATATCGCTGATGACATCATCAAAAAAAAAAAAAGAGACATAAACTCTGGAACTAGTGGAAAGCTGAAAAATCACACATTTGATCTACAGTGGTAAATCTCCACACTATTTTCTCGGTTTTTCGACGATTGTTTTGGATACTGATTTAGGCCCCTTTTCCACTGTTGTTTTCTTGGCACTGAAGGGGTTGATTACACCATGATGTGCGTCAGCATAAATCAGTGTTTCGGCATTGCACTAAAAGTCAGTAATAACTATGCTGTATTTTACATATTCATTACGACGCAGCAAACATTAGCACATAGTCACTACATACCAGCACACACATACACACACCCGTATATATATATATATATATATATATGTGTGTGTGTGTGTGTACATTAAATGATGACAATATGGCATTCCTCAAACAACAACCACAGTAAATAAAGGAGAGACAGACAAAAAGACCGAGAGAGAGAGATACATACATACAAAAATGCATACATACATACATACATGCATTCATATATACATACATACACACACACATATACACGCACACACACTCACCTACGAATGTATATATGCACATACGTGCTCTCGCATGCTACTGTTGACTAGGGTTTATTTTGTTATTATCACTTTGTTCCATTGACTTTTTTCTCACAAACATTGTTTCATTCACACACACACACACACACACACACACACACACACACACACACACACACACATGCATGTGTGAACTGAATCATGTGAATCACAGTAAGGACGAGAACAGATTAGATTCAGTTGGCACAACAAAGATGGACAAGGTACAACAAAGATGAATTGATCTAAATGCAGCACAAACAGCAGGTGTGTGTGTGTGTGTGTGTGTGTGTGTGTGTGTCTGTCTGTCTGTCTGTCTGTGTCTGTGTGTGTCTTTGTCTGTGCCTGTGTCTGTGCAATTTTCCTTGAAAATAAAGATTGTTGTCTTTGAAGATTTCTTTCCGTGTGTGTTTGTATGAACGAGTAAGTGAGAGAGAACGAACGAACGAACATTTTTATTCAATAAAGGCCGTGGCCCCTCATGAAGGGGATCAGTGAACACAAATTGTCACATTCCAGAAAAATGTGGAACAGAAAACATGTAACTATAATTCTAGCAATGCACATGCACACACAAAAAGCATAATTAATCACATATCAAACTGCGGATTTTGAATGCTTTATACAGGTATTTAGCGAACTGTTTTACAATGGTTTCATTTATTGATGACATTAGCAAGATAAGTCGAAACAGAGACGGATATCTATGATATTTTTGTGGATTAACTATAGCCTAAGGTCATTTAAGGCAGGGCAACATAACACGAAATGAAGTTCATTTTCTTCAGCACATCGGCACAAGGGACAAATAATATCGTGATCATTCAATTTACTATAACGATAACGAAGAAGAGAGAGATCGGAAATCCCAAATCTAAACATTGTCATAATATATTTCAAATGCCTATCCATCTTCATTGACAGATAAATCGGAAGTGAATGCATAGAAATAAACTGCTCATAAAACCCAAATCGATCGCTATCTTGAATGTGGTATGACCATACTTGCCATCTACAATCAATTAATCTATTTCGAAATGTACGGATAAATCTATTTATATCCCCTACTCCCTGCTGTAACCACACATAACCAAATCCCATTTCATATAACTTAATTCTCACCATCGATACCCAGTTTTTCTTACCCCTTACATCCAAATCATATAACATATTATATGCTTTTCTTGCAACCTAAAATCTTCCATTTGTGCTAGTTTTAACCAGTAAGAGATACATCTTGTCACAGAATTGAGATATATCGGATATCTTTGTCTCACCATAGATCAAATCATTAGGAGTTTTCATGGTTACGCCTAGAAACTTTTTCAACGCAAATAAATGTACATTCTCACAAAATACTGCAGCATTAGACAGACCCCAAATTTCAGCTCCGTACTGAACGATAGGCTGTATCTGAGAATCAAATAGTTTCATAAACAACTCAAAAGAATGATTTTCTAAAGTTATCATTTTTTTCATAACACAAAGTAATGCATGTTTAGCTCTACTTGATAATTCCTTACATGCAGCTGTGAAACTTAACTTAGTTGAAAAATATATTCCTAGGTATTTATATGTATTCATTGCAGGCATTATAACCCCGCCATACGTCCATCTTTCTCTAACTCCTAAATACCCACCTTTTCTAAAAGCAGTTATATTACTTTTTTACATGCTTACTTTCAACTGAAGTGAACTTGCAGAACTAAAAAAACTATTTAATTGTGTTTGCAAACCAATAATAGTTTCAGATATTAACGCAACATCATCTGCTAGAAGAATAAACAACTCTAAAATATCACCCGTAAACTAAGCACCATGCTTTCCGTTTCTAATAATTTCAGTGGTCAGCTCGTTAATAAAAAGAGAAAACAGAACAGGGCTGCAAGCATCACCTTGTTTCACCCCAGAAGTACACTGGATATAATCTGTCATCATATCCCCACATCTTACCCAAGCTTTTACACATGCATACATACTCATTATACATTTTAATAATTTTCCATGAACACCAGCTTTCAAAAGGATTGGCCAAAGAATTTTCTATTTATAGAGTCGAAGGCTTTCTCAAAATCTATAAAAGCTACATACAATTCACGATTTATAAAGAGAATTGTTTTTGAACGAAAGCCATTATAGTATACATATGATCCACAGTATAGTACCCCCGTTTAAATCCTGCTTGGTATTCGCCTGTGATATTATTGTTTTCTACCCATTCTTGCAATCTATGATTAATGATAGTACTGTAAAGTTTACTACTAATATCGCAAAGACAAATATCTCCGTAATTACTTGAATTATTCACATATCCTTTTTTTGTAAAGAGGTAGAACAACACACTTGGTCCAGTTCTCTGGATAGACACCACTGTTAAATAAACAGGTTAAAAAAAATTACAAAAAAATTCAGAATTGATTCAGTTTTACTTCCAATCTTTAATAATTCACCAATTATGCCATCTGGTCCTGCAGCTTTATGGCTTTTTATTTTACGTACAGCAAACATTTATTTCGTCTGTTGAAATCGGGCAATTTAAATAATCTTCTCCTTCCTCTTCCCTCTGCGCCCACTGAAATACATTGTCAGAATCAACATCTTTTGTAAAAAGAGTCTTAAAGTGTTCAAACCACATATCCTCACTAATACTGTTAACAGGCTGTTTTCGTTTCAATAAAATATTACGAACTTTGTTCCAGAAATCTTTCTGATTTTTAATCGAAGCAACTAATTCTGATAGCAAAGAGGCGTTAAACAGATTTCCCGTCTGGCCTTCCCAAACCAATGATGATCATTAACATCTAAAGTGCGTCTAAATTTGTTAAGAAGCATGCGAACATTTCTTTTACTGCTGCGACATTCTGCGTCAAACCAGTCTTTCTGTTTCAGTTTACTCCTTACACATATTTGTTTCTTCATACATTCAGCAGCGTCCTTAATGCATTCATTAAACACTTTAACGCTTGATTTATATAACATCAATAAGGTTAATTGCAAAGTTAATCCTTTCTTGATATTCTTCTGATGATATATTGTTACTATACACATCAGCATAATCCTCATTCCACACAAAGTTTTCCAACATAAATTCATTTTCTAACTTTGTATTTCCCAGCTCAACACCAATATTCCTAAAATGAAGTTTCACAGGCATATGATCTGAATCAATTCTTTCAGACACTCGCACCCCACATAAATCATACAACAATGCATACAGGTCACAAAACATAAAAAAATAATCATTCATACTGTCTGACACATACGTGTAGCAACCTTTTTGGTCGCCATGACACATACCATTGAGAATACACAAGTCAAGGGCAGTACACATGTTCAAAAACAATTTACCAAAGTTATTAAGTACAGAATCTTCAGAAAAACGATTAACACTAGTTGGGTGGCTTACATGTTGGAACTTTGAAATACCTGAAACATTCTGACAGTAGTGAGAGCCATTAGAAGTTCTTCCATTCAAATCCCCATACAGCAATATATAAACATCCTTGCAGGCTAACAAACAATCAGTCAAGAACTCCTCTAATAATGCAATACCATTTCACAGTCAAAATGAGCATAATAGGGATAACCCTCAGGTGACACATAAGAATACACATACTATACATCTTTGTCAACACCAAACACATTTTTTGTCAATAATTAATGCACCAAAACTGATTTCACATCAACTGGCTTCACAAATGATAAGACACAACTCCTCCCGATTGCCTCCCATTACTTGAAATTTAATTGCAAGTACATCGAAACTAGTGCAGCCAGAAAATGCAGAAGACTTAAATTCATCAATAAACGTTTCAACTAAACAAATAAAGTCAAAAGAGTCAAGAAACGAAACAAAATCACTGTCATGTAATTTTGGTAGCAGACCATTGACATTCCAATGAATGAAAGATAGCGATTTAGTTTTACAATTTCCTTTGCTGAAAAAAAATATTGCTTTGATTCTACAGATCGTCATTCACCCTGTGCCTATGCTCACAAACAGGGTTTTCAGCTGTTCCACACGGCAAATTTTCATCAGCAAGCCCCATATGCACGCCGTTCTCGTCACTTAATACACGTGCCTGTTCAGTGTCATTTCGGTCTGCACAGGACGGCAATACCGGTGCATCCTTTCTTTTTCCCACCTCATTCAAAAACACATAGCTATTTAAACTCAACAAGCTTGTTCTTTGCATTGACAGAGAACCATTTTGCCATCAATAAGCAAATGGTTGTACATCATAGTGGCTCTCTTTCCATCCTGTCCAGCTTTTTTCAAGTGTGGTGTTAACCTTCGTCTAATCTCTCTTCACCTTTTGAAAAATCCTCACCAATGAAAATGTTAGAGCCTTTCAGTTTGCCTTTAGCATTAAGGATAGTTACCTTCTGTTTATAGAATACACAACAAGCAATCACAGGGGAGTCAGGCCTGGAACTCAGCCGATGCACTCGGTCAAACTCCACCACATCAGTCATGTCCAGCTTATCCGTCAGAAGGTCCTGCACTAAGCACTCACACTCTGTACTGGTCTCGTTGTCTCCCCTGGGAAGGCCATAAAAGATCAGGTTGTTGCACTTAGAGCGACCCTCTAGATCGTCGATCCTGGTCTTGTAGTCAATCAGCTTCTGGCAGAGGTCCTGGTTCGTCTTCTTCAGCTCCTCGTTCTCTCTCAGCTTCGTCATCTCCTCCCTCATCCCTCTCAGATCACTTCGCAGAGATGTACATTGCTCTTTGAGGTCACGGACTTCCTGCTTCAGCTCTTGCTTCAGCTCCTCCATCTTTGTCTCCATCTGTGACCCCATCTGATCACTCATGGCTTTAATAGTTGCCATGATGTCACTGCGGGTGGGTTTTGTGGCCGAAGGGGAGAACATTGAAGCACCAGCACCACTTGATCTTTCCAGACTAGCCCTCTGAGAGGTTCCTGCACTTGCGAGTTTTGTCTGCCTCATGCTGTCCTTGGTGGGATTAGTGTTTGGTCCCGGGTTACTTTCAATGTCCCCACATCGCAGGAGCAAACTGCCCCAGAACAAGTAACAGAGGAGGCCAAAACTGACACCGTCTACACGTCATCGAAGTGTGACAATGGCGATACAGAGGGCTGACACTTTTCTGCTCTCTTCAACATGAAGCCTATGAATACATGCAAAATCGGCCACAGACAAGCCGAATGTCAGTTGCAGCAAAAGGCATGACTGCTTAGCAGCTACTGTGCCAAACCTGGGGTCAAAACAATGTCGCTGTCCGCCACACTTGGAGATGAATGTTGGAGCAAACAGTACGTGTCTTGCCACTGAGACAGCAGTTCACTCGCCCCCCTAAGTGAGAGAGAGAGAGAGGGTGAGAGAGAGGGGATGGGGGGGGGTGGGGGGGGGGTTATGTTTACATATACGCTAGTTAGTATGTGCTTTTTGCAACTTGTGATATATATATATATATATATATATATATTATATTAACATTAACACTGAGACACACAAACACACAAGCCTCACTAAGTTTCTGTGGAGCCTAAGCCCCGTATCTTATGACCCAGACATCCGTCCCAGTGTGGAAGTGGCTTTCCCCCTCTTATCGCTTCATCACTGATAAACAATGGCGTAGACTCTCAATACCACTGGCGCCTGATCCCCCCAGAAGAACTCGAAATATGTAGAGCCCTTTTTCTATAGTCTATAAACGCTTGCAATTGCAAATTTGATCTGGGGCAGTTTGAATCACGCCATGTTGTGCGCACTGTTGAGAAATTCCATTTATGGCCATGGTAACGAAGGGAGGTGTGGCCGACTGTGCACTATATCAGTGAGTGGAGAGAGCTGGGGACACTAAGACACTTCATTAGACGGCAGTTTGCGTGCAGTGCTGTTTTCCTCAACACTAACCTAATTACAGAACGCAGGACAGTCTGCAGTGCTGTCCTAACTACTTTGCGGAACTGCAAGGTAACAGTGTGTGTAGTGTGGTGTCATGTCTTTTATATGTTGCCTTGCCTCATCTTGTTTTACTGACCCTGCCTTTGTTTTGTCTGCCTTGTCTTGTTGAGGCGTTTCTAATGGCAATGAAACCTTCAGAGACTGAATGGTGGACCATGATAAACAGCTTTTAAACTACCTTGCTAATGCTTCCAAGCGTTGACTTTGTACTGCATTGTTGCTGGTAAGCATGGACAGTGAGCATCACTCAGTTTTGTTCAAAAGTCAGAAACTACTGGAACGTGAAATACTGTGTTCCGCTGTGTGTTCATATGGACATATGTTCCACGTGTGCTAGATATGATTTTTGTGAAACATTCGTTCATTTATACATATATAATTTCCTTTCCATTTGTTTGTTTAGTTTGTCAATTTAGTTAATTTGATTCAATATGATTTAGTAAGTTAGATATGTCATGCCAACATGCCAGAATTCGGAACGGACCAACAGACTTGCTGGTAGCACAACATCAACAAGCGTTAAGAAAAGTAAAAAAAGGTATCTCAAAAACCAGATACAAGTTTATCACACCATCAATCACAATCAATCATTTTACAAAGATCTAGGAAAAACATAAGGGGGAATTTTCTTCTTTCAAGAAAGCCAAAGACATTGAAACTCTTAATAAAAAAAAAGTTTTATCTTTGGTTGCCTGCATCTTTCCACACGTCCAGCGGGTTCGATGGCATAAAAATAGATCAACAATTATGTCTCTTATTTTTCCTAATGCATTCCATTTCACAAATACTATTAACCAATTACAATATGTAGCAATATTTTCCTCATCAACATTATGACATTATTCAAAGTATTAACCCATGGTGTCTAGTTGGACACGCCTCATAAATCTTGAAATATCCATCAAAGATTACAGTCTTTTACACATGGAAGACACGATGTATTACCCTGTTTCCCTTCACCAAAATGGAAAAAAAAAACCCGAAAAACCCCAAAACAACAACAGCAATACTGCATTGATTGGACAGACACCAGCCCGAACCTACAAGCCCCGTCTTATCAATATTTCCTCCAAGATATTAACTTCTCACATTTGAAAAAAACTACTGTATCAAAATTACATACAAATTAACTAGAGCTTGAAAACTCATCTCCCTTGCACACACTCATGATGATTTTCACAATGATTAAATGCTTTAGAACTGGAGAAAGTACGGTAATAAATATGAGGGACAATACTAACATAGTAATTACGAAGCACCAGGAACAAAGGAAACAAGACCAAGGAATGGTACTGGATAGAACACAAACACCTACCTAGAGCGACGTGAGTTTGGAACTGACGAAAGCCCCAAACTCCTGGAGGCCTTACACAGGGAAGAGACCCTGCAGAACGTTGACTCAGCTTGAAGAGTCCAGGAGAACAACTGTCCATAGAAAAATGCACCGGCTGGCCAATGCACAAGGCGTTCTTTAAAAGAACTAAAGATGCTGCCACAGAAACACAGAAACTTAGAAAATAACAGTCCAATCTGGCACTGGCAGGCACGTTGGTTTACATGGGGTCACAAATCAGCGTGCAACAGCAACCGCCAAACACGAAAGCAGAGGTGAACCTAGCGAATCCTTTGCTGCGTTGGTTTTTGTTGAGAAGAAACAGGCGTTTTGTGGAGAGAACGATTCCTGAATAGTTAGATCTTATCCTTTGTTCTCTTGGCTGTCAAAAATGACGTATTGAAACTGGAAGACGTCATTATAGTCCACTTGTATTACGTATGTAGCTGTGAAGCGAGTGTACTTGGAGACGAAAAATGATAGATTGCCTGAACTTTGCAGATCGTCGAAATCACTTCATTCCAGAGAAACATTTGAATTCGAACTTATTTTTGTAGTTAGCTGAAAAGCAGGGAGGACAATGTGTTTGAACTTTGGGGATGGGGTGGGGTGGAGTACGGGAGGGCGTGGGGGATCGGATTGTATCAGAATCAGAAAGTGGACCTTAGATTGGACAAGTTGCTGACTCTCAGCAAAGCTTTGCAACTGAAGCTTTTTAATTGTCACAATATGTGAAGGAATAAACTGTTGTGTGGTGAGAAGTAAAAGAGCATGCACTGAAGGAAATCCCAGGGATTTTTTTTAACTCTCTCCATACGAACAGCGAAAGAGACGACGTTAACAGCCTTTCACCCCAATAACCACCATCAAAATATTACCAGCGGGAGGCTCTTACACTGAAGAGGTGAATGTTGACAAAGAATACCACAATTCTGACGACGGAAGCTAAAGGTTGGGTCATTGAGACACCCACTGGACATCCGAGTGGTCTGTGAGGAGAAGAGAGGACTGGCCGTCCTGAGTGAGTTAATATAGACGAGAACCACTAACGAAAGAAAAATGCACCCGCTGGCCTATGCACATGGTGTTTTTACAAGAACTAAAGGTGCTGACACATACACAGAAGTATAGAAACGTAGAAAATAACATTCCCATCTGGCGGACACTAAGTCGTTAAAAGATGGTCACGAACCAGTGTGTAACAACAGCAGCCAAACAATTCTTCCATCTCCATCTCCAAGGACCGACTCCCTTCAAGTGAAGATGGAAAACTAACGATGAGGTTTGAAAGTAATAGAACTCCGCTCACTCAGAATTTCCTGTATATTTTCTGTTCAGTTGCTAGAGATACTTATGAAACATATGATACATGATACAAGAACATGATCTCCCTCCACCCCTGAACGCCAAGCCACCAAGGGGAACATACACGGTGAGAACCTCGTGCACGACCACTAGCAACACACCCGCCTCTGAAAACAAACCGAGCGACAAACCTGCCTCCGCAAACTAAACCCGCCATGCAAAAGCAAAAAAGGGGACGAAACAGATTCAAACCCCCATCTGAACAAAATCAATAACAAAAACACGGCAACCAATAGATCGCCCGTGACAACAACCAGTTATGTATGTGAATGACAGGAACATCTCTCCACAGATACACGTCCTGTTTCCAACCCAGAACAACACGGTGTGCTGCCAGAGGTGACAGAAATCAACCCTCACAACTGTGTGAACCACATGACAAGAACGGAGATGATGCAAGCTCAGTTGAAAGGTTGGGCCGTCACCCCCATCACCCACGCCACGCTGCACAGATCACAGCGCCATCTGCTGGTTGGCAAGACTGTGGTGGCAATAGGGGCAGGGGGCAAAAGCAAGCATCATTTGTGCACAGATGCTGCAAAGTTTGGTGTCAAGGTAAGTTGACAGCGCCATTATCAGTATCTGTTCCAACGTGCCAAGGACAAGCTGGTTTATTTTTCTCTATTCCTTAGTTCTTTTGATTCTTTCATTAGTGTCATATCATCTAGCCCATAGATCCTCATCTATGAAATGCTACAAATATTTAAGAAACTTAACAGTACACCCAGCAATAGATGAACAACTGTGGCAGTTCAAGAAATATCAGCATCAAGAGCATGCTTTCCTATCACAGCTTTGGAATCATTCTTATGCTCACTGGTCTTGAAACCTGATTTGATTGTGGAGACACTGCACTGCTGAACACATCAACAACATGCTCCATTTTTGGCAATCATCAGATAGGGTCTGAGTTTTGGCAAAGCACCTCTCTGTCAACTCAGCGATGCTGTCTGCCAACTTCTTTCTTGCCTTTTTTCCTTTTCTCCTGCACTGTTCCCTGATCTTGGGGAGCCTGTCGGATCTTATCATGTGGCCATACCATTTCCTTTTCTTTCATCATCGTCAGTAGGTCTTCATACCATCCAACATGCTGTCTGATGGTTTTCCGGACTTCATTGTTTGTTATTTGGTCTTTGTAGGACATGCCAAGGAGTCTCATGAAGCATCTCGTTTCTACTGCTTGCATCATTCTCTGAAGCTCTATTGGAAAAGTCCAGGACTCACATGTGCACAAGAAAATTGAGAGAACAGGTTCATGCATGGGATTTAGCTTTGTTCTGAGACTGTCTCTCCCCATGGGTTTCAGTTTTGCCAGTGCTACTGAATTCAACAATGCTCTTGCCAGTATTTTGGTCTTGGACCTCTCTTCACTGATGATGGCACCAAAGAAGTTAAACTGCTTCACTGTTTCCATTTGTTGTCTGCTGAAATTGATCTTGCTCTGTATTGGGTCCTTACTATTTGTCATGAGTTTCATCTTCTAGTTTCTGATCTCCATTCCATACTTGCTTAATGTTTCGTCCAAATGATTCACCATTTTTGCCAGTTCTTCCTTTCTGCCTGCCAGCCCATCAGTATAGTCAACAAATTAGAGATTTGTAATGTACGTCCTCTGATGTTAATAATGCCAGAGTGTCCTTCCATAGTATGTCATTATACATTCCGGGATTATGTTGAAGGCATCTGTTGGCTTCGCTTTTGTAGCCTTCCGGTGAAACACTCAACTCAGTGGCGAGGAATGTGGTGCAGTAAGCTGCACAAATTCTAAATTGGAATGCTTAGGAAAATTATTTTCTCAAATATCCAAAAGGCAAAAAGATACATGTCTATATATGATATGTTTTAGTATGATACTTACACTCATTAGAAAAATAATTGAAACAATAAGTTGTGTGCAATCACTTGTGTGCTTGTTTGTGTGTTTCAACCTTAGAATTCAAACACATGTGTAATTTTTATCTACACTGCGGTTTTTCCACAAGACAGCCTTGGAAGGTGGCAGGGTAAAAAGCAACGCCAATTGACTTGTTCCACACAGCTAGTTCTAGTGGACTCCAATCCCCAGCATCCATCCAGATCTGTGGTAGACACGTTTCTCCATGCGGACTATGAGGACCACACACGGGATGGGCAGCACGCCAGCACCATTGTCCACCAGTTGCAGGAACACCTGCAGGACTGTGAGGTAGCCGGCTGCTTCACCTGGCACGAAGACTGTGTGCCGTTAGCTGCACACGTTGGTCAGGCTCTGGGCGTGCAACACGCAATGTCTGTGGAAGCTGCTTGGAACGCCAAGTCCAAGGAGAGGACTCACACTGTGCTGAGTCAGCAGGGAGTGGCACCATCTCCACGTCTGCCTCCTGCTGTTTACACCAGCCCTGTAGCCAGGGTGAAGACGGTGCAGGAGGTGGCTGAGGCTTTGGTAAAGGTAAGAAAGTGTTTCTGTATGAAAGAGAGGGGATGCAGGGATTGTGGGAATCATCCATCCAAGTGTTGAGTCAGCGATTCCTCTTTGCTCTAAGGATATCACCACATCTCAGCAACATACACCCAACACAATAATGCCAACCATCTCGCTGATCATTCACAACATCGTTGTTTAAATGAATAATTCTCATTTCTTTTCTCTGATTTCTGGATGTAAGTATTCATTTTCCATGGGAAGTTGAATTCAGAAACATGTTGTGACCAAACACCATTGACATTGTACTTCTAAAACCAGCACTGGCCTCCAAGCATTGACATCAATCATGCAAGGAGATGTCAATGGCTGGCTTTTGAGGTGACATTACTGATGGGGGCACTCACCTACACCAAACCCCGAAAAAGGAACATGACAGCTTTTCATGTAAAAGCCCACTCGTGCGCACGAGTGAACGTGGGAGTTGCAGTACACGAACAAAGAAGAAATATTCTATGTGCTTACATGTGCTGTATCTTCTGGGTATCACTATTGTCTGTGCTTAGAACTGGTCTATTTCCTGGGTCTCAGTCTGGTCTGTGCTTACAACTGGTCTATTTCCTGGGTCTCAGTCTGGTCTGTGCTAACATCTGGTCTATTTACTGGGTTTATGTATGCCATATGCTTTCAGTTGGTTTATTTCCTGTGTCTCATAATGGACTGTCCTAACAACTGTTCCCAATGAATAAAATGTATTCTTTGACACCAGTTTTAGCCCCTCTTCAAACTGGTTGCATGTCCCTGAATGAAAGCTGTGAAATTTGCATCATTTGAAGAATGAGAATATCAGCTTGTCAGGTGAAGCAGACCCTGACTGAATGGTATGGTTTAAAACACACACACACACACACACACACACACACACACACACACACACACAACAAAACTTCATGAAATAATTTAACAATAAACTGGCTCAAAACAAAAATCCTTTCAAACCAAGTAGGAAAGTGAGTAGGTTTCAAAACGAACATGCTTCAGTCATACAGTTTCCACTGCAGATCACCAGACATCATGAACCTGGGAATTTGGACAAAGCTGGTTTCACAAAGACTGAGTAATCAGGATACACAAGAAAACTTTATCTTCTCATAAGATGAATAATCCATAATGGATGCATATCATAGGCGTTTCTCAGAGACACAGCAAAGATATTCCAGTTGTGATCTGTGCATGTGTCTGCTATCTTGAAAAAAAAAACCCAATTCATCATAAATGATCTCTCTATGGACATGTCATGCTCAAAACATTGTCCTCTGTATCCAAGGAACTTAAGAAGAAGAACTATTTTTCAACGTACACGTTTCATTGTAAAATATTTTGTCACTGCAATCCTCATAGTCTCTATGATGTCATCCGTTTCATTATCTGGACGTAAAATGCTAGTGGATGAAAATTCTACACACTGACATAGGATGTTTGAATCAAGTCAGCCAACAGAATTCTAAGATGAACCTCCTTTCTCTTGTCTCCAGATTCCTCTGCCTGCCGTAATGAAGCTGGAGTTTGGCGCAAGTTCAGAGGGTGTTAAACTCGTCCACAGCATCAAGGAAGTAGAGCAGCACATGGAGATTTTACGAACAGTCATGCACAATGATGTCCATTTCCATGGGGCGGGTTATGGTCCAGGACAGCCTGTGATCTTGATGCCTCTCCTTCTGGGCACAGAACACTGCGTGGACCTAGCACTGTATGAGGATGAGGTGATAGCTGCTTTCATTAAAGACAAGAGCATGACACGTCTTCCGTTCTTCAGTGAGTCAGCTTCTGTCATGCCTTCTTTGCTCCCAAAAGGTAAAACCACTTTGATAGTATGGTCAGTTGTTTGTTTTCTTAACAAAACAGTTTATGAGAGACATTAACATCGCCACCCTATGCAAATACAAGGTGATAGGAGCAACTTTAACAACTCTTTATCGCATCTCTTTCCTCAGTATCGTCAGGAAGCTCCTTGTTCAAGTCGGACCTAAAAGGCGCTAAGAGCTACCCAGAAACGTAGTGTGGTTCTCGAGCCATCGACATGGTCCTGTCTCTCAGACATTTGTTGGACAAATGCAAGGAACAAAGACAGCCCCTGTTCACAGCCTTCACAGATCTCAGCAGGGACACCATCTTCCAAATTCTCCACAAGATTGGATACCCATCGAGGCTCCTCAGCATCAATAAATCTTTCCATGAAGAAATGAAGGGCACTGCGGTCTTTAACGGCTCAACATCAGATGCCTCCAACATCCGAGGTGCAGGAAAACAAAGCTGCGTCCTTCCACACTCTCTGCTTCTTTTCCTAAAGGACACCTTCGGATCTGCCACAAAAAAATAACCCGTCTATCTCCGGACTAGGTCAGACATAGCTGACCAACCTCCCCAGACTAAAAGCAAGACCAAAGTTCAGCTGAAATGCCCACAGGACTTTTCACAATCTCTGACCATAAACTGAATGTTGTCCATAACTGTCCAAGCTGACAAAGAGAGTATGGACAAATAAAAAGTTGACGGAGCATACCAATATTCAGGTCTACAGACATCCTGGACCCTGCACACCCGACAGGAACGAAATCTGAACCCTTCCACATGTGCTGCCTCCAACACATTCAGAACATCACTTGGCGGGACAAAGTTCCAAACCACACCATACAGGGGGGCGGGGGAGCAGAAATCTCCAGCTCCTACACTCTGCTTAAACACAGACGTGTACGAATGTACTATGGCCGGATCCACAAGGATCTCCTTCATGGAGAAGGTGGACAAAGGAGGAAGGTGGCAGAATAGTTAAAACACGTATCTGCCAATACAGTCCATGAATGTTTGCGGTCGATTCCTAGCCTCGCTCTTTCTCCCAAGTCTGACTGGAAAATCAAACTGAACATCTAGTCAGTGGTGGTGTGTGTCCATCGAGATCGATGATGACCATCGTTGTCATCCAGCTGGGGGATGGGGGCAGGGTGGTGGTGGTGGTGGGGGGGGATGCTCATGATTCTATCTGTGAGTGCGCAGATGGCTGAATAGTCCAATCTGCGCACGAAATGTTCGCTGACAGTTGGGGCAGACAAAGACAGGCATATTGCCAGAGAGCTTGTTTGCCCGTGACTTTCTGGCCTGCCTCTTCTGAACAACTGCAGCAGTCCTGTTGGCCTCGCACAACTTGGCACCTTTGTGCACAGCAGCGCGCCATTTGTCACGGTCCACTGCAGATTCCTCCCAGGAGTCAGGGTTGATATCAAACGCTTACAAAGAGACTTTCAGAGTATCTCTGAAGCGCTTCTTCTGACCTCCGTGCGATCTCTTCCCTTGTTGCAGCTCGCCATAGAAGAGCCTTTTGGGCAGCCGATGGTCTGGCATGTGCGCCACGTGTCCAGCCCAGCGAAGTTGGGACTGCATCAGGATGGTGAAGATGCTGGGAAGGGTGGCTTTTGCAAGCACCTCCGTGTCTGGGGTCCTGTCTTGCCACTTGATGTTCAGTAGCTTCCTTAGGCATGTTGTGTGGAAGTGGTTCAGCTTCTTGGCATGTCGTTGGTACACTGTCCAAGTTTCGCAGGCATACAGTAGTGTGGGGAGAACTACTGCTCTGTAGACCTTTAGTTTGGTCTCAAGACCAATGCCTCTTCTCTTTCAGACATTTGCATAGAGTCTACCAAAAGTTGTGCTTGCTCTTGCAATCCTGACGTTCACTTCATCGTCGATGGTCGCATTTCGTGACAGTGTGCTGCCAAGGTATGTGAATCGCTCCACCGTTGACTGTGATGTTGGGCTCAACGTGGGGTTTCCCTGGGGCTGGCTGATGGAGAACTTCAGTTTTCCTCGTGCTGATGGTAAGGCCGAAGTTCCTGCTGGCAGTGGCAAACTTGTTGACGCTGAGTTGCATGTCAGCTTCAGATCCAGCGTTGAGGGCACAATCATCAGCAAACAAAAAGTCTCTGATGATGTCTGTCATGACCTTCGTTTTTGCTTGAAGCCTTCTGAGGTTAAACAGCTTGCCATCTGTTCGGTACTTTAGGCCGATTCCAACATCGCCATCTCTAAAGGCATCAGTAAGCATTGCAGAGAACATGAGGCTGAACAGTGTCGGAGCCAGGACGCAGCCTTGCTTGACACCATTTGTGACAGGAAAAGGAGCAGATGTTTCGCCATTGTCCTGGACTCGAGCCTGCATGCCTTCATGGAACTGGCTGACCAAGGAGATAAATTTCCGAGGGCATCCGTACTTGGCCATGATCTTCCACAGTCCCTCTCTACTCACGGTGTCGAAGGCTTTAGTGAGGTCGACATAGGTGGAGAACAGATCAGCATTTTGCTCCTGACATTTCCCTTGCAGCTGCCTTGCAGCAAACACTATGTCAGTGGTTCCACGCTCTTTCCTGAATCCACATTGGCTATCAGGCAAATGACCTTGGTCAAGGTGTGCTGTGAGGCGGTTTAGTAGGATCCTGGCAAGTATCTTGCCTGCGATGGAGAGCAAGGAAATGCCCCGATGGTTATCACAGGCTTGCCATTTCCCCTTTCACTTGTACAAGTGAATGATAGATGCATCTTTGAAATCCTGGGGGATTGTCTCTTCTTTCCACATGAGTGAGTACAGCTGATGGAGCTTCTCAGTCAGCACAGTGCCTCCGTCCTTGTAGACCTCTGCTGGTATGGAGTCTGAGCCAGGTGCTTTGCCACTGGATAGCAGACGGATTGCTTTCTGGGTCTCAAGAAGTGTTGGCAGATCGTCCAGTGCTTCGTTGATGGGGACTAGCGGGAGACGGTCTATGGTTTCATTTATGGAGGAAGGGCGATTTAAGACACTGTTGAAGTGCTCAGCCCAGCGTTCGAGAATTTTCTCCTTCTCGGTGATCAAGGTATTCCCATCTGCACTGAGGAGGGGGGATGATCCTGAGGATGTGGGGCCGTAGACTTCTTTTAAGGCATCATAGAACCTCTTCATATCGTGCCTGTCAGCATATCCCTGGATCTCATCAGCTTTGTCACTCAGCTACTTATCCTGCATCTGACGTAACTTTTGCTGAACAGTCCTGTGGATGGCATTGTACGCATCCTTTTTTGATGTGGACTTTGGGTTGCTGAGGTAGGCTTGATGCAGACTGCGTTTCTCATCCAGAAGCTGCTTGATTTCATCACAGTTTTCATCAAACCAGTCTTTGTGCTTTCTGGTCATGGGTCCCAGGATCTCTGAAGCTGTACTATAGATCAGCTCGCGCAGGGTCCTCCAGTCAGACTCCACATTCTGGTTGTCCAGAGAGGCGGATTCCAGACGATCTTCCAGCAGCTCCACAAAGGTCTATTTGATGGTGATGTTTTTCAGCTTAGCGATGTTGAGCCGTTTTGGAGCCTTCTGGCCTTGGGGGCGTCTCTTGGGCTGGATTCAAATATTCAGCTTCGAGACTACAAGGCGATGGTCTGTCCAACATTCAGCGCCGCACATGGTCTTTGTCACACGTACATCTTGCCTATCCCTTTTCCTGACGATGACGTAATCGATGAGATGCCAATGCTTTGAGCGAGGGTGCATCCATGACGTCCTGTTACGGGTAGGGAGGCAGAAAACTGTGTTGGTTATCAGCAGTTTGTGCTCTGCACAGGTCTGAAGCAAAAGCAATCCATTTGGTTTGCAGTGGCCCACGCCATGCTTTCCAATCACTCCATCCCAGGAGATGTAGTCAGAGCCAACTCTAGCATTAAAGTCCCCAAGAATGATGAGCTTGTCTGCTTTAGGGATAGCAACAATGACAGAGTGAAGGTCCTCGTAGAACTTCGCCTTCACTTCATCCGGGTTGGTCATGGTTGGGGCGTAGGCACTGACAACGGTGAGGTGCTTCTGGCCAGATGCCAGTGGGAGTTTCATGGTCATAAGCCTATCGTTGACTCCCTTTGGGATTCCAGCTAGCTTGCTGACAAGTGCTGTTTTTACTGCAAAACTAACGCCAGCCTCACGTCGCTCTTCGCTTCCTCGTCCACTCCAGAAGAGGGTGTAACCAGATCCCCGTTCACAGAGCTCGCCTTCGCCTGCAAGCCGAGTCTCACTCAAGGCTGTGATGTCGATGTTGTATCTGGCGAGTTCGGATGCAGCTAGTGCCGTTCTCCTTTGGGGTCTGTACGCGTTATCTCTGTCCAGGAGAGTCCGTATGTTCCAAGCACCAGTGGTGAGAGGAACGATCCTTGTTTTTTTCTTTTCTTTCTCTTTGTTTCGACCGCTGATGTAGGGTCCCTGCCAGCCGCGGTATGCTGGCCAGGGCGATATGGAGCAGGCAATTTTTAGGGCACCTTTTCTAGCCCCTTCCTCATGCCAGGGAGGTGAGCAGTGCATTCCTAAAGAGGGCTGCTCAGACGCTCAGACGGCTGCCGAGCTCCATCGCTGCTCCTGTCGACGAAGAACGACCCTATGGCCTGAGCCGCCTGCGTGCAGGTCTGCGGCTGCGACTGCCAGTGTACCCACACCTGTCGTTTCGTCTCTCGCCTGTTGCCACAGGACTTGGGGGTGATGAAATGATGAAGGATGAAAGGTCCATTAGGATGACTGATGACTTGCACGATGAGTTTGTTTAAAGTGAAGAGGAGTTGCGCAACATCGACCTCACTCTCTCGTCCGGGTCCACCAATTTCCAGTGGCAAGACTTAAGTCGAGACGACTGGAGGATGAGCACGGATACAGTGGATGACCAAGATATCCTTTCGGTGTCTCATCTTGCTCTCTGCACTCCACAGTGCGTTGCTGTAACCGCCTTCCTCTCCGTTGAACCGATAGGTTTCTTCCGCAGATTCTGCCGGATCCAGACTTCGCATGCAAGGGTAGACACACCCCGGGAACCAGCTGCGTGTGGCATGCACACAGCACGATGGAGCTAGATGGCCGTCGGTGGCTCTCCTGAGCCGACGCCCTTTTATGGATCCCGTTTTTAATTCCATAAAGGTGTCTAGCCACCCGCCTCACCAGTCCCGGAAGGGAGCGGTGGGAGTGCCGGTTTAGTCGCCGGCAATCCGACCCTGAACAGGTTGTACTGGATTTCAGGTTACCAGTAGCAGATCTAATGACCTGACCTGACCTAGTCAGTAGGATAGCATGGTAAACCGAGGTCCCGTGTGTAGCACGTGCTTGGCGGTTTGAAACAACAACAGCAACATGGCAACACGAATGTTGTCCTCTGGCAGTTCAGTTCAGTACAGGTGCTCAAGGAGGCGTCACTGCCTTGGGACAAATCCATATACGCTACGTCATATCTGCTAAGCAGAGGCCTGATCAGCAGTATAATCCAACGCGCATGCTCAGGTCTTGAGGGAAAATGAAATAAATTAGAATGACGAGCACAACAGCCGAGTGGTTAAACTTTGGACTTTCAATCTGAGGGTCCTGGGTGCGAATCTTAGTAACGGCGTCTGGTAGGTAAAGGGTGGAGATTTTTTCTGATCTCCCAGGTCAACATATGTTTTGACACGCAAGTGCCTGAACACCTTCGTGTGTACAAGCAAGCAGAAGATCAAATACGCACGTCAAAGATCCCATAATCCATGTCAGCGTTCGGTGGATTATGGAAACAAGAATATACCAAGCATGCACACCCCCGAAAACGGAGTATGGCTGACTTCATGGCGGGGAAAAAACGATCGAACACGTAAAATCCCACTCGTGTAAATACGAGTGAACGTGGGAGTTGCAGCCCAGGAACGAAGAAGAAGAGAATAAATGAATAAGTAAACAGATGGAAATGACAAAATAGGATTACAGATGAAACAGATAAACAAAAGAAAAGAAAACATGAATAACGATAATGATGATAACAAAGAATGAACAAACATAAATAAATACACACATGCACACAGACACAGACACAGACACAGACACACACAAACACAAGGTTGTATGGTCATTTCCAACAATGTCTTCCCAGAGTGGGTGAAATGATTGTGTTGAAGAGATATTTGAGGTTTTCAGGGTTTCCCTCCCTTTCTTTTGGGTCTGGCAGCTGGGATACAATCTGGATTGTGTCTTCTGCTCATCCTATCCATTATCTTCCGCGTCCTGGACGGCTGCCTTTTGGTTCATTGACTTTATCATACACTGTGTTTTGAAGGCTTTCCAATGCAATTTTCTCTCTGGCAAAATTCTGTAAAAGAAATCCACTCTGATAGGTATACAAATATTTATGCATGCACTCAACCCTGACTAAACGCACTGGTCAGGCATATACCCAACATATGTGGTGTATCGTCTATGGATTTGTCCGAACGCAGTGACACCTCCTTGAGAAACTGGATCCATGGAGAAGTGGTACAAGGAAAACGTTCAACAGACAGACCACAACTGCACTATCTGAGATAATATCTGAAAGCATTCAACATCGACATAAACACTTGGGAAGCTGTATCCTCAGAAAAACTGGCTTGGAGGTAGAAAGGCCTCTCCAAGTTCAAAGAGACAGTTCATCAGTGTTCAGGAGCAACGAGACTCAGGAGACAGGCTTCACCTGTGTGCAGTGTACGAGGGACTGTCACTCCCATATTGGCCTGTCCCACCACACCCGACTCTGTATCAGTCATCAACCAGAACACGACTACACAGAGTCCTGAGAATGACGGATGTCTATCACAGTACAGTACAACACCATTTATAAAGTGATGTTATTAAATCATGTTCAGTTAAGACACACAATTTTCCAAATAATGTACACTTTAAATTGAACTGATTGAAAGGACAGACGAAACAAGAGGATGGTTTCCAGTTTTATGTTTATTTTAGAGTGATAATGGACTCCCCAAAAATAAAAGATTGGTGAGAATAGGGAGGGTTTTCAGGGAGAGGATGTTTTTGACTGTGTGTTTACAATAAAATGCAATATAATGCACTGTAATACAATACAGTTCAATGCAATGCGATTAGAA